>NC_043992.1:30407729-30777729 GCF_902150065.1 Myripristis murdjan | reverse complement strand
AAGCAAAAGAAAAAAGGAATGCACGGAGCAGTAAGGAAAAGTGAAAGAAAAGCAGGGAAAGAGAGAGAGACTGAGAATAATAATAGCTTCACTTAAGTAGCAGCACTAGCCAGTAGCTATCTCCTCCCACCTCCACAGCTTCAGTCCACTCACAGGACAGCAAGAGTCACAGCTCTGTTGCCATGGTGTCTAACTCCATCAAACGGCACGCCAGGTGTGTGCATGTCTGTGTGTGTATGTGTGTGTGTGTGTGTGTGTATGTGTCAGGTGGGTGTTACCAAGTGACTCAGAACCAAACCACTGATTGTGGCTACAATGTATCAGGGTGTTTGGAATGTATCAGTGTATTGGTTTGTATTTGTGTGTGGGTGTAACGGTGTGTAGGTGTACGTGTGTGAGTGTGTATGTGTGTGCGCGCGTGCATGTGTGTATGAGAAAGGTGTTGATCGAGCAGAGGCCCGTGGCTTGCCCTACAAAGCTCCTATGATGGATCTCTGCGCTGCTCTAAGTGTGAATGTTTAGCTTAAGCTTCTATAAATATTTATCGTTCATTCACAGAGCCAAAGCAATGCACTACAGACGCCGGTAATATGGAATTTCAGTTTTGGAGCTGGCAAGTCCCTGTCCTGTGCCCAAAAAAGGCCCTGCCGTCATCTTTGGGTTTAGCTGGAAAAGGTAGAAGGTTGTGTGCACAGTGCTGTTCACCCGTGTGCCAGTGGTAATTTAGTTAGTTAATTGAGTGACCAAAATATTCGTCAGATGCCCCTTTTTTTTTTTTTTTTCAAGCTAATGATGATGATGATGATGATGATGAAAACACTCTGAAAATAAAATGAAATAAAAAGTAAGTTCCTTTCAATGAAGGCTGACCACAATGTAACAAAACAAAACAAAACAAAATTTCCTCATACTCCATCACTAAATATACAGTAGACTCGCAAATCTTAGCAAATCTGTGACTGTTGAAGGGTAAATGACCCAGTTTCTAAATTACTAAAATTACTAAATTAAGATGACACTCAGTTTTTTTGTTTGTTTGTTTGTTTTTGTTTTTTAAGCAACTATACAGTGCCTTAGCCAAATTAAATGAAACTATTAAATTGTGACTATAACTCACATTCCTCAAACTCAGACAAAAGAGCAGGACTAGACTAAATCCAAAATGTGTGTCAGAATTAACACTGGTATGTGCAATGCTATGTTTCTTAGAAATGACCTATAGAAATGCAGGGTACAGAATAACACAATTTTCTAGTAAAAAAAAAAAAAAAGATTTGTGTGTGTGTGTGTGTGTGTGTGTGTGTGGACTGTATGTGTGCAATCCTTTATTGATCCCTCTGGGTAAAGTTTCTTTGCACTCGCTTCCCTCCAGGGAGCTCAGAGCGCAGAGGTCAGCTACAGAGCAGCACTCCTTGAGCCACTGCAGTTTCAGTGTCTTGCTCATGGACACTTCAACAGGTCAAATGCTTTCCCACATGGGTCATATCAGTGAGTCTAGTCTAAAGGTCAGTGTCATGTACAGAGAAACACACAGTGATGGAGAAAGTAGGAATAGGAGAAAGGTTTGGGGCAGGTAGACAGAGCAGAGCTCGCTGAACACTAACGCTCCTGCTCGCCGCTGTCCTGATGACTGCACAGAGAAAGGAATGAAAAGGCATTTTGAGGCGCTGCTGCTTTCTAATACAAGCCAGAGTTCTCTGGGCTCTGCCCGCTTCGCAGCCTGCCTCATTCTGATGATATCAAAACGAGGCCACAAAACCATGAACATGTGTCCCTTGTGTTCCAGACCATTACAGACAGGAATGAGGGAGAAAAAAAAAAAGAATCAAGAAAAGGGCAGGAAAGAGAGAGGAGGAGCTGAAGTTAGAGACAAGGACATCTGACTCCATATATCAGCTTTGATCCGTGCTGCTAAGCAGAGCCAGGCTGGACAGACAGCAAAGAATATCGACGGGAGAACCTCATAGATCTTAGCAAATGGAAAATCCAGCAGGCCGAGCCAGTGTGTGTCTAAGAGGTTTTCAACAGTCATAACAGGCCTCTTTGTTCAGCCGTTGAGTAGCTGAGGTCAAATCGTTAAAGGGATCATCGTCAGACAATAGCGGGGGACAGTGTTTTCAATATGTTAAAAACCGCCATGATCTTGCACGCCGACTATGTGTCTTTCCTCTCTGCAGGAGCCATTCTGTGGACTGGTGGCAACACATTTCGGACCGAGATGTGACTTCACCACACAACAGCGGAAAATTCAGAAATCTGGAGGAACAGATCTCTGCAGCAGACCGGCAGTGGAATATGTGACTGACCACTGCTCAGGAAGCTCCTCACGCCCCAGAAATAGCAGAGAAAGGATGGATGGCTACTACTATTCAGAGCCTCGTTGGATCTATTCCCATGATTTTCCTTGACCCGCTACAAAGGGCGTTACAAACCAATGAAACACCATTTTTTTTTTTTTTTTTTTCCCGGCAACTTTTCCCCAAAGTACTCCACACCCATGCATTCTACTCTCAATTTCTTTCCGTATCTATCTTCTCCATCTTAAGCCCACTAAAACACAAACACAATCAAGTACACACACACACACATACGCACACACATTCACTCTTATCAGGCAGCTTTGAGTCTCCAGAACACCACCACTGAATTATTACTGAGCAGAGGCAGAGATATAGATGCTACTCTCAGTCCTTTTAATAAATAGGTCTCTGGTGGATAACTCTATCGGGCAACAACACAGATAGCGAAAGGGGGCTCTTAATGAAAGGAATCATAATGAAAAAGAAGAGCCTCTCCATTTTGAGTTGGTTTTGACAGATGGATTTCTGCAGGGAAGAGTTGATAGAAGTGGTGCTCTATCAGCGCTGAATGGAGACAACTGAATATTCAAAGGATTTTTTTTTTTTTTTGTTTGATCTACGATATTGCTTCTTTGCATTTTATTCCCCGAGCTGCAAAGCTCTTTGCATAGTCCGTTACAGTGTTCAGCATAAACAGCTTCCCAAGTCCTCATAATACATACCGCCCAAAGGTGAAAGCTATTTCAGTAAATCAGCTATTTTTCATTTACGTAATAAAGGTGATTGTAACACAATACAACTTAAATTTAATTTAGGGATTAGTAGTGATGATTGTGTTTAAACAATGTCCATTTGGAATTAAACAGGTTTTGTTTACTGCAGGACAAACCTCATACTTAGCCATAATCATCCAGTTTCACTTTGAACAGCCCGCCATGTGGTTTATTTTGCTCCCTCATTTTTGACTCGGCTGGGTGTCCGCATGACAGAGCAGCAGCATGATTTCATGATGGACTCCCAGGGTGAAGAAAGTAAAATTTCCCATTTGAGTCACAGGCTGAAAAAGTTGAAAGGCTCTTGCCCTGTGTTGCTGCAATAGGCTTGCTGGCCTGTCTGTGTCTCTGGTGCAACAGATATGATCACAAGACTGGCTGACCGTTAAACCGCGAATGAACTCTAATGTAGAAACCATGTTTTTGCCAATCAGCTTACCCTGCTGTCACTTAGCCCAAGATCTGGACATGTCAACAATGGAGATTTTTAAGAATGTGTAACGCTTTGGAGTTATATTTGATCCCAAAATTACCCTTTAACTGTTTTAAGCATTAAAGTAAAAATTAAGATGGATCAGTTTTGTACTGTGTTATGTTTTAGATATTAGAGATGTTTGATATAAATATTGGTGCAAACACAAGTATAAACATGTTTTGAAATGAAACCTTTTGTACACTGTACAATTTTTTATAAGTGCCAATAGATACTGTATCATTTTTCTTTTATTACCCAGTAACACAGATGTTACTGTATGTATTGTATCCAGTGTAGAAGAGCGAGACAGCTTTGGGAAGTGAATATTATGCTTTCTAATTATTTCCCAAAAGTCAAACTGTGCACGCCAACACACCTACGTTGCTGCATGCAAAAACCTCCACAAAATATTCAAATTTTTCATGGATACTTGCATGAGCTGGGAGAGGCAAAAACTGAGTCTGTGACTCAATTTGTCTTTTATACAAACTATCACAGATATCCCACATGCAAAATAGCCATTACAAAGCTCCTTTCCAAATATATGTCCTTGTTTTCAAAAAATCCCAAATTCATACATTTCCGTGTATAAAATATGTCAGCAATCACTAGCAACAGGCAGGGAAGTTGTCGGTATGTCAAATATTAATGACACCGTGTCGTCAGAATAGAGGAGCTCTCCCCTCTCGTGCTCTCACAGGGAGTAGCAGACAGAAAAACAGACACATAAAGCATCATATGAAGCCAATAACCGTCCAGACAGAGTGAAAGGCTGCCTTACCTGCCTGTTTATCTGTGCGTCTCTCTTGAGCTTGGTCTGGCTGTGTGAGTGTGTGTGTGTGTGTGCTCACACACAATCCCTACGAACAGGAACTGATGAATCTGCACGACTTCAGCCCTGCACCGTGCAGTGCATTATGGGTTTTCACTCTCTCTCTCTCTCTCTCTCTCTCTCTCTCCCTCTCTCTCTCTCTCCCTCTCGCACTCTCCCTCCCTCTCTTCCTCTGTGTCTCTCTCCTTTTCTCTCTCTGTTGGCACAGTGTTAGAGGGGGATGTCCTCTCCTCCTGTCTGGAGAGAGGAGGGTGAACACATGCACTGTGTCCACACACACACACACACACACACACACACACACACACACACACACACACACATACAATGCAGAAGAAGCCTTATGATGACGACCGCCGCGGCTAGGGTTGCCGTGGCAACAGCCTCCCTCCACCTCTCCCTCCTCTCACTCTTCAGGCTCTCTCAGTGAATTGTGTTTAAATAGTGAAATAGAGAAGAACAAAAAAAAAAAAAAATACAAATTACATTCACTCCACTTGTCTCTTTACTTCTCCAATTTAATGTTCATTTTGAGCCTGAGCTAACAGGCAATGCAGAAATGAGAAGCAACTCCTCCTGTGGTCACGTGAGCCCTAACTGTTGCTTCTGCCTTCAGAGATAAAGAGAGGGAGGTGTGTGTATGTGTGTGTGTGTGTGTGTGTGTGTGTGTGTGTGTGTGTGTGTGTGTGTGTGTGTTAGAGAGAGAGAGAGAGTGCATATGTATGTGTGTTTGTGTGTGTCCCCCCGTGAGTGTGGACATGCACACTTGTGTGTTGATGTGGTGGCCCTTGCTGGTTCCTGGAAGCAGACTATAGTTCCTCTCTGTGGTTTCTGTCCTCCTCTCTATTGCCACTGCCAGTGCACTAAGGCCTGCAGCCCTTTGATAACACCCATTTACTAACAAGGGAGCTACACACCGACTGACTGACCATCTGAAAGGCTCACAGACAGACACACACGCATGCTGCACCCTCTGATGAAATTATTTTAATTTTCATAGCAATTCGCCCTCCTAAAGGCTGCTGTCGGTGCGATTCAGTGAGGTGATACAGAGAGATAGAGAGGGAGAAAGAGATAGGAGCGAGAGGGTAAAGGAGATAGAATGACAGAGGCTAAAGGCAAGGGAAAAAAAGGAGAGGAGATCTCCTCTCCAGCATCTCCCATGGCGACAGAGTGGGTGGAAGGCCATGGCTCTCCTTCAGGCCCGACAAATCAGCAGCTCACAGCTGAGTCTTACTGCGCAACCATCGCAGTGGCAATCCCTATCGCTCAATCCTTCACTCGCCCAGCTGTCATCCCACCCCCTCTCCCTCCCTCGCCTCTGTCTCTTAATCTTTCACTCCCCCATCCCCCTCCCAATCCCAATTTCACTCTCCAAGAATCCTCATCGTCCCCAGGTCAATAAAACCATACTGCATGCTGCACATCCACTCCTTGATCTACATCAGGGATTCTGCCATGCCACCTGTGAAACAATCAGCCACCAAGGAAAACAAACTACATCTCCCACAGTCTTGTTACCTGTCTTCCCAGCACCGTAGCCATGGGAACAGGTACAACACAGGGATAATGGTTGTTACAGGTTGGAAATCCTGTTGGGATGATTTCATCAGTGAGCTAGGTGAAGGAAGGGAAAGGGCGAGACAAAATACAGAGGGGCTCAACAGGTGGTACTGTGTTTGTATAAATGTGCAGAGGTGCTAAAATAGTATCTACAATACAATGTCTTCTTTTAAATCATTTTTTATGCTGCGGCCTTTCCCTAAAGCTGCTTCTAGACGCCTTCGGCTTTTATCCTTGTCATCACTCTTTCACTATTAACTTTTATCTACTTTTATTTTGTGTTGTACCTTGGGCAGGGCTTTTATGCCTTGATATGATTTGATTTCACTTTAACGTTCTTGTTTTATGGGTCTCAGGTTGTTACTGTCCCCCACAATTGAAGACTTGGGATGGGACTATGTGTTGGGCTCCATTTCTTGGTCCATCTGTCCATCTGTCTGTCCATCCGTCTTGTGGTTTCTAAGCTTCTGCTGGCCCCCTTTGGGTGAAAACTGGGGGAATGACGCAGAGGGCCTGCATTTTAAATTATAAACATAAATTGCTCACCTCAGCAGCACCACCAGGACAACAGGTTGTTAGGTCTCAGATGCCAGTTTGTCAAATTATATGGATGTTTGAGGAATGATGTGTTTGTATATTGTGCAGTATTCAGAAAATTAATCTAACAGCACCATTAACAGGCAAAAAGGTCCAGAAGCTTCAGTCATGGTCACCATTGACTTGGTATACTTTTTTTTTTTTTTTTTTTGGTTCGGTTTGGCTGTTTTATGTAATTTCTTTCATGCATTAGGATTGCATTTCTTGTATTATTTTACTTTCATAGTTCCTATTGCTGTGTTTTTATTCATGGTATGTGTTTTGGCTTTGATTTACCTGTATCTACTGAAGCACCTTGCAACACTGTTTACAGTGCTGTACAAACAAGCTATTGCTAGTATGAGAAAACTTGTTCCTCTTCTTTATTCTTGAAGCCTGAGGAGAATACCATGAAGGTAAAAGTGCAGCTATAGATGTCGCTGTGTCGAGAAAAACTGTGTTATGTCATCACGGTGGACTTCTTAACAGAGATTTCACAAGAGTGTATATCTGAACAAGCATACATCATCACCTCGTGTTCTTATACTTAATATAATGAAGGGTCCTTGAGTTTGAGGGACACTGAACGACCTGCTCACATTAGAGAGCCGGGGTGATTAGTCTGCTCTCTGGGACTAATGGCAACAGCAGGTGTCCACAGGCTCTGTGTGCCACATCTATTCATTAAAGACATTAACACTAACCACTTGCACACACGCATGCGCACACACACATACACACACATACACACACAGGTCGCTGTTCATTGAAACTATTCATTAACAACATCGCAGCTCCCCCCAAGCACAATGACCATTGATTAGGCTTGTGCATAATGATGGTGGTGGAACAGCTCCTGTAATTATTACTACCCTCAGACTTAAACTCATTTGGGTTTGATTTTTGAGAGTACACCTATATGCTAAAGGTGTTTTTTACAGGGATATTTATAGTGACAGTCATTATAGCTTTACATTTTACTGTGTTTGCTGCACTACTGCTGCACCACTACAGAGGACTTGTTCAGAAAATTCCCGTTTTGTTACCTTCCCAGTAGGGCCGAATAATATACCATCATTATATTAACATCTTTATATGAAACTAGTCACCATGTGGGATTTTGGATATCAATATAGTGCGATATGACATAAATGTTGTCGGTTCCTTTTTCTAAAGGCTGCATTAAAATAAAGGGATTTTCTGAACTTCATGGACTCTTCCTATTGATCTGATCTGATATTATTAATGATTCTTTATCCAAAATCTCGTGTGTAAATATTTTGTGCCATCCCTACACTACCATCACAATATTAATAATGAGGTTTTAAGTCCAATCCAATCCAATCCACTTTATTTATATAGCACAATTTTAACAAACACAAGGTTTTCCAAAGTGCCGCACAACAAGATAAAACACCACATGATAACACAGTAGAAGCAGAATAAAAAGGTAAAATACACAATAGGATAACACGATAAAATAAGATAAGATCAAATAAAATAAGATAAAATGTAATAATAATAATAATAATAATAATAATATAAAATAATAAAATAATAAAATAAAATAAAATAAAATAATACAATTATAATTTAAATAGAATAAAATAATGTAAAATGCACTGCCTACACAGCATAAAAAAGAAAAAAACATGCACACATAAGTCACAGATATAGTCACAGATTTAAGTCACAGATATTGGGATATTTGATTTTGCCCATATCACCCAGCCCTACATCTCAGTCATCAGAGGCTGTAAAGAAAGGTGATAAAGCAGCAGTTTGAGTGATTAGACTTGTGCATTACAGTATTCGTTCAGCTACAACATCTGAGAGAGTTACAGTACCACTGGAGGGTAGTTGCAGAATGAAAACAACACAGTTTGATGTAGAATGGCAGACATTTATGTTGACGTTCCACTATATATCTCTATTTGCTACAGTAGTACTTATGGCTGGACAGAAAAAGACTTCCACATCACTGTAGGTGATAGAAACATCGGGTTTTAGAGAGCATCATACTACCTGGAAGTGAACGGAAAATCAAAATAAGACAAAATTCTGTGGTGGAAGCTGAAATGGAGACAGGTAGAGTCTAAAGGTTTCCATGAATAGTCAATGTAAAATGTCTCTTCTATGAAAAGTTTCTATTTCTATGTGTTGCGTGTTCTCTCTTATATGACTAATGGAATAAACAGAGTCACCAGACGTCCCGAAAAATTTGGGACAGACTCAAATTAAAAGCAGTTGTCTCGAATCTGGAATTCTGTCCCTTCTGTCCCAAGAATTAGACTAGAATTAGACTACTAGACTAGTTTTTTTTTTTTAGCTGTGTACAGTAGTGCTGCGGCATTGTTGTCTTGATGACAGACGGCTGACTTCATGTTCATGAGTGAAAACCACACTTTTTAGTACTGAGTTTTGACTTTCATGTGTTTTATTCTTACCTGTTAATGTTCATCGACACTGAATACAATGTAAAGGAGGCCAAACCGACCGCGGCCACGTGACCACGCCCACCCCAGAATTTGACCCATCCCCATCTCGTCACCCCGGGCAGAACTATTTCTAAGGGGTCGGTTTGTTGATTCAAGAGCAATACAGCATCGCAAATATTTTACATGGAGCGTCTAAACAGTGTTGCATCTCAAACCACAAACGAAGGAGTGAGCTCCTCTGTGTGATCTGTATAAACAGCAGTACTACACTTTTAAAGGTTTGAGTTCCAGTTGGCGGTGGCAGGTTGAGGAGGCTTTTCAAATGGTGCATCTGACAGCTAAATAATATTTACCCATTTATTTTTAAACACGTCTCCCTTCCTCCCTATCTCAGAGATGAAGGGGGATGGGTGAGGGGTTAGATGTCTGTCTCCGTTATAATCAGTCTGTTCCCGCGGAGAGAGAGAGAGAGACTCACACCAAACAGAATGTGCAATCATATCCTCGAATTCCTTTTAATAATTCTTCACATGTAGCCCATCACAGACTCCTCAGTATCATGCTAACAATATATACTCTATGGATTTATTTATGCCAATGACTCTCTGTGAGTACAACAATTAACATGAAATGATGCATTATTTGCTTTTTCTTTTTCTTTTTTTTAATGAAGACACAATCAAGAACCTACTAGAAGGACAACAGACAAAGATGACAAGTAACATAAATTGTGTGGGTGTGTGCATGTGTTACTGAAGTATTTCTGTCTTTATCTTCCTTTTATTTTTTATTTTTGTAGACATACACAATTGAAAAGGAAATGTATTTGTCAGCTAGATTCATTTTTTAGTTTTTGCTGGTTGAACAAGCTTTCTTGCTAACAGATTACCCATCACCTCTACACTCTCACACTTTGCTTGTGGCAAAACCACAAATAGCATATCATGATATTAGCTGCAGTAAGTTGATATGAAATCACAGTCTTGTAAACCTAACAGTCATGAAGAGAGATTAGTGGAGATACTAGTCAGTAATCTATTGCTCAAACCGGGATGGCTTGTGTGTGTGTGTGTGTGTGTGTGTGTGTGTGTGTGTGTGTATATATATATATATGTGTGTGTGTGTGTGTGTGTGTGTGTGTGTGTAAGCTACAAGTAAACAGAATAGCAAAATGTTGTCGTCACCTTTAAATAAAAAGTGGTCTGGTGTGAAAGGCTGGGAAACATCCAGCACATGATCCTGATGCAATAGAAAGTACAGCCGCTTTAATGGCCAGGCAGTTCAAGGAGGCACACAGCAACATTTCTCAAAGCAGTTTGGCAAGTCTGACTCTGGATGCCAAAACACAAATAGCAGGCCAGCAACCCAAACTAAATAAACCGCGCATACAAAAAAGCACATAATGCAGTGCCCGGTGTAAGCTGCAGCACTTTATCACGACAAATAACTGAGCCAGGAGTAGCAAGCAAGGACTGCAATTACAACATACAACACATATGATTTAAAATATACTGCGTTCAAACATTAGTGGTGTAAAATGGACTTTTCACTTTTCAACCGTGGAAGGACAAGGCCAGCCACCAAACAACATTCCAGTGCTATGGCTGTAATTCTACAAGTCTGCATTTATAAGTGTAAACTGGGTAAAGGCATTCACCACGTAACCCTTATTTGGGCAAGTTAAAAGCTCTTCTCTCAAATCTACCAACCTGAGAAGCCCCTCCCCCTGCTCTGAGCTTGACAACTGGTTCAGCTCTGCTGGCCTGACTGTGTTGCACAGATGAGCGCTACAGCAATACTGGAACAATAATACGAAGTGTTGAAAGCGCTGAATAGCAGAAGACTGCTTGTTAACAGCATCCAGGCAGAATGGTGCAATGTTGCTGCAACCGCGCCTGTTTGTAGCGGTGTCTTCCCGGGGCTGCAGCATGCAACATAAAACTGCTCACTGTTTAAGTGTTAAACCAGTGGTATGTATGTTGAGTGATTTGCCCAACACTGCTGTGAAAACAGCCTGCATGTCAAGTTTACACTGTACGATGAATGTGAGTAGAAGCATGATCACTCAAGTACATTTCGCTTTCAAAAGCCCAGGGGCCAGATGCAGATGAGAAAGAAATTTGAGGATGCTAAGCCACTCTTCTGCATAAGGGAATCCACGATAGGCCAGGGGCTGTATGTGGGAGAGATGCTGACATCCCTGAAGCCATAGGTTACTCTGGGGTTTGATCCATATACCTGACCCCGCCTAGGGGAGAGTCAGAATATTTACACTAAAAACCAATACACACACTCAGATATTCTAAGGCCATACACATGCATACACATAAAACAGGGTAGAAAAGAACAAATCTCAGCAGATTGCCCGTGGTAACTCACTGTTGGTAAATATTCATAAGGGCAATCTCTTGACTCACCGCAACAAGCACATAGAAGAGTAGATGTGTGAGAAGGAGGGGGAAAGCTGTGGAAAGACAATGAACAGAAGAAACAGGGTTGGAGGAGGAGAAGAGATGCTGAGACGGGGAGATAAAAGGGCTGAGGACAGCAAGGTAAAAAGGCACACTGGTTTTATTTTTTATTTTTATTTTATTATTATTTTTTTTTTAAAGTTAGACACTCAAGTTAGACAGCCAGAATGAAAATACTTCAATCTCCAACATTTGCCAAACATATGAAACTGTTTAGCCATTATGGAAGTTAATGCGTGCATAAACAAAACTAGACCACACCATGTTTATGCGAAGATGCATAATGGAACCACCAGAGAACATTACGAAACTGAGCTGGCTGTCTGACTGCTGTGGACTCCTTCAGCTGAAGCTGTTGCAAAGGTCGGTAGGGAGACCAGATGCCCAGCACATACACATGTAATCACATATGTGGCTGGGTGCACACACACAAACAAGCATGCATATACAGTACATACACCCCTGACACATAATGCACTCACAAACAGGCCCGGTTGTGTTTTAAGCTAAACAGACCCCTGGACGAGAAAGCTGTGCTGTGGAAATGTACAGAGGATTCCTCAAATACTTGAACTTAATCCCTCAGTTTATGCTTCTGTTTCAGAAATATGACTGGGAATATCAAACTGTTAGCCTTAGCAGAGGGGGCATTCTTCAAAAGATCACCCGCAGCAAGCTACAGGCAATGTGAAATCTAGGTTTGGTGTTTGATTGGACAAACAAATTCCTCACAAAATATCATGACTAATGGCGAATATGAGCCCCTGATACGTACTATGCATATGGATAAGCTTGAATTATTTAACAGATGATGCGAGCGATATTTATGGATTAGGGAGAGTTCTTCCACTTAGCATGCCATAATTCTTTATTAGAAGGGTAAATGCCTTCTACACCAATCCACAGCGCAGATCAACAAAAGGGTATGATGTAGGGAAGTCCTGGTGGACTGAGCAGATCGTGTTCACTAGGCGTCCCATATTTACCCCTGTGCCTGTCTTCCACATGCTCTTTTACAGTGGTGATAAATAAAGCCGCCAACACCTTGGCCTTCAGAGAAGAAGGCAGCACTTTACTTTTCCTGTGAGAAAAAAGTGCTGATGTACTGAAACTCTGTCTCGGTGTGAGGGCAGGATATGTCTGTTCAGATGGCTGGTTGGTGCTCAGTATTTTAGGTGAGGATTCTCATTTCCCTCCTGTATTGATCTCTGGCAGTGTGTCTGACACACTGTACAGTATGCTTGCTTCTCATACTACAAAGCTCCTGTGCACTCAGTAATATCACTTACACTGTCCAGAGGAAGACAGAGGGGTCTATGGGAATAGAAATGTATAAGGAATGCCGTATGCGGTATGGTTTTTGATATCATTTACGATGTGTTGTGCCATAGTGCTAGGTATTTCCATGTTGTCTTCACTTTTGCTTTGACTTAAACATTGCTGTGTGAACGTGTCACATAACACTTTTGTGGGTTCTTCTGCTATGAAGAAGGCCAAACTGATCACCCCTCTACAGAGATGGAAGTAATTAATTACATTTACTCATCTTACTGTAATTGAGTAGCCCTTTTGTGTACTTGTACATTTTTCCGGTTTCTTTAAAGTCAGTTGTTTTACTTTCACTTAAGCACATTTTTTTCTTGAGTATATTGTTTTAAATCACATCCATTACAGAGAACAAATGATCAGTGACAGATTGTGGAAACTTTCACAATAAAGCACTCAGTCAGCAAAGATGGGAAGAGGAATCAGGTTCTACTTTGTTGGTTCTACTTTTTGTCATTTCCAAATTTCCAGTAAATTAAGCATGATGAAGAACTGCAGATGCTCGATGGAAGGGAGGATGATTTAGGCTCAGCTGGCAAAAAATGTAGAATAAGTGTGGAAAACAGGAGAATACAGTTGTTGTTTTTTCAGTTGTTAGCAAGCATCAGTTAATACTGAAGCCGCTTTTTCAAAACAATCTGCATTACTAATAGCAATGCATCTTGGCCAAAAAATCTCACCTCTAAAACTTACTCAAACCATCAAAACATTTCATACATGTCTCAATATACGCTCGTTCGACCATATGCTGTCGATCATAACACATCGACTTTAAAAAACACTAACAACAGGGAGCATCACATAAGTGAAGCACTTTTATCTTTGAACTTTCAGTGATTTTCCACATAAATAACACCTTTTCGCTCTACTGGTTGTACTAAAGTATATGTAACAAGAATGAATCAAAGATGCAGCAATTTGCTTCAATGTCTTTTATTTTTCTGTGCAAAGTAAAAAGTTGACACAATAAAACTAATTGCTGAAATTCCAGGGCTGCAATGATAATTATTAAAAAAAAAAAAAAAAAAAAAAAAAAACATCAACAGCATGTATAGTATAGTATCACCCATAGGCCTACTGTAGAGTAGAAATGACATCACATCTTGAATCAGGAGTGTCTCCACACTCACGCATTCACAGTATCCAGTAAGGACATGTGGTCATGTGGATGATGGTCATAAACCTTCCACCTCCATGCAGAGACAAACTCCTCTGTGGGGTTTAGGAAGGGGGGGTATGGAGGCAGGAACAGCACTGACATCCAGGGATGTGCAGCAAACTGGTCTGTGACCTCAACACAAAGCCCGAACGCCACATTATGCCACACAACAGCGAAGGGAGGCGAATTTCTTGACTTCTCTCCTCCGCTGGCTCACGTTGATAATGCAGGTCATCCAGACTAGAAATGAGCCTCTCTGTATTGTAGGGACCAATGAGGGGAGCCATCTCTGGACAGCGCTGCGCACGCTATGATGTTCGCTCCTCTCTGTCCCGGGACGTCCACGGTTACTCTCTGTCCAATCACATTTCCTCCCTTGCGACGTGTTTTTGCCAGGTTGAATCCAGCTTCATCCACAAAGATGAATGTATGTGCAGTTTGCCTGGCTTCCATCTTCACATTTTTCTCAAAAGGCACAGTATGCAACCTTCCTTGTTTTATGTTTCTGTAGCACTCTGGCAGTTGTCGTTGTGTTGACCGTACTCACATTCCCAAAAGTGATATAGTCTTCCAGCACTGTGTCCCGAATGTCCCGCAGTTTTATTGCACTGTTGCCAGTCACCATGTTAACAATCACAATTTCCTATGCATCAGAAAATATTCTTCTCCCTCCTGTGGGAAGCAACCTTTGGATCCTACTGTAAAAACCCAAATAATCAATATTTTCAAAATGTCAGTAGATGAAAAAATGTAAACATGCTGTATTGTACTCCAATATGTAGTTCAATCATCTCACCTGTTGTTTTGTTGGGATATTGCTATTGGTGTAACGCTGCAGATTTGGTTAAACTGGCCTCTCTCAAAAGACAGACCGTGGTTTACAACACGGTCAATAACTGTGGCTCTTATCTCATCTCTTCCTCTCCTTTGTCCTCTGCTAAGATTTTTCTATATATTCCAATATCGTTACTGCAGAAGTGCATGAAACTTGCCCTCACTCTGTTTTGAATGTGTTTTTAACAGTTTTAGAAAACAGCGTGCCAGCATTTGAGAAACGGTGCTGCAAATAGAGAGTGTTTTGCAGGTGGTGGATTATGAATGAGTTCATGGATTTTTGAAAATGTGGTCATGGAATGCATTTTGTGTGAAAGCGGTGAAAAATGATTCACAGTTTTATCCGCACAGACTGCTGTTTCACTGACTGTGTGAAGAGATTTGACAGTGGGACTTTAATTTTGACCAATGCATGTTAGCAATCGGAAAAAAAAAAAAAAAAAAAAAACCTGTAAAATCTGTGAGTGGGCCTGACGCTGAGAACTATGTAGACTCGACCATTATAATCACTGTAATTCCACATTTATCAGCTGAGTCTACAGGGTCCTCACTTCAAACAGCCCTCAGCAGTTTAGCAGAATGCACCTTTAAAAGAATCTGGTTTGATCCGTGCTCTCTCCTCCTTTTGTAACCTCACCTGACAAAGTTACTGTTTTGCAAAAGTCACTCTGAGTGGATTTTAAATGTGCTATTTTTTTTTTTTTTACAGCAGCACTTCTACCTCTAAATTATCAGCAAAACAACACGGCTTCTATTCGAGTAGCAATTTCTAGCGCTCTCTCCATCGCTGCCACTCCATTTCTGTCTCATATTTAAACTCTGGCCTTCTTGAAAACAAGTGATCACAAAATCTATCTCTCTTTTAGCTAAAAATAAGTCAACGATTCTGAGAGGTGGTGGCCAGCTTAATGGACTAATTAACTCGACTCCCAGGAGTGCTGGAGCAGCCAAATGAAAAATAAAAAAATAAAAAAATAAAAAACAGCTCACACAACACTTTGCGTTAGTGCAGATGACTTAGTAGTTTTATTTGTGTACAATGTTTTTTTTGTGAGCACCTTTTTTTTCCGTCTCTGCTTCTTCCCCTCCCTCTCTCTCTCTCTCTCTCTCACACACACACACACACACACACACACACACTCACCTAAACAAACATGCAAATCTCTGTTGCACACATACACTCCAACATAGTGATTTTTTACTTTTCATGCCCCTTTCCCCTCTCCTTTTGAGACAGTAATCCCCAGCTGAAGCACTAATAGCATTAGCAGAGCATATCCAATCCCCTTAGCGCTCCGCCAGGGAGCAGGGAGCCCAGACCTACACTGAGACACTTTGGGGACTACATTACCCATACTGCCTCGGGAAACGCATGCATATTACTAAGCTCATTAATGATGGAATTAAACTCAGACAAAGGCGAAAGAAATAAATGATTGTGTCATACAATGGCGGTATATTTATTTTTCTGATTGGGGTGTTATTACCGCAGGATTAAAGTGCAACAGTGGCCAGATGCAGTGACAACAGAGAGCTGCTGGGAGGCAGGGGGACGGGAGAGAGACAGAAAGAAAGGTGTGAAGGTGTGAAGGCTATCCAGTGGAGGAGGCAAGCCCAGATCACTGGTGACATGATTTATGTGTCCGGAGTGTGTGTGTGTGTGTGTGTGTGTGTGTGTGTGTGTGTGTGTGTGGGAAATATGAAACAACAGAAAGACCTGCACTGAACATAAACTTTGTTCATATTAGATTGGTGTAAAATATAGGCATAAAAATGTCACACCCTACCTTGGAATTGCTTGTACAATCATAAACCCAATGAATTATTCTATCTGTGTGTGTGTGTGTGTGTGTGTGTGCATGTGTTTGGGTGTGTGAGTGTGCTGAGATGGGTGTTATTTCCATTAAGTGCATCGGAAGCATGAACTGAATTAATTTGTGCATTCGGTTATTTCTATTTGGGTGGAGTGTACAAAGATGTAATATGTATCAAAATAGTTTTAGTAGCAGTATTTTTTTTTTTTTTTGAGAATACTCAAATTGCATCAACTTGATTGATGATTGATTTGATCTGATCTACTTTCTGGAGTAGATCAGAATCAGATGTCATACCCGTTATCAGATGTGGATTTTTCTACTCTTGGCATTCATTCTGATGAGAGCAAAATGAAAAATATGTTGCCAAACAAGACAATGTCAAGCTCATTCATCACATGGACCATCCTGAATCCCCGACCCGGTGGATCTGCTTTGTCTTTCTGAAACAAGCCAGCCTGCCTCAGAGTAACATTAATGAAAGTTTAAAAAAATAAGAGGAACATATTGAAGATGTGTGTCTGCTGACTGTTTGGGCAGCTAGAATGTTTCGCTTTGTAACTTTATTTAGTCAAGAACAGCATTCAGTTTTTTATTATTATTATTATTATTATTATTTACATTTTATAAGAGCCTAAACAAAACTTTCTCATTTCTTGCATTAATTAAATATTTCCAATAGAAAATTTTCTACATATTTATCTATTTGATAATCAAATAATCACTCAAAAAAAACTGTAAAAAAAAAAAAAAAGTAAATTAAAAATTAAAATTAAAAAACCCAAATTACACCTTGACACATTATTGTATTTTTATTCATGCAATTTCACATTTTTTTTTTTTTTGACATTTACATTTTTGATCAATCTGATGGACATGTATTTATAATATATAACATTATAATGGATTTTTGCCCATCTGTGTGCTTGTGAGTGTGTGTGTGTGTGTGTGTGTAAAGAAAAAAAAAAACAGGATGAAAAACCATGAAAACATGCAGCATACAAAGTATGTTCATATGTACTGGATCAGTAAACAGTGTGAACCAATGTTAACATAATATTTCAGATTGGAATTCACAACAGCATCCTGATGTGTTTGGGGTTTGCTGCATTGTTCCTGAATTATTCATTTACACAGAGAGCCGACAAGCATTTGTTGTTTGCTTATGCAAAAGCAAATGTGTGTGTGTGTGTGTGCGTGTGTGTGTGTGTGTGTGTGTGTGTGCGTGTGTGTGCATGCAGCAATCCAGCATACATGTGAGCCTACATTTGTGCATGTACCTGTTCATACATGTGTGTATGCTGGTGTGTTTGCATTTATGCTCCTTCCTTATCCTCTATACACACTTCCTCAGCCACATTGTGACATAATATATTTCTTTTATCTTAATGATAAGATGCATGTCTTTAAGAGGATGTGCCCTAAAGAGAGTGTGTGACAGAGTGAGAGAGAGAGAGAGAGAGGGGAAAAAGAGAGAGCACAAGAGACTATGGGTGTCTGTGGAGTCCTCTCTCAATGGCCTATTAGCCCCGCAGTGCAAACAAGCCTTTTTCCCAAACACAGCCTTCTAAGGCAGAGCAACACCAAGCCAACCGGTGGAGGACATGTCTTGCTTCCTCCCTGTCCCCCTTTTACCCAGTCTCGCTGCACGTCTGCTGCTTGACGTGACTCTCGGCAGCGTTGCTCCGTCTCTGAGCCATTAAACACTGCTCACAGTGAGTCACTGACTTAAACACAGCCTGCAGTCTGCGACGGCATCAGCTCATAAGTAATCATTCTACTATGCAGAGCCAATATTGTGTGTTTTGTCAGGCTGTGTGCGTATGTGTGCGTATGTGTGTGTGTGTGTGTGTGTGTGTGTGCGTAAACACAAGGAGGGAGGGAGGAAGCTCAAAAGGGATGAAGGTGGAGAAAAAAAAAAAACAGAGCCAGTTGTGTGTCAGGCCTAGAAATGAGCTTGTAACCTAATGAGTCTAGATGAAAGCTGACTGTCTGAGCTAACTCAATTCTTTGCTCTGCTAGTCACAGTTCTTAGCGTAATGATGTTTGCCTCACACTACTGATGCCACAACCAATACTGAATTGCCTTTTTTTGGTCATATGTTTCCTGTGTGCGTCAACTGGCTAAGCCGCTTGCATGTGTAGAATGTTGAATTTGGCCCCGGCTCCGCACACGGATGACATCACCCGCGCTGTGCAGCAGACATCCGTTTAAGAGATGTTTACAGTTCTTGACCACCAGTGTGCCTCCGTCGTCGCTCATATAAACACAGAGCATGGATGACCATGTGCGCACTTGTGTGTATGCAGTGTTTATACAGAAAAGATAAAGAAATATTACCGCAGGGAGAGGCAGAGTGTAAGGCAACAATCAGGGCGAGTCGGAGTTGAAACCAGAATAGGGAGCGACCTGAGGGGGAGAGGGGTTCTTTGTAAAGGCTATCAGAGATTATGAGGGGCAAGGTGTAGTGTGTATACCGGGGTGAAGAGGAGGCAGGATTCCAGCTCAGGAATGTTGTAAAGCTGTTTGTAGAGTCAGCAGGCCAATGAAAAAGCTTAAGCACCCGGTGTTGGAGCTCTGCCAAAAGCAGTGATGGAAAAAGAGAAAAAAGATAGAAAACGGGGGATTGGAAATGAAAGAAAAGGATGGGACCCATAAAGAGAAATCTCAGGAATGCTGTCTGCTGAGGAGAGTTTTACACGTCTCTGTTAGAATGCATCCTGAGGTAATGAAATCTGGAACGCCCTCCTTAGCATTGCATTAAAGCACTTCTGCCCTATACTGCACCATTCCTCCCGTTTCCATCCCCACTGCAGTCTGCACCGATCCTCTTTGTTTTGATGCTGCCTATCAGCAGCACATCTGTTTCACACATCACCGTAGTTTCTGTGCAGATTCCTTTACTCATCCGAGCCAGGTGCATGTGTGTGTGTGTGTGTGTGTGTGTGTGTGTGTGTCCCTCTACAGAGGCGAAGTGAGAGCACATACAAATGCAAAAAAAAATCTTTCCCCCTCCAGCACATTCACAAGTGGAGAAGAACAGAGGGAGTGAAACAACTATGAGGGCCAATAACATTGTGATAATATGAAGGAGCTCAGCCAAGACTCAAAGACTCAAAAAGGCTATGCAAACACATTCCAAGAAAACACTGCATAATACACCCCAATAAAACAAAAGGGTATAATGAGGATTACTTCTCATATTTCAAACTTTGTATCACCGATAAGAATCTCTTCATACTAATTCGGTGGGTGTTTAAGGTTTACGCTTTTAGATAGAAACATGTTTTCCAATTTAATCCTTCTGGCCCGAGGACATTAGGGCTGTTCACAGTCCAGGTGCATGAGGAATAGAGGTCAGAGAAGCTAATGCAGCCGTCAGAAAAGAGGCAAATGTGTAATTGCGATGGTGGGGTGGAGATACAAAGAGCTGCCTGCAAGGTGTTGACAGAAAAAGGTGAACTCGACAACATGACGGGGAAAGCTGTTGCATGTGAAGCAGTGAGATCTACATGGCCCACTGTAGGGATATGAGTGTTAAATAAAATTAATGAAATATGAAATGTAAAACTGGAGGTATTAAAGCCGGTGAGACAACCTGGTGCCTTGAATGACAAAGGAAATGAGCAGCTGCGGCAAAAAGCAAAGGCTAAAGAATCTGTGCAGGTTTTTTTTTTTCAGATTTATCTCCATCTGGGTAAAAATCCAATTTAGATCCACCCCTCCTTGACCACATACCCATGCAGGCTCCCCTTCAGAGAGCAACATAACTCAAGGACAGTGAGTCAGCCAGCCAATATGAGCTTAATCTAATCCATCGTGCTGAATCGGAGGCGCCATGAGACAGGTAGAGAGCTGTGATGTCACAGTGCAAGACCTGCGCCCTGTCTACCTGCTGAGAGAGGCAATGAGACACGAGGCAGGAGTGGAGGAAATGAAAGGAGGGATGGGAGAAACTATTTCTCCTCCATCCTAACATTGATTTTTTTTTTTTTTTTTTTCCCCTCCTTTCTTGTCTGAGTGCAGCGGAGCACCAAGTTGAAACATTAGCATCATGCCACTCATCATTGCCACCTGGGAAGGAATGGAGGGAGAAGAAGACGGCGAGACACTGACCAATGAAAGTGGGGGAAGAAAGAGAGGGGAGAAAACAAAGAATAGAACATTCCAGTGGAAAACTGGACCGTTTAAGGGGAGTGATGGACGCGCACACGCACAAATAAAGACAGACACCCGCAAGCGCACATGCATTGTACGGTATGTTTGACCAGTCATGTTATTTATGTGACAGATCTCGCTATAGGAGAAAACAAATACGCCAACTTTGACCCACAGCAGAAACAACATCTGTAAGTGGCTCTGTTCGTCTAATCCTGTCCATTTGCACCAAACACACTCTCTCCTTTATTCCCTCTCTTTATTTTCTTAAAACCAAGCAGACCGAGACAGATTCCTCGGGTGTGTTTTTTACGAGAGCTGTTGACCACTTTGACAATGCTTGGCGAAGTGTGCCCTGGCCTTCTGTGCCAACACATACAGCACAAACCAGGAGGTCCAAGACCCACAGAGTGAAATCATCATTCCCCACCTCCTTCAGTGAGACCCGATACAGAGAGATTTACAATCTGGGTGTTCGGGGATTATTTGGATTAGTTTTTGTCTATTCTGAGGTAAATTACAACTAACCCCACTCCTGTGTGAAACCATCTCAACGTCTATCATCCTTCATTTCATCTAACCAAAGCTGCAGCAAACCACCACGATCCTGTCACTGCTGAACGCATTGTTTTACTCCATTCGCCTATTGCAAACCCTCTTTTTCTTTTGTGCGGAGACAGATTTCAGTGACGTCCTCTCTGGCGCGATGAGATTTCCCAGTCCCCTGACACCGTGTGACACCAATTAGGAGGCTGCGGATATGACAAGCCATTGGTCCAGACGGTGTAACTGACAAAAACCTCCCGTGCTGTGTTTCTTTGTGTCTGATATCATAGTGTGAAGTGAGGGAGCAAAACGGAGACAACTCATGAGAATTAAGATGATGAGGAGCAGGGAGGTGGGGCGAGGGATGGGGTGGGGATGGTGCGTGTGCGTGTGTGTGTGTGTGTGTGTGTGTGTGTGCTTGGAGGGGGTGGGGATGAGGCTGAAATGGGAGTGCGACTGGCTGATGTCAGTGTTGCAAAAGGGAATGGGAGGTTTTCTTGTCGTCAGCCCACACCTGACTGTCAGCTGACAGAGTTGCCAATTCAGGCCCCGTGAAAAAGGAGTGACAGGAAAGCTGATGTGTTGTGAGGGAACTTGGAAGTCTGAGAGATATAAGGGATACTTGCCCACCTGCCGTTCAGGCCAATATGCAATACTTTGCTCACAAGAGGCTCACTCTGTACTGCTTCACCATTCCTCTCCTCACCCAGCTAAACCATTACAATGCGTTTTTTATATAAATAACCTGTTTCATTGCCCCCAGGCTCCTCAACAGCAGCACCGTGATGTCATCAAGCCAAGGCGTAGAACAGGAGGGCCATTATTTGCTCTGCGGTGCGGTAATGTTCACATCCGTAAAAGCTGGTGATGCCGGTAATGAAACAGGAGGAGGCTTTGGAGAGGCCCCGAGGTGTAGTGTAGGTGTATGTGCGCATGTAAGAGCAAATCCTGTGAAGGAAACTTAGAACCGCCACCTGCCGAATGAACAATAGCAATTCACGTGAACCCAGCTCAGTTTGCCTGGAACGCAACAAGCAAATCACACACAGATGTTGCTGGCAGACGTGCACCTCAGCGTGTCACGCAGCTGCAAATTTGATACGGGAAACAAGTTTCGTTGCTTGTGCAAAAAATCCACAAAGGCTTACCCGAGCTACTGTTTAGGAAAATGAAATGCTAATACACAGCCAGCTGCTCAGTCTGCCAGCATTTGTGACTGTTCACCTCTGTTTTTAGCATATGCAAAATTACATATACATGAACCCAACATTATGTTAAAAACAACCCTGAGCCACAGTGTCCTCCAGAAATCACAACATTAATGCACACTTGGAGTGCAAGATTCCCTCTTGACGGTAAAGCGTCTGATACAGCCACAGTGTGACATTAGTTGTGCTTGACTGACCCTGAGAGCTGCCTGCATCAGAGGTTAAAGTGAAACATGGCAGAGTTTGATATTAGCCCTTGCTGAGGCCAGGCTTTAAGCTCTGCGGTACGTCGACGGACTAGCGAAGCGATTAGCTGACAGTTAGCTGACCTGGCCATGGTTTTGAATTTATGCGTTCCAGTAGAGAGTGAAGGCAATCATATCAGTAACACTGAGAAAGCCTGACACAGCATACAGCAGCAGCGTGTGTAAAACAAGCCTCGCATTCTGCCTCTGGAGCCGCAGCAGGGGAAAGTATATATACAAAAACAGATGCGGGAGGTATGTGTCCATGTGGCGGCGGGGGGTTGCGATGGGCTGTGGGTTATTATATACTCGGTTTTGACAATGGCACACATCTACTTCTTAGAATTACTTCCTTCAGCTGCATTGAGTTTAATTCTCCTTCTCTAAAAGTGGGGGGAAGAGGATAACAGGAACTTAATTCAACAGTCACTCTGACACAGATAAAATGGGTTAATTGCCAAACAGTTTTTTTTTTTTTTTTTTTTTTTTTTTTTTTACTGAAGTGAAACTGAAAAATCACCCAAGTGGCACTAGCTAACTACATTTTCACAAATGGTAATCATGCTTCATTGAAACGGGATGATCAGCCACATTACAGAGACAAAAACACAGACTTTTTGGGGGAATTTTAAAGTCTGCTTTAGAGCTATTTCAGGACCAGACTTAGCTCTGACCCCATCAAAACAGCAAGAACCGGCAAGAACCCCTAAGCCCGCAGACTCACCTCTCTCTGAGCATGGCTGTCTGATTACTGCTCAAACAAACAATGGATGAATTATTGAAACAGTCTCTGACACGAGCCTGATCTGTGGCAAGATTTTGGAATTTGTTGTTTGGGAAAAAATGAAGAAGACAGAGAAAGAGAGAGTTAAGAGAGTTAAGGAGGGCTGAGTGGGACCTATGGGGAAAAAAATCTACAAAGAGGAATCTAACAATGCCAAAGACAAAAGGGGAGAAGTAATGTAAGACAGGAGAGAGCAGAGGGAGGACAGAGGGCTAGAGAGGAGAGGAGGAACTTATGCGGCATTCACAATTTTCTCATAAGAGCTCATAACTTAACAAAACCTGGCATTCTGCAGTATTAAAAGCTGCAGATGTCAGAAGATCTCCATCAAACTTCTGTCTCTATCTTTCTGTCTTCCCCCCCCCCCACACACACACACACAAATACACACACATACACACACAATCCGTCATGCCACATCAGTTTTTGATCCAGTTAACTAGCTGTTGAGTGTGAACCATGTCGATAATCAGTGCATAGTTGTAGAGATGAGGCTCTAAGTGTGTCACCTTGCAGAACTGGGACAGGATAAACCACAGGGGCTAATGGGAACACCCACTCACAATGGGGTCAACACACTTCGCACACTCACCCGCACCTCAAATGTAGTGTGAACATCTGGGTGAGCATTACAATAAGCTTCAATTAAAACCATCAATCAGGTGCATAAAATGTTTTATTAGAGCAACTGTGATGTTATGAGGTCAATCGGTTACGGTCAAGGTACATTTGAGACAAACTGCCAAGGTCCAGAACTGAGGAATAAGTTCAATGATTTCACACACACACACACACACACACACACACACATGCACGCGCAAACATGCATGTGCATACACGCATCATCACAAATTACGAGGACACTGCAACATGCTGGCTTGTTCCGCCCTCTACCAACATTTGTTTTTCTCACTCCATTACCTGTCCATCTTAAGCTCTGTTATCTGTCTCTCTGCCATCCAACTGTCCCTCCATCACTCCCACTCCCTCTGTCTCTATTATTTCCAGCTCGTCCAACTGGCAACAGTCGGGACTTTCAGTATTCTTCACTTGCGCCGTTGCTTTTCAGACTGCTCTGTCTGGTCCATTCATATCTCCTTTCATTTGTCTCTGTATAATTCAATTCATTTCATTCAGGTTGAATGTTTTCCTCATGTAATTCCATTAATTTAATTTCCACAAACATAAAGCAGGATGACGTCCTCAGATTTAGACCTACAATGCCCTCTACTGAATTAAAGTGGGATCACAGTATGCCGTGGCCGACATGGATACAAAATGTGGCTCTTAAAAACTAAAATAACCATGCCATTTCTGATTTTGACAAAACTATCATCAGTTACAGTTTCCTCTTTTAGTGGAGAACACTTAATTCATATGAAGGCATACAATATGTTTTTGTCCACTAGATGTCCATGTAGCATACACACACTAATGAGATCTTAACATCTCTTAATATCTGCTCACACCAGTGCGCGCACACACACACACACACACACACACACACACACACACACACACACACTCATACACACATGCTACAGGTGGCCAGGGAACTGCATCATAAGGATATAATGCACACACTGACCATAGACTTTTAACCAAACAGTCACCACTGGATATGAAGGACAAGCGGAGAAATTAAATTATAGCAAGTGAAGTCAACTTAAAGTCAGTCATTCACAGAAAATGACCACTTTACATTAATTGATAATTGCAACTTGTAATTTCTAAGAGCAAATCAACACACACACACACACACACATACACAATATGCCTCTTTGTGCTTGCAGGCCAAAATGTACTGCATATGTTGTGGTTATGTTTGTCATATTTACTTTGATTAATTTCAATCTTAAATTATAGAATAATGTGATTGGAAAAAGACTGTAATTTTGAAAATGTGTAGGACCTATGAATGCTAAATCTCTGAGTCCCTTCCAGTTGCATGTGCAGGCGCTGGAAACATGATGGAGCTTTCTGGCTGCAGCGGACTGGTCTTGGCGCCAGGGACGCAAATGTCAGTAGCTCTTAAATTATACACAAAACAATAAACATATTTATTTCTAGCAGCCTGGGCCTGGGTATCCTTTCGAAAAAGTCTGGCTTTTACCTTTTTTGGCTTTCTAAATTCATCATACGAAAAAAAAGACAGAAAAAAATGTCAAGTTGCAGCTTCAGCATGCATTCTTATAAAGGCAAATCTCTTGGTTTATTACTTTTTCGCTACTTCATGTACAGTCGTGCAGACATATTCCCAGAAATTCAGTGTGATTTAGTCATTTTAGCATTAGGTTTTGCTTTGGATTTAGTTTTGTGATGCTGTGACTCATCTTTACTAATCCCGGGTTTCTTACGTAAGTCCTGAAACCTTTTAAAACTATGTAAAATAAATTTGCAGGACATGAGAACTTTTGGTATTGCACATCTGGAAAACTACAGGGGGAAAAAAAAGTTGTTGTTCAGCCCAGGTAAGCATATTACAACTGACTGACTTCACGTTTCACTATACTCATAATCTCACTATTATTTATTGCATGATGACTAGGATGCCTCTTGTTTTCCTTCTTCTTCTTCTTCTTAAGGTTGTATGAGAAGAGCAGGGCAAAGATGGTCATTGGGGTATATGCAGTTGTTTACAGTGATCTGCCACCAGAGAGCGCTATTGTGTTATGTAGTACATATTTACATTTTAACATATCTTTTTAAAGTAAAGCCAGCATTGAATTTTCTTCAAACTATGACCTCTTTTTTTCCCCAGAATAGACTGTTTAGAGAGCAACGATAAATGATGTGCTAAAACACCGACTTTTTCCTAATGTGGCCTGATTTTCTAACTGTATGAACAGGGAAATTATGAAAACATGTATTCCAAGTCAGTATTAAGCATAGGCTTACTGTGTGTCAATACCCCACAGCTGAGCTCTACTAGAATAAACCCTTTTACACCAAAGCACATGGATGCTGAAAGGTTGCTTGAGCTGACTGTGTAGTAATAAAATCAAACAAGCCGGCGTCAGTCCCGGGCTGGGTCTCTTAAGGACACATTTATTCTGTTATCACCTATCATGCTTTCTCTGCAGAGAAAGGTAAACATACTCTTTTGCCCTCATGCTGCCTCACATTGTTTCTCAGCAGTGGATCATGTGCTTTCTAAAAGCAGACCAACATCGTAAGCTCTGTTGCCAAAATATACTGTACCGTCAAGATTTGGGTGTGTTATGCAACCAGAGCTTACTGTTTGTGTGTTGTGTCCTTCTGGCTCTCAGCGACTATGTAAAATCATCAAACAGAGCAAAATGATCAGAAATGACCATTTTTGGCCTAGAATGGTATATATATTTTGCATTTTAATTCAAGAGTTAAAAGTGATTTTGGCCTTGTTCAGCATTTATTAGTGTTGTTTGATCCCTGTTATTATGTCAGGCATTAGCAGCGTTTACAGTGTCAGTCCAGGGATTTCCAAAGAGTTAACAACTGTGTCTACTGAGAGGCAGAGCTCTGCTCCAACACGCTGCTTTAAGATTAACGATGTTTAGTGTTTCCTTTTTCTTTAGCACTAATTCATCTTGACTTTGTTTTTCTTCTTCGGTGAGTTAAGGTGAAATTAACTGAGATAAAAATTCAGTTTTTGGTGTTATACATAATATACAAAAGACCAAAATAAGGGTGTAATCCTGTTTTTTTTTTATGTTAGCTATACAGTGTATTTGCTACACAGGGTTCCTAAAGGGTGACAATTGGTATTTTTTTTTTTTCATCTCCATGTTAAATAGAGATGGCAAACTCTTTTTTTTTTTTTTCATTTCTTTTTTTTCTTTTTTCTTTTTTGGTTGCTTCACCCATCTGTGAAATATCGATAAGAAACTTCTTTTTTCCGTGTGGTTGTGAGAAACAGAAATTTATTTCTCACATTACTCCCAGCTGCTGTCATCTTCTTTTTCCACGGTGTGATTTAGTTCTTCAGACTGTGTTTAATACAGCAGTTGGTCATCTGAATTCACGGAATAGAACTGAGAATACCTTTCTTGGTAAGTTAAGATTTGTTTCTCGTCATTAAGACAAGCACAGCTTTGACTTGTTTTTTTAACAAAATTTCAACAACTACAACAGTAACACGCAACAGAGGAACCGTGTCTTCATTTTATTTGTTTGTTTGTATTTTCATTTTCTGATATTTTTGAACATGTGGCTTCATGCATGATGGAATGTACAACATCAGTATGTTTTCCCCCTTGCGTGTCCAGCCCAGTGTTTCTCATGATCGCTGCACGGGTGGGAGGCAGGATGGGATGATTGAAAGTTGATGACACATAATGAGAGAATGAGTGGAAAATATGGAGGGGGGTGCTCTTAATGAAGCAACTGACAGTACATGAAGAATTTTTTTTTTTTTTTAAATGGTAAAACTATATCACTTTATGATGACAAACTGTATTTTTGTGTCTGTGTGACGTTTAAATGTCATTGTACTGTAAATCACAAGATCATGTTTACAGGTTTATTGGTCAGTAAATCAGTAATTACAAGGGAAAGTACAATTTCACAGTATTTTCCATTCTCGAAATTATTGCAGCCCTCCCTCCCCCACCACTCACTTGTCTCCAAACGTATCATAACGTGAACAGGAAAAAAAAAATGTTATGTACCATAGACATGGGACAAAATGGTGTAAGTTAGGATTTGTCATTAGTTTCAGAACATGATACGTGCTGTCATCAGGTGGATTTGCAGAGCAGCAGGTCATTTCTCCCAAAAATGTGTTGGTTTTTTTTTTGTTTTTTTTTTGTATCATTGTCTTGATTGTTCAATGAAAAAATTTCAGCAAGTCCTCCAACCCAAACGATCATATAGGCCATTTGTTCCAACCCTCTAATACGACCCAAAGGACCGTTCCCTGAGCGAGCGAGCTAACGGAAATTAGCTCACTAGCCACTAAAAATACTGGTTATGGCCTGGAAAAGGTTATTGTCAAATTTAGCAAAAGGTTTGCTGAGCTCAGCTGAGTGGAAGACATGTTGACTGAAGCTCCACCGGCCTCCTTATGGAGATGTTGTGACGCCACAGTGTTGTCATTTACTGGACCACTAGAGGTCGCTGACCTTGTAACCATAACTACAGGTTGTAATAAGCTGCTAAACAAACGTCTGGGGTCTCTAAAGTTTTCATGGCACAGAGAACCAAGCCTCCAGAAATGTCGCCTACACAGCCAACATCCAAAATGACTTGTGATAATTACTTAATCAGTTGGCTTCTTTTTCTCTTTTTAGTGCCTTGATTTTGAGTCTTGCTGGCACGTCATGCATTCAGCTCAGTTGCCATCTCTGTCTGCTTACACTGACTGATGGGTTACAGTTTTTTTCAATCGCTTTTTTTTTTTCAATCGCCAGTATAATGAAACTGGGATCCACTTTGTCATCATCTTCACCTCCAAACCACAGCAGAAGTTTTCTGTTGCAAATGTGTTCATACCTTTTCATTGGATTCACACGTTTCACGCTCTTTTGCTCTTTTGTATTGTCTTTTTTTGTGATATACTGAGTAATTTTAAAACAAAAGACTTCCTCTATTAATTAAGCAAATGCAAAAATCTAAAGAGGCAGTCATACATTTGTTATTGTTTTTTTATTTAAAAGGGTCACAAGCCAAAAACGTAGACTTCTAGTGTTCTGGTGTGTTTAAATAACTTTTAATGTTTTGTTCTTCCTACTGATGGACATTGAAGTGAACAGTTTCCTATAGCCTATAAATGGAACATACATTTCTAATAATATAACATTTTGTTTTCCATTTTGCGCCATAATAGTGTTACATAATAGTGCTCTTGGCTCAGGAAGCTGCAGCCCAAGGGTATAAATTTTCCATCATCACTGTTGACATTAAATAACTGAATATGTAAATACACACAAAACATGGAGGTATACAGTGATATTAGGTGCCTTATTCATTTTTATAGGCTTGTAATATATGCAAATGGTGCTCATAGTGCGTATGTGTTCTTAGGGTGAGTGGACTGATCATTGTTAGTTTTTCCAGCCCCATCTAATAAGCTACACCTGCACCCTCACCATCCAGTGCTGCTGTTTTCAGTCAACAGGCAGCTTCTTCAGCTGATGCGGGTCGCCATAAGATCAGAAACCTTTCCGTTTCATCGCTACTAGCAACTACTACCACATGACAGCATGGTAAGACTTCCTCTAACATCTAGATTATTTATGCTATACTTTGGTTAGAAATGAACATAAAACACAATTATGTTTTAATGTTATTCTGATTGTAGTGAAACGCTAGTATTCACAGTGTTACAAAAGAATTTGAAGTTGCTGAACTTGACAGCTTGAGGGCAAAAGATTTTTCTTACTTTTACTACTCACATCCCCCTCATCCCACTCTTCTTTTCTCTTCTCCTGTCTCTGTCCTGTCCTCCTACCCTGCCTCCTCTCTAGGCATTCAACTGCACAGAGCTCGATGACGTCCTGGAGAAGTACTACCTCTCACCGTTGTATGGAATCGAGTTCTGCCTCGGTTTCCCTGGCAACCTGTTGGTTGTTCTTGGTTACGTGTTTTGCTTGCCTGCATGGCAAAGCATCAACATTTACCTATTCAGCCTGTCCGTGTCTGACCTCATCTTCCTCTGCACGCTGCCACGCCTCTCTTATCTGTATGCAAATGGCCAATTAGAAACAAGCCCCGTCACCTGTATTGCCAACCGCTATCTCCTGCATGTCAATCTCTACTGCTCCATCCTCCTCATGGTCTGGGTCAGCATGGATCGCTTCCTGCTCATCAGACATCCAACACGCAACCACTTCCTGCTCAGACCACGGGTGGCCATGGTGGTGACGGGGCTGAGCTGGCTCGCAGTCAACATACAAATAATTCCGATGATAGTGCTGATGTTTCACGACCTGGAGAGAGCAAATGGGAGTCACTGCAAGGATTTTGCCAGCCTGAAAGGGGACATCGATCCGATGGGCTACAGCATGGGGCTAACCTTGACTGGCTACATTCTCCCTCTGCTTGGCCTTTGTCTCTTCTCCTACAAAATAGCACAACTCCTATGTGCCCAAGAAAAGGCTCTGGAGCGCAGGACCTCCTCTTACAAGAGGCCTCTCAGGGTTGTTAGAGCAGCAGCCGTCATGTTCCTGGTCCTCTACACTCCCTACCATTTGATGAGGAATGTCAGAATAGTGTCTCGGCAGGCCTGGGCGATGGTGGAGCTCTGCCCCAAAATGTACATAGAGGGGCTGTACATCTTGACCCGACCAGTCGCCTTCTTGCACAGCGTTATCAACCCAGTCTTTTACTTCCTCATGGGTGACCATTTCAGAGAACTTCTACTTGCTAAATTCAGAGAGCTGATAAGGAAGACAGGAAGGCTGAGAGAGTCAGCATGATATCACAAAAAAATGCCTGTACATGTACGAAAAGACACACATGCACATATTTACCCGCATAAATGGATCAGCTGTGCCTTTACATATTGCATTCCAGTTTTCAAGTTATCCATTTCTTTACTTTTGTTGTGTGTTGTATTTGTTTAATTCAAAGTTGCATTTGAAAAGGCAAAATGTATCGGGATACTTTTACAAAAATGTCACCAAATGTCCAGTATTAACAGCTTAACATGAGATCTTTGGTGTTTGCAGAATGTAATCGTTACTGTTATCAATGATGTGAACTACCAGTACTCGTGATGATATCCACACGTATAGCATATATATTATAAGTTCAATAAACATTAATAAAGACAAGAAATGATATTCTCAACATCACATGTGACTTTGACTCATCGACCTAATAGGTAACAGTTTAGTCTCATATGTACACGATATTTAAAATGTGAAGGTCAGGGGCTTTTTATTAATTTCTCACTTTTTAATAAAACAGAAAGAAGGATCTGTAAGCCTTTCTCCTCTGTCTGCCTCTCTTTCTCAGTCTGTCTCTCACTATTATGATTCATTATTATGAATGACTTTTCACATTAAAATTAATTTTTGAGCCTAGCAATAAAGCATGGTATATAAAATTACACAAAATTAAATTAAATTGAATTAGATTAAACAATTCGGTCAGTTCAAAGGAGAGGACATAATACGCACAATATCATCTGATATTATTATCAGTGCACTTTTATTTGTCATTGCATAGCATCGCATAGATTGCGACATGGAAAACTTAAAGCGTTGAAAAAAGGAAAGGTTCATGATAATGCTTAGGGATGCTTAGTAAATTCTGCAGTAATGACTATAAATGCGCTCGAGCCCTCAGTATGTGGCGTTCCCTCCTAAGTCCTCTCCAAATACTAGTACAGCTTTGCTTTAACTTCTACCTGACCCGGTAGCATGAATTTATTATGTATTTCTTGGTGCCTTTGTAAAAGACGAGGTGATTTTGTATTTGAGCGTTTCTGAGAACTGCTTTGTTTTTTCTGCCGCTTCTCACCGCGGTTCTCCACATCCTGGCCATCTGCATGTTTTGAGTAAAAATTTTCTACAACAACTCAAACACTGGTTTAAGTGCGTGTAAGGCAAGTTTGTTTTCCTTCACACTTATTAATAGGGGATGCTAATGCCACGCTGAAATTGGACAAGGAAAACAAAATGAGATCATCTGATCCGCTTCGTCTTTGTTTCTCATGGATTTAACTGCTCCCAGCTTGCCGAGTTCCTCTTTCAGCACCTTCTGACCTTGAATTTCATTGCTGTTGTGACCTTTTCAACTGAATCAACAGCCGTCACCGAGATTTGAAGTGAAGCTCTTTCGTGCTTTCCTAAAAAGGGTTGTTGTTCTGTTCCCTGAGTGGTGTCAGGACTTCAGGGAAATCAACTGGGAGACTCACATGGGTGACGGACAAGTAAAATATTTGATAAGGGAAGGTTTTTGTGACTCTATCCAGACAGGGTTTGGTAGAGAGGAGCACAACATGTGTAAATCCAGTGGGATGTTGTCATTGTGTGTGTGTGTGTGTGTGTGTGTGTGTGTGTGTGTGTGTGTGTGTGTGTGTGTGTTTACAATGTATGGGCGTGTGAACCCACCCCCCACCCCTCCTTTCACACACACACACACACACAAACACCATGATCGCCATCCATGTCCTTTCCTGGTTTCTCATACAGGTTGTTTTATTCTATTTATTATTTCTTATTTATTTGGTATTTGGAGTATTGAAACACTGACCCATTGGGAAGAAACAGTAATGAAAAACACATGCACTTTTCCTTCCCTGCTGCACCCCATCGATCATTCTTGACCTGGGTCTTCAACATATTTCTCTCCATACCCTGGCAAAATTTCATATTTGTGTTATGTGGAAAATACTGACTCGGGCTCCTGTTTTGACACTTGAAACCCCCTTAGATAAAGTTCATCGTTCTTAAAGTTGCAGTCATCTCAATGTCCTGGCTCCTTCATGGAGTACTGCCAGTGGCCCAACGTGCTCAGTAATGCCCTGCACAGACACACACACACACTTATAAACAACCTAATATTCATTGGGCTGTGGGGCAACCAGTGCTCCAGTGTTTTCTTTTAACCATGACTGATCATATTAAATACTCTATCAGTTCATTTGCCTTGGCGTCTATTGTTTTCTGGGAATCGGTTGAGAGAGGAAGTGTTTGCTGTGTTGTTTTCTAATCAAAGCCAGAGGAGACTGTTTCAGATAGAGCTGATAAAGCAGCAGGACAGCACATTTTGTGATAATACACAGCACATTTATCAGGACACAAGACAAGTTGTTGTCCTGGGTGCAATGAGGATTCATAGTGAGGTCAAAGTTTAACTGAGTCATGTGTGTCTCTGCAGGTTTATGACATAAGCCTCCAGACACAGGTGCAGGACTATGACAGGTAGCAGCATAATCACTGTAGCTACCTTCTCTTGCTTTTGGGGTGATTCACCAGTGTTTTGTTGTGTTAGGCCCAAAACACCTCAAGAAGACTCAAACAGTTTCTAACAAAACTGCAAGGTTGTTGCTGGCACAAAGCTACCTCAGCGCTTCTTCTAAGCACGCAGGCCCTTTTTTATGCCAGCTTAGTCTTACAGCGTAAGTGCTATGATATAATATTATATGCTGTCACATTGGGAATATAATTTAATAAGGTAACTGAGTCAAATGAGGCAACAAGGGTAATATGCAGAGGAGCCTATGATTAGGATGATGATTGTTGGCAAAGTTGTTGTCGTGATATAAACTCCATGAAAAGTTTTAATATTACATCATTTCTTGTAATGGAACAACTGTGATCAACATTATTCTGGAACTTGGCATCAATAATAAAGAATAAATCTATCTGGCCCGGTGGCGGCTACAAGTCTGCCTAATTTGCATTCAAACTGCCCATGAAAATGACCGTGCTTTATTTCCAAGCCATTGGTCCGTTGGTGCAGTAAACCCAACGGAAAACACTGTTTCTGCAAAGTGCATATGTGACTGAGCTATGTGTGTGTGTTTGCGTGTGTGTGTGTGTGCGTGCTTACTCATGTGCACATTCCTGAGTGTGCACTCAACAAGTTAAACCATTTCTGCACATGCTATTCTGTATGTAGGTGTAATCCTTTCAAAAGCACCATACATTGTGAATGGAGGAGGAATTGTCTGTCTTAATCCATTTCACGTTGCTCTTATTATCCCTTCACAGAATTAGAGGAATTCGGGAACAGTGCCACCGTTTCATGTAGGATCTAGCTTTCATGTGCAGAGGGAAAAACGGAGGCATACACACATACATGCACAGACGCACACACAAGTAGATACTGCTCCCAACTCTGTCTGTAAGAGCGGCATACAGAGGGGTATGTTGTTATTCTCTGACCAGGATAGCTTAGTTAAGTAGTCCACTGTATGCCCAGAAGGGGAAGTGGAGCGTTTTGTGTCTGTATCCTGATGAAGGAGGTTGGCCTATTTGAATCATCTCTTTATATAAATGGTCTGTTTGCACTCATGCATCATACTTTCAGCTATTTGGAAAAAAACAACATTTTCCAACCACTTCAGAAGAATGTGTGTAGGTGTGTGTAGTGATAGAGTCCTGGACACACAGTCTGTAGTACCTTTGCAGATCAACTGTGCTCTCTTTTTCTCTCCATCCACTCTCTGAACCCTCAGACAACTGATCCAACAGGAATTGCTTCACCTAAGCGGCGCCAAGAGGATTTGGCTTTGCATGTGTCTGTGTATCCAGAGGCCTATCCTTCTTTTCACACACACACACACACAGAATAGTGCACTGTGCAAGCCAATATATTATACTTATTCGCCTTCCTGTCTGCACATGTGCACACAGACAAATAAGATTATTCAGTGGTGAGAGGTTGGGTCAGTTTATTTTCAGAAAATATCGAATTTAAAAATTACACATATTTTACGCACATCATGTACAGCAGCAACTCAAAACATAAAAATAAACAATCATATTTACAAGTCAGGAACGTCACTTAAGCAGAATAACCACATTTCTGAGACGCCATTCATTTGGAACAATCAAGAGCCATTTTCTGATGTTGTGCTGATAAAGATAAAGAGTGGAAAACAAAGAACAGTCCCTGGAAGATATTCAAAGAAGACCATGGCTGAAAAGTGCTGACTTTCAACTGTTTCAAATCAACTCCAACTCTGTTTGAATCCCAAAGCCTAAAAAACAGCACATTCGGTTAACCACAGACATTTGAACAATCATAGAAAAAGGAGTGTTTTCTGTAACCCCTGTATCCCTCTGAGTTATCAGTTAAGATAGCCACCCCATGTGCACAGAAATCACAAGATGAACTCACCCACAGAGAGAGAGAAAGAGAGGGAGGTCCCGTTACATATTTCAAAGCGAGAGGCAGACGCACGTGAATAGCTTCAGTCCACCTCACATGATGACTGGGCCTTAGGGCAAGGAGATCAATACAACCTGACCTCCACCACACAGGACCAGTAACTACCTGTCCATAGTCTGGGAATTACAAAGACTTATTACAACTCCACAATAATTTCAAACATTTTTCCTTAAAATGCAACTGCTGAAACTCCAGGAAGCCCTGATATATGCCTTTCACTGAGCATAAATAGATTTGTCTTACATTTGCTGATATGCTTCTGGAAGTGCTGTATTTGGAAATGAGATGATTCACTCGTTAGTTTTATTGATCCCTGCATGCCACATTTGTATGGAGTATGTAAGAAGGGCTAATTTTTCTCTAGAGGACACCTAAAGGCTTTGTCTAGTAGTCCACTGCTGGGTTGTTTTCATGCTTTTTTTTAAAAAATAACAAATTAAACAATCTGTTAAAATGAAAAACATGAGGTTTCAGTATCAGCTGCTTTCAATCCTTTTGTCAATTTTGGCCTAACTGGTTATCACTCCTTGCTGCTGTGAAAATGTCAGGAAAACAAAAAATGTTTTTCTTTTGTGTTCTTTAAGATTTATAGCACATTCAAAAACCCCTTTAGAACCCAAACCCCACTGATATCTAACATCACTAGTGTGGTGCAATGCAAAAAGAATGGAAAAACCTTAAATGTGTACATTAATATATTTACAGAAACACAAAAGCATAACCAAAAACAAAACTGAAATGAAAGGTTAAAAAGTTGAAAACAACAGAGAGGGGAAAACATTTAATCGCCCAAACAACCAAGTGCATTGTCTGGAAACACAGGAATGAGCACTCAGTCGACGACATTTTCCTCCTCTCTTCTTTTACAAGTTTTCCTTCAGCCATTGGACATAGTTGTCCGTCATGCGGCGTGCAATCAGGAAGTCAGTGGGCCACACCGTGAACATCAGTGCTCCGTGGAATCCGGTGTCATAGTGTTCGTGTGTCACCTCAACACCGGCGCCGCGGAGCCGTGTGACATACATCATCCCATCATCCCGGAGAACATCGTACTCACATGTGAGAACGTAGGCCTTGGGCAGAGAGCGTAAGGTTGCATCTGGAACCAGCAGAGGTGACGCCCTCGGGTCAGTGATAGATCTAGACGGCCCATCCATCCCGGCTCCCTCTCCCCCGACTCCATGCACCACAGCAGGGGCGCTGTAGTTGTACTTTCTGTGGTACGACTCGGGCAGGAAGGCGCTCCAGTTGACAAACTTGAGCAGGCTGGCTGACTCAGGGCTGTTGTGGGCGTTGGCCATCATGGCTCTGAAAAAGGCCTTGTCACTGGTGAAGTATTCACTCCAGAAGCGCACCATGAGCGTGCGGGGCAGAATGGGCATGTCCCGATTCTGCTGGTATGATGGGGTGTTGAGATCCAAAGCCTGCAGCACCGGATAGAGCAGGGCTTGGGCCTTTAATTGAACCTGCTGCACAGGCTCTTGCTGTAACTACGGAGGCAGGGAGAGAGAGAGTGACAAAGACAGGAAAAGAGTTCGGTGCGTGCATTTATATGCTTATTTCACTATATAAAAAAACTATGAGAACAGTTTCATCCATTCTTTTTCTATGCCCACTTAAACAGGGTCATGTGGGGCTAGAGGCTATCCCAGCATGCATTGAACCAAAGGCAGGGAAACACCCTGGAAAGGTCGCCAGTCACTTCTTTGTGGTCGTCATGCATCAGTCCCAGTCTTCTCATTTTCACCCAACAGTCACTGAGTCGGTGAATAAACTTTTAGCCCTGTGTACTATATTTACAGTAACAAGGATCCTTATGTTTATCATTTAAAAGTTTCCATAAGAAGCCCTATTTATGAAATATGTAATTCCTTGCCAGTCATCTTCCATTTAGCCACTTGTCCTTAAATCTGTTTAGTACAAAGTCTCAGCCTGAAGCGTGGCATTTTTGGCTGTGTAATAATGTAGAAGATTTCTATTTTTATGTGGGATGATAAATTTAATAAACGATGCAGAAAATTTCAGTAAATGAGCCAATAAACTGTTAAGTGTCTGATTGTGCAGAGCACAGCATCTCTGTTTTAGGTGGGTCTGATGAGGTCAAGGCAGTAAAGACTTTGTTTCCTGATTTTAGATGTGTTTTCAATTTAATTCTGCACAAAATTCACAAAGACGGGGTAACCCTATTTTCATACATGTATTTTAATAGATCATATCTCCAGTGCTTACTGTAGTATTTGGAGTGGCACGGTGCCTCAGTGGTTAGCACAGTTACCTCACATTAAAAGGGTCTTGGATTTAAATCTCGCTGCTGTTGGCATTCAGTTCCTCCCACAGACCAAACACATGAAAGCATCTGGATTTTCTTGGAGACTCTAGACTGCTTATACATATGAATGAGCATAAACGACTGTGTTTGTGTTAGCGCGGTGACGAACCAGTAACCTGTCCGAGGTGTTTTCATGTTTTGTCCAGTGCATGCTGGGATAGCCCACAGCCTGGTGATCCTGAACAGGAATAAGCCAGTATGTTAAATGAATGAGTTCTAGTTACTGGTGGGTCATATTGACACAACTGTTGTGTAGTGCCTGACCAATATATCATTCAGCCGGTATTGGTCGATCACTGATATATGACATCATATTGGTAGTGGCATGTATGTTGACCAATATCCACCAATGTGAAAACTTTTTTTTTTTACAGAGCATAATACGGAAAAATATGTCTTGTGTTATTTAGAAATGAATATTTGATTTTCCCTGATCTTAATTTATGTGTGTAAGTGTGTGTGTTGTATATGTAGTAGCTGTAACCTGAGAAAATGTACTGCAAATTTTGACATACGTCTGACCATCTGTGCACCTGTAACCCAAAAAGTCAATATGTATGACAACTTGAGGGTCCCTTTATTTGAGGCCATGCAAAACCAAAAACCTGAGCTATTCTGGGTAGATGATGGCCAGAAACTGAAATGGCTCTTTAATGCTGAAGTATTTAAGACTGCAAATTGTATTTCTAAGGCCTGGAATAGAAGGCAGCACATTCTGTTTAATTAATGCATAACCTGAGGGGCATATTTTAGAAGTGCCTGGATTTGGATTTGACTTTGTATTCCTCATTTATTCTAATGCTTATTTTGTTGTTGTTGTTGTTGTATGTTTGAGCATGGTTTGTAATGTGTACAACAGTGTCTTGTGAGTTCATATGGGCTGGGCTTCTGAAATTGAAGCATGACACTTAAATAAAAGAAAAAATCAAAATCAAATATGGAAAATTCCATTCTGAAGAGGTAATCGTTAGAAAGCCCTCTTCCTGTTTTGGTAAGGACTCCTCTCTGCCCCCACAGGTGCCTGATGCCCACAGCACTCTGCTGACCACTGACAATCAATTTCTCAAACTTTTTAGCTTCCATCAGATTCACTGACTCTCGTGTGCAATAAAGTGCCAGATACGATCAGATGGAGATTTTTTTCTTGCCCCAAGGGCCTTGCACAAATTCTGGTTCCCTGGCCTCCTCTGAAAACTCATCTCTGTAAAAGCCACTTCATCTCCTCCACCCCTCCTCCCCCACCACCACCCTCTACTATGTCTTCCTCCTCTGCCTGCTTACAATGCTGACTTACTTTAAAAAGGAAATCATCCTCGCTTAACCATTTACCTGGCACTTAACTCTGGGAGAAAGCTTGTCTGCGCTGGAAGTGGTTTGAAAATCTGTGGGCACTCAGTCGCTTTCCTGTCATCACTTGTGTGAATGACTGCTGTGATGTGGTAAGTTATTTGTGTTGCTCCATCAGTTGCAATGCTTTAATGAAGTATTTAGCTGCAATTTAATTTTGTCATCAGTCAAGGTTTATTACATGCACATAAATCCGGATTATGTTGCTAGAATGCCGTACGACATTTAATTGATTTGTGCTTTCTGCTGATTCTGGCAGACATTTCTGATGCACTGCTACGCTACTGCTTGAGTGGAAATGGTATCAGTTGCTGGAAGCTCATATGAGGTCGGTAAGCCTTTACTCTTTGCCCTGCTCAAAATCTGGTGTTTAAAGTTGGAACAGTCAACCATAAACAGCCTGCAAGCTGAACATTGATAGTGTTGTTTAAGTCATGTAGTTCATGAGCTAAAGACTAATGGGACTATGTATCCTGTTAGTATGCAGAGCTGGGCACATTGATTGTTAATGACAACACATCGTTCTGTCCCACAGGAGTTAAACTAATGTTCCTACATTTGACACATCTGCTGCTCCTTCTCTTTTTTGCCATTGCAGACCACACACTCACATCCAGACATCCATCCAGATGTGCACATGTGTATGCCGTGACACTGGTTTCCTTCACTCACATGCTTCAGTACTGAGCCTCTCATCTATTGATCCTGAAGTGAAATTAAGTCCATATCTGTCTCAGCCAGCATAAATTCCCAAAGGCCCTACCTCTTTAATACACTTCTACACCATACGTTCTGGCCACCTATGATGCTAATGATCTCTGAATTATAGCTCATTCAGCTGTTGCATTCATTCTAAATCAATATGGATTAGAGCAATTTAAATAAAATGCAGCTACTCATTTCCCATTCTAATTTACCGTGCATGAATGTTACACTAGTGATACAACAAACAAAGTTACACATGGCAGGTCAAATGAGAGGTTGCTTAAGGTCACTTAACATCCAGCATGGTGTGTTCTTGTTGCTCAAGATGCTAAGAGGTATATAAGAGATAGGTTTGAATCCAGCTTGTGAAGTTTGTTGCATGTCACTTCTTCTCGTTGCCCCATCTTGTCCAATTCTGCATGAAGTAAACGATGGAAGGAAGCAGAGATGATATTTAAAACATTAAGTTAAAAGAGAGTCAGTACCTGCTGGGACACTGCCGCCGCCAGGTTCCCACCAGCGCTGTCCCCAGACACAGCAATGCGTCCCGGGTCCACAGAATACTGAGCCAGCACCCCCCTCTGGAGGAAGTGTTTGACAACCCTGTACACATCCTCATACGGGACAGGGAAGTGGTGTGCTGGGGCCAGGCGGTATCTGGCAAAGATGGAGGAGATCAGACAAAAGGCTGAGCATGTGAACAAGAATGAGATGTGAAGGTACACAGACAGCATTGTGAACCAGGCGAAATGGGCAAGATGGCCTTCACGAGGGATGACGGATGGCAAATGGAACAAAGTCAATGTAGATAGTATTAAGGGCTCTCAGAGATAAAATGTAATAAAGATTTAGCCAAATTTCCCATGTGCATTCCTCCAAAACATTGTCCTTGTTACAGCCTGAAGGACAATTCTGTCACTAATTTATCACTGAAATTAGCTGCTTGACACAATTACAACGAGTAGTTACAAAGATCAGCTTTGCGATTTCATTTGGTCGTGCTTGGGCTAGACTCCGAAATCTAATATAACTCCCGGATGGAAGCCTGGTAAATTATACATAAAAGTAACAGGCAGGGAAAAAAATAAATCATGCTGACGGAAAGCTTCTGACTAAGCCGGTGGAGTGTAAAATCAGTGGTTGTTATCCTTGTTCAACTGAGTTTTATTTACAGAGCCCTGCACAGTAAAACGCACATTGAAAACCCAATTCTAACTTGTCCAGAGAGATTCATATTCTAGTCAGTGATAAATCAAATGAGCAGTAAAAACAAGGAAACATAAAACACCCGTTCTTTAAATCAACCCCTTGTGGATGTAAACTCACACACACGAGTGAACTATTATGTGTGCTCATTGTTAGAAATTAAATTTTCAGTGGATCTGAAACATTCATTCAAATATCAGGCATATGATTCTTCATCTTCAGACTTTGCTTGTCAAGTCATTCCAAAATTGATCACTCCCCTTATATAATCCTATAAAGTTGTTGACTACCAAGTTGGTGAAGTGCAATTTTTCAACTGTGTTGCAATATTTGCTGCTGAAATAAAGTCTTACATGTATCAAAACTTTAAGACAGTGGTGTAAAAAGTATTTCGCAATGAGTTTTTCTTGTTTTGCAGAGGCCAATGACCTCCTGTTACAAGCTATGACCATAAAACTCACAGTAAACTCAGCTGCAACGACTCAATCACATAACCATCAGCTAACTTGAAATACTGTGACTAGGTTTTTCAATCAATATGCCAAACATTTATAGCAGAGTTATAGCAGAGCAGTACCCCACTCCAAATTTAGGGTTCACTTACTTTTACTTTTCACTGACACTTGCAAAAAGGCATAAAGAATTTTGCAAAGGCATAAAGGCATGGGCATAATCAATTAACTATTTTTAGATGCAGTCAGTAATCTAATATTTTTCGGAGCATGTGTGTATGTATAGGCAGGCCAGGAATGCATGGGACATTAATGACGCATTCCAACTTTAGCAGAGGCTACCAAGGACCAGATGGGCGCTATTTGTAATCGTCACCCAGTGTCACTTTGCCTTTTCTTTTTTTTTTTCTTTTTTTTTTTTGAATGAATGAATGAAATGAATTTGTTCACACACAAGAAGCAATAAATGGAAATGCATTTCTTAAAAAGCTCCATTATTTAAACTGATTGAAAATGATTGAATGCATGGTGTTAGGGACCACTTGCAATACCTTCACGGACCACCAGGAGGCCACAGACCACCGGTTGAAAACCCTTGGCATAAATCTCTGAAGCCTTGACAAACTGCCGGCAGGAATTTGAGCGAGGCAGATCTTGTAAGGCAATACACACAACCTCTCTGCCACATGGCCAACGCATACTGACGTGGCAACCAGCACAGTCACTTCACACCGACAAAACAGACACTCTGACTTTGTAATTAACGGGATCCCACAAGTGTTGATTGTAAAGCTGAAACACTGTGACAAAATGAGTCAGAGGACAGACAAGGACAATCAAGAGTTACAGGACATGAGGATCCCAGTTAAAGGTGGTCACAGCAAAGGACAACAGTGAGTGAGTGCTGCTGTAACAGCAAAGGCCCGGCGAGACCCTAATAAAAACCTGTCAGCTCCACTCTACTGTATCCTCACTTCCATCCGGCCTGTGAGTAATGGGGAAAGACAGGCACAAAGGAATATAACAATAGAACTCTGCTGTGTGTGTGTGTGTGTGTGTGTGTGTGTGTGTGTGTGTGTGTGTGTGTGTGTGAGAGAGTGCAGAGAGAGAGGGAGAGAGTAAGGGAGAGAGAAAGAGAGAACATATCTTAACTCAAAACTCAGTGGTTAAGAACCAGAGAAAAGTTATTCTCTAATTAACCACCACACATTAAAAGTACCAGTTTTGCACCCATCACTTTTCATCTCTCGCTGACATGCAAATGAAATAATAAACAATCATCGTCCTTTTACCCAGAAAAGACTTAGCATTTTGTACAGTATTTTCTCTGTAGGCCTACGTAATGCTTGCACGGTCTGAAATACTTACTCCACAGAAAGGACCACTGCATTCAGCTCAGTGACCATTTCTCGGGCCAGGAGATCATACGGACTCATCCCTGCATGGACAGACAGGAGAGAAACATGTGAGCATCACAAATTTATACCTCTGTTCATTCTAATTATGACACACCGTTTCACATGAAGACAAGGACCGACAGTGATACACGTGATTGTGCCAAGTTCTCCTTCCTGGCAGGGCTGAGACACAACCACTCTCGAGCTCTGTTGCTGTAATTATTATAGTTGTCCAACAGATTGCAAGGACAGCATGAGATGTGTCAAATCGCATGTCAAGTCTTTAGTCTTGGGTGAGCATAGGCAACCGCCCACTGAGGTCCCTACCGCTCTTGCAGACGGTGTGTTATTTTCTTAGGAAATTGCTGAAAGGAGAGTTTGTCTTGGTCAAGAATTGGTTTGTTATTTATGATACTGTCATGTTATCTCTTGTGGGAAGTCTAAGGAATGCTATAAAATCACTTGTCATGTCAAACAATTAACGCATTTTCACAGCAGTATTCTCAAGGTTACGGAGTGATTAATGTGCCGTGAACACAATGAATCAAAAAGAAATGTACTGCCCATCTGTCGCCTCATCCATCAAACTCTCCTCACAGCTATGTGATTTTCTGTGACTAAAATAAGGAGAGGTCAACACGTGAACTCACGGGAGCTGCCGAGACACCATCCTCCACCATGCAGGTAGATGACAGCTCTCCTGAGCTCAGAGTCACTGCCTAGCTGCTTGGGCTGGTACAGCACAACATCCACGCCATCAAACGTCTCCTCCGTCACCTGGACACGCTCGTCAGATACAGGCACTACCCCCTCCACCAGGGTGATGAAGTACATCACCCCCATGTAGTCCTTCAGCCCCACCAATTCACTGAAGTCTGCCTGAAAAGAGAGACAAAGGCAGATTGCACAATCCATCATTGTTCACACAGCACAACAAATGCCCAAATTACCTTTTGTGTATAATAAAGCTAACGCATGAGTCATTTTCACCCTACTTGAATCAATGCCTGTCTTGACCAGTATCCATTATATTCACAACTCTCTGCAGCATCATAAAGAGCTTAGATATTAAATGTGTGAGCATCATAAAGGAGGGGGGAGGGAGAGTACAGTCATGTGAATGTTGTATAGTGCAGAGTCAATAGCCCCCTAAAGTCATCAAAGCTGTTTTGTTGTTATAACTGCAAAATAAGTCATAAGAGCGTGACTCCATCATGACTGCCGATCATCAGAGGTCAACAGCTGAGATGAGGCAAATCAGCTGACAGCAGGGACGGTCCTTCACTGTGATCACAAAAATGTGAGACAAGAGTCAGCCACTGTACACGATGACATCACAGCACTGATCTGAAAATAACCGGCTGGGGATCGGAGCTGCGGCTTTGGATCGGTCTGAGTTCAAACATCCCATTTGCATGAGATGGAAGAGGGGCACAAATCTTTTGCCTAGGTGAAAATATGGAAGTGTGGGGAGGGCGAAGAGGTCCTAGTCGAAACCAATGCTGTAAAAGTCCTTTTTATTCTAAAATGCTACATTTTACATTAGTAAAAATGTCAAAATATTCTATCTTAAAATGTTCTTTTGCCTCTGACGCCTACAGTCAGTGCTTATTTAGCCTGGATGAACACTCATACAGACACTTATACTTGAACACTCTATCTTGCTCCGGCTGTCCTGTCTAATAAAGGTAAGTTACAGAGAAATGCAGCATTTCTCTCTGTCTGTGCAGACAAAGAGGGTGTGTGTGTGTGTGTGTGTGTAGAAAAGAGATAGAGAGAGCAAGGAAGAAAGAAGTACTTTAGTTTTCTTACAACTTGACAAAAAAAAAAAAAAAAAAACTCAACTTAATTTTAATTGTCAAATAGACATGACAGACCCAAATGAATTAAATGAATTTAATTTGTCAGTAAAAACAACTCAGAATGTCTTCATGTCTGATCCATAGAGTGGCCGTGCTGGCTCAAAAGTTTATTTTGTGCTGCACTGGATATGACATAGTTATTCATCAATAAATATCAGAATATTCATTTGGAACACAGATATTACACTGACGTAGATCTAAAACAGAATTGTAGGCTATTGTAGCCCAATACTTTTCCTTGCTATTGTCTTTAATTTTTCATTTAAGCCTGGGAGAGCAATATTTTATCCAGGTATGTCCACTTGTCGCTGAAAACTGAGTTTTTACCAGTGACCAAAGTCTGGGAAGATAGATAGATAGATAGATAGATAGAAGCCATTAGTTTATGATGTTACATTTGTTTATGGTTGAACAGTTTTACACAGATTTGAATCCATCCCTGGTTTCAGGAGTAGCCTGGCATTAGGCTCATCAGGATGGGCTGCAGTAAACCAGAGGCGTCTAACGGCTATAATCAAAGAGTCGATTTCCTTAATAGGTTCTATTCTTAGAACAGGTGAGCAGGACTATACAACACATGGATTAGCATCTGACATAATCTGGTGTAACAAGCATGTCTATCGACATGGCAACCTCAGCGAAACACACTAAAGGATTATCGTGACAAATGAACTGCTCTAAGAGCACAAGATATTTGCAGATAGAAGAAAATGCACAGTGTTCACATGTTCACACAAGAACCTGTGAGTTAAAATAAGAAAATAAACGTATAGCTTTGCAACCTATCACAGCCTAACAGGGCTAATTAACAAAGTCTATATGCATACAGGGCTATAGCGTTTTTGTTCTTACCAGGTGGCTGAGAGTTCTGAAGAAGGAGTTGGTCAGCATAAGTTTCCATCTCTCCTCTATCTCCTCAGGAATGGGTTCATAAATGTAATAAGCGGTAAAGGAGCCGAGAGCGACGAGTAAAAAGATGCCTCCCAGCCTCATTTTACAACCTGGGTCCCCCGGCAAATGATTGCAGGGTGCAGACAGAAATAGGGTGTCAGCTGCGCCTGTTAACAAGTCACTCCGGTGCGTGGCAAAGCTTAATGTGGGTATTAATTTTGGATACAGGCCAGCTAAATATGACAGCACGTGTTTGGTGTCATTTGATGGTTATCAGCGTGCATGAGCTTTCCATCGTGATTGTCGCTGCCCGTGCACGTTCCCCCGGTGCATGTCAGAGCCTCGGATGGAACCGGAGATTTAATTAATGTGTGGGTGAGACACGCGCCCCCCGCGACTCACGAGGCAGGCCGTCCCACCTTGGCCCGCAAAGCAAATTCCTCAGGTGCTTCCCGCGCGGACGAGGCACCAAAACATACACACAGGCTTCAGCCGGACAAGCGACAAAACTTTATGCCAAGGTGCAAATGATGCACAAAGACTGTAAATAAACAACAGCGGTAGGCGCATCAAGCTTTGCTGATTTTGAAGTGTTTCAATATAAAATAAATGTTATAGGTCAGCCTTTTATGAAAAAAAAAAAAAAAATCACACCAAAACTTCAAAATATCATGCAGCGCGTGTAAGTCAAAACATTCAATGCCTAAAAGACAACCCTATGGCATAATAATGTCAACAAACATAAATCATAAAGTATGAACTAATAAGGTCACTATAAACTAACTACTATGCGGTCTTAGAAAAACCGTACATCTATTTAGGAATATTAAAGGAATATTGCAGTGATTTCTCCTTAGGGATACGCGCTCCAGATTCTGCGGCTGAGGCACAGTGTTGTCTGGAGAGCAGCCCGTGAGATATCCGTCCGCACTTTGCACCGCTGTCGCACATAATCGGGGGTGGTCCCCTTGCAGCTCCTCTGTTTCCTTGGCTATATATATCCAAATCGCTTTAGAAGTAGGAAAACCTTTGGAGAAGCCCTCGGTATCAGTATGGCGACGCATAATCTTGCTGCCGCTGCAGAAGGAAGAGACTCAGCAGAGCAGCTAAACAGTTATGGTTGTGAGGCAGCCCTAAGCTAATTATATTATAGGTGACCGTGCCAGATAAGATGCATCTTTCCTCAGGCAGGATTGACGGGGCAATATGACTCTCCTGCTCTCACATTTGAGAAGGAGCCCCTGCAAAGGAGTCATGCAGCAGTTTGCCACTGGCATTGTAGGCTCAGTGCGAAGTGGAATTGTTTTTCCTCTTATTTATTATTTTGCTTTTGAGAGGACTGGGTAAGAGTATAGCAGTTTCAGTGTACTCACATCTTAGAAAGGTGTGTAATAACTTAGGTCAGGATGCAAAATTACATCAATGTGGGAAAGAAAGAAAGAAAGAAAGAAAGAAAGAAAGAAAGAAAGAAAGAAAGAAAGAAAGACAGACAGAAAGAAAGAAAAAGAAAAAGTGCAGCAGACAAATACATGGGCTCACAGACAGCAGTCCTGTGAAGAGGTGGGTAAAGTACAGAATAACTATACTTGAGTAAGATAGTTACTCATCCAAAAATGCACTATGTGAGTATGAGTAACAGTTAGGCTACACTGTAAGAAAAGTACTCAAGCAAGAGTAAAAGAGTAGGCTATTCAATAAAATAAATAAATAAATAAATAAATACTTTGAGTTGTGAGTGCTGGTTATGGTTTTAGATTGTCTATTTTCACAACCCATGCTAAAATAAAGAACAGAGATTCAAAAAATAGTGATAGAAGAGTATTTTTAATTGCTGTACAGCTTGAAGTTGAGAAGGTCACTTACTGTGGCCGTCTTCAATCACTTGCTCTGTCACACAGCTGCAGAGCGATGAGCGTCTGTCAGCTCACCTGATGAAGACCAGCAGCTTTTGCGTGAGGCGAGTTTACACCGAGATGAGAGGAGCTGAAACTTGCAACTACTGTCTGTTCTAAAACCTGATCGTTTTTTCTGTTGTCAGATTTACCCTGAAAGCAACTAAAGGCTGGTTTATACTTAATGTTAAATATGGATACGTGTGGATACGTGTGGATACCCAGGATACCCGTTGCAACCCGTCGGGACCAATCTGGTTTGGACAAATATTTAGAAATTATGTTCAGGTTCGTGTCAGGTTCAGTCACTTTGGAATTATTTTAGTGAAAAATGTTGGACCTCTCTGTTCTGAGCAGCTTCCTGTGTTGTGCTGAATGTGACAGTGCTGAAGGCAAAACACGGAGGCTATTTTAGAAAATGTAACCTAGCAATGGAGGACAAGCAAAATCTCAGGCTCGGGCTGGGTTCGGACACAAAAACAAGAATGCTGTCGGGTTTGCGTCAGGCTCTGTTACTATGCTCTGAGGCTCGGGTCAAGTTCACACAAAAGGGTGCAACCCAATGCGTACTCTAATACAGATGGAGCCTTCTGTCTGTATTTCACGTTTTCAAGAAGCGTACGGATACGGACGAAACAGAGCAGTACCACCGGACATCATGAGGATGGAGTAGCCAACGTTTCAAGCTAGACCAGTCTATGAGTGAGACATGTAGAAGACATCTCTCTCATTGGTAATATTAGAGAAAATAATTCTCTATTCTCCTGTCGCAATGTATTAAATGGCCTCACAGCTGACCACCATCTACAACGCAGCCTCTGCTTTTGCCTCTTTGTAGAGGGTACATTATTACGACCTCTACCACCATTGCCATGTTTCTTGTCGGAAACTTTTGACTCTGAGCTGCCCTCTAGTGGATTTGTAAATGAACCTTAACAATGGTGAGCACGGCTTTCACGGTCAGTGGAGCAGCTTCCATTGAATTACAATGGACATGTTCTGTCCTGCAGCTTCCGAGTCGTGCCGCATTTGTGCCTAGTGTGTTTTGTCAGTTGCGTCTAAAATACACTGAGCACAGACGTCGCCTGTCACATAGGTGGGCAGACGCGGCTGGTCTATTTTTTTTTTCCTCTACGTACGGCCACGTGGCCCTCCAACAGGGAAACACACGGCTGGTATGCAGCAAATGAGCTGGTGCAGCAGTTTAAAAAAAAACAAAAAAACTGCACCACCCATGAGGTGATGGCCCACAAATATGCCTGGTGGATTCATAACAGAATAAATTTGGTCAAATGTAACGAGGAAAAGAGTAGATTACCAAAAGAAAAGAAGAAAAAAAAACCTTGAATCGCGTATTTATACATTGTGTCAAGCACAGGAGCAGCTTAGGCCAGTCAATAGGCTAATGTGAAAGCCATACATTTTCAAGCAACTAAGCACACAAAATATGCAGTCTCATATGACAGGTTGATGATATTCATTTATTCAAAATCAGTTTTCCCTTGAGAATATTATCGCCTTGCGCTAACTTTATCTCATAGTTCGTTACACATGCTCTGGTTTGGATGTGAGTTGGTCTTTTCAGAATGTGTGTTTTGGTTAGGTAACTTGGAAAGTTTCAACTCTTAGAGACCTGAACCACGTGCCTCCACGTGACTCTGTGTCTACTCCCTTGTCACGATCTTTTCAAACTTTCCTTGAGTCAAGCTGGAAGTTGTAATTGGCCAGTGTTTAGGAGCAGGCAAGTGTCTCCTTTCATTAGTCATTAAACTTTGCTGAGAAGCTGGGGGACGCAGGGTGAGGGTGACATGGTACCTCGGTGACACTGATCAGTACTGAGCAGTGGAATATTGAATCACTCCCCGGAATAGCAAATCACACCTCAGACACTTTGGGATTCCCCCTGGATTTCCCTTCCTCATTTTCTAATCCAACCACCGGCCTCCTCTGTAGATGAGGGACACCACCTCGGCTGATTGTTAAAACTTTCATGGAGCTCTCTTCACTCTTTGTATCTTGTCGGTGGGGGGACCTGTCAGAGTGTGTGGGGGTGGGGTTGTTATCTTCATCTAGGACTGCGCCGCACCGTGCTGTGCCACGTGGCTGCCCAGCACCCTGCTGTGTGAGGGGGTAGCTCAGGCAGATGTAAAACTGTCTGAAGAAATGTTTCCAACTCCAACAAGGAGTCTGAGCACCAGAGTACGAATGTGTGTTCAAGCGTGAATGTGCAAAAGACAGTGAGTGTTTGTGTGTGTGTCTTGCCAGTGCGCATGTGTGTGCGTGCATACAGATGCTTTCATTCCTTTGTCTGCGTGCATGCTTGAATTTAACACAACAAGAGAAGCACATAAAATTCTTATAATTACGGAATCCAGTCCAGACCTCCACTGCCAAAGATGAGTAGGAGCAGCAAACTTTGGAGCGTTTTAAGTCACAGAGCCCCCACTGAGAAACTGGATGGGCTGCATGTCAAGAAACATCTGAAGGCACACGATTCTGAGCTCAGGATGAGCAGAGCAGAGGAGACATTTCCTGTTCAACACCTTGAGATGGTGGATATAGTCTAAACTGATGATCCACAGGTAAGGCTGAAAGTTTGGTTGAAATGCCAAGTAAAATTTAACTTTATTCAGCCATTAGCACTTGGCATAAGTTTAATTTAAACAGTACATTGTGGGACAAGTATACATGCACAGATAACTGCAACCTCAGATACTTTGTCATAAACTACATTGTGGATTATGAGCAAGCTGCTATGGATATACATTACCTCTCCACTTTACTATGCATAGCTATTCTCAAACTGTTTTAGCTTTCACACACACACACACACACACACACACACACACACACACACACACTGTAGACACATGTTGACTTGAATCCCACTGTTTTCCCCGTAACCCTTATGCAAGCTGTTAGCCCTGGCTTCATGCTTGTCTGGACAGAGCTGGGAGAGATAATGGATTTTGTGTGTATGAGTGTGTGAGTGTGTGTGTCCACACGTGTGCATGTGTATGTTTGTTAAAACTCCCCCAACTGACCGAAGCTGAGGATGTCTCATCTGCCATAGCATGGATATAAATACACACACACACACACACACATACATGCATAATCCAATACAAAGTTCGCCACCTGCACACACCCATTTGTTCAATTTATATGATCTAGTAGACATATTTTACATTTGCAGTCATTTTTTTTTTTTATTTGTTCTGTGTGCTATAAGAAACAGACCAGAAGCCTCTAAGTTCATAACCTGGTAGGGCATACAGTTACTGTACACAGATACAGTATGTTTTATATGCTTGTATTTTATTTTATTCTGCAAAATACCATCAAACAATGTCAGTAAGTATCATAAAAACAAACTGTAATTCAGTGAAGGGCTGCACAGTTTGATGGTAGTAAACCACAGTATCAGTCAGATGTTCTGTTAATCATTCTTGGTAAAGAGCTACAAGCAGTGATATTTTAAGGTCATGGGATAAGTCTTATTGCAAGGGTTTTTATGGAGGCACAGCAAAACTAATATTCAGTATATCAATATCCATTAACATGTTGATATCAGTTATGTCAGCCAACATAAAGACATTGCACCTGTGTCCAGCAGCAAATAAAATAATGTGGTAAAAAAAGAATGCACCAGAAATATGTAGTTTCTGCAGTGAAGAACAAGACGCGGAGCAGATTCAAATATACCAAGTCTGCCTTGTTTCCCTGACTCCCTGCTATCTTTGCCAGATTATGTAAGCTACAGTAAGGAGAGGAAATACTGAATGCTGCTTTCCCATGTTTTCCTATTTAATGTAAGTTTAACTTTAACATGCTGTATTACACATTTTAACTTGTTGAGCATGGTGTTTGCCTAGTGCTGTGTTGTTGAACAGGGCTTACAACCTGGCCTCAGAACATGTTCACCTGGTGACATGGTTTGATTTCAGGCTGCTGGCCAAGGACACAGCCACAACCTGTCAGTTTGTAATTATGAGCCTGGCAGGGTGCCTTGTGTTATTAGGCCTTCCTCCTGCTTCTTGTCCTGACCCAGGTTGTGTAAAATGGTGTATTTCAACATAATGTACTGCCCCTGCCTGCCTGCTTTTCGTTGCTTCTCTGAAAAAATCAAAGTCAAAATCAAAAAATCAAAAAATAAAAATTTCAGCTGAGGACTATTACAAGGACTATCAACCCAAGCCCTCCCACACCCTTTGTTAATCCTGGGGGGAAAAAAAAAAAAAAAACAGAACACACACAGCTTGTGGAATATTAAACTCAGATGTAATCATGTTGGTATGAAAAAGTTTGCAAGTGCTCAGCTCCACACAAAGCAGTCACTCACTTTGATGGATGAGACTAACGGGCCATGGCGTGCCACGGCACAGACCATTGTCAGTGAGGCCCATCGGCCTGTGCCAACTTCCTCTCCATGTAAGCCGTGTCAGGATGGTGTCATCCAGCACCAGAAAGGTGTGAGGTTTACAAGTGTGAATCACAGCGGCCTTTGTACATCCTAGCAGTGTCTTGTTACATACATTTGCCAGATGGGCTCAAGGTTTCATTATGTGCATGACTGACAGATGAGTGATCTCTGCTTTGGAATGGTATTCAATAAAGATCACCCTGAGAGAAGAATGTTTACATTACTTACTTATGTGGGATTGACAGTAATGTGTGGCAAAGGAGTGGAACAAGAGATGTAATCAGCCACTAACTTCTTAAGTGCTGAATGCATATGAATAAAGCATTGTAAGTCACATGGAGATCCTCTCCTGATCCAAGCAGCCAAGAGATTTCTGTGGTTTAAGACCAGAGAGCAATCTCCCAGTGGGTAGCAATGTGAAATACTGTAATGTTCTGTTCCCAGCTAAATTCAAGTCATTTGTTTTTCAACCCATTGTCTGCACTGCATCGCATTTGTTGTTGCAGTGTTTTCATTGCTGAAAATTTTTACTGTTGCTTGTCTAATTATCAAGTCCTTAAAGTCCAAAAAGGTACACGTCCTTCCCTTAAAAAATGCTGTTACTAATGCCGTTAATGCTTTGCTAGATCAGGGTAGTTAAGACAAATTTTCTCAAGTTTAATACGTCATTTTAGTACATAAATCCTGCCTTTTGGCGCAGATATTACCCATGCTTTAAGTTTCATTTATTTCTGACTGAGTGGAATTTTACCTTACTAAACCTTTGAGATCCTCAGGCAGCAGCTCTCTGTCTGTTCCAGGCTCTCAGCTGAAGACTAAGGGGGACAGAGCTTTTGAAATAAGAGCCCAGAGGCTCTGGAACACCCTGCCAGAGGAAATACGACAGGCTGACTCAGTGGCTTCTTTTAAATCTAGGCTTTAAACACACTTTTATCACACTGCCTTCCCCGATTTCATCTGATTCTAGTTTTGTGTTCTGTTTATGGGTTTTGCCATTTCACATTTTTAATGTGGTTTGTTTAGTACTTTTTTTTATTGCTGTGTTTTCATGTGTTTATGTGTTATGTAGTTTTTGCTTGCTATATGAAGCACCTTGTAAATTTGTTTTGATAAGTTATCTATCTGTCTATCTATCTATCTATCTATATCTGTATATATGCACATACTGTTGGTTGTTTAGCATAAAATCAAGGAAGTAAATGATTTCATTTTCATTTTGTTTTTCAGTTCTCTATAATGTATGTTATATTGTACACAGTGAGAGTGTATAGTTTAATCTCCTTCAGAATATTCTTCCTCATGTGAGGAGTGACCGAAGCAGCAGAGGATATGGAGGTTTATTGTTTCCACACAGTGCCTCAAGGTCATGAGACTGGCTGTAGGAAACAGTGGCAGATAAGCTCTTTATCAGTAGTCGCATAGTACATTTCTGTCGTAAGGAATGTTGGCCTCTCACCCCATTCCACATGAATGTCTTCTAAGTTATCAGCAGACACAAGAATAAGAAATTTTAAAAATTTCTGTATATATTTGCATTGTGTTACTCATTAATATTCATAAAACGAAGACAATTGCATTCACATTAATCATCAATATACCTAAAGGTAATGCTATTCTAAAACAAAACTACAGTGATGCCGAAAGACATATAAAAAGCAGACATAAAAGTCCGGGTCTCAGGGCACAATATCCATCTCTCCTTAACGCTCCAGTTATGTTCAAATTTGCAAACATCTTTTACGTTTGGGGTCAGTTTGACCCCAGCAGTTTAAACCTACACAAAATTATTATAATTAAAATTGTTACCAAAGTTTATATGTCAGATACTTTGTGTTTCTAAGTAGCCCTATAAATAAAACATAACTCCCCCCCACCCTTACTTATACATCCAGTATTCCTATTACGCAACTATGAAAAAAATATGCAAATCACCATAAAATCTCACTGATTGACCTGAAATTGGAAAGAAATATCTTTTTGGTGTTTTAATGGTTTTATATTAATTCTAAGTACAGATTTTTGTTATTTATAACAGATGCGTGACAAAGTGTGTACAGGACATTGAAAACATATCAACATGTGAATTTCATGTTTACCTGGTAGTACCCATTACATTAGGAAAACTCATTAAATATGAAGTAAAAAAAAAAAAAAATGATGGTAATCATTTATTTAGAGACGTTAAACATTGGCTGGAATCAAACTGACCCCAAACGTAATAGGAGGGTTAATTTTTAATTTTCAACCAGCACATGGTATTGTGGTCCTGAGTATTTTGTCATGGCTTGCACAGATTTTTGTGATTGCTTCGATTCAGTTTTCAGATATGATGTGCATAACTCATATTATACTATATTCTAGTCAAACTTCAGTGTTATAGCGTCATTGTATTTGCATTGAAAATTCAGTTCTATAATCAAAATATCTGATGGCTTCATTTCTATCTATCTAATCACTGAGTGTCCTTGTCATTTTGTAACATTTTTGTCTTTCTCCCTTTCGGTGTCTTTGCTGCATCATAATGACTGATCCTGTTGGTGTTTGTGTGTGTGTGTGTGTGTGTGTGTGTGTGTGTGTGTTCAACCTCAATTGTTGTGAAGTATTTGAAATTACAGGGTCGCAAGGATTCCCTGAGATATCAAAACCTTGTACATGCATGCATACTGTACAAAAAACAATCAAAAGGAGCAACACATATGGCCAAAACACAAAACAATATGCACATTTAGGTGAAACACACCCAGTGATTGTGAGGGAGTGAGAGCCTTATGGTAACAATTTGTTTTGCATTTTTTTGTTATGACTCCTGTGATGTTGCAAGACACTAACTAACACGTTAGATTTGTTAATTGCTAAACTGAAGATAATACTTTAAACCACAAGATTCATTCAAAATGTGCTCATGCAACACATGATGTGCAAAACCAGTGGCCAAAGCAGAACATAAACACATGATCCTTCTTTACAGCTGAAACCCGGAGAAGCAAAAATAAATACGTCATAAATAAAAGTGGTGCTAGAAACCCAAAAATGCTGTCGCTATTTTCAGAACAGCTGTAGAGCTTTCTGTACAGTTTTTTTTTTTATGCCATAGGCAAGCAACCGACAATTGTGATGCAGTGCTACTAACCTGGCCAGTGTTACTGAACTAATAATATATTTTTTTTCGAAAATAGATTTTTACTTGAATTAGTTACCTTTGTGTCTTGTGGTAAGCATCTGAACACTTCACTGTTGTAAGCAGTAGTCGAGTTGTAAAAAAAAATTCAGGGGGGATGCTCAATTTTTTTCACTTGATGAAAAGGGAGGATGGCAGTTTTACAGGGTGGATGATTTTGACCGTTTTTATTTCAGAGGGGATGCCATCCACCCTCATCCCCCCTCAACTCGAGTACTGGTTGTGAGGTAGGTGGATTCAGGAAAGAGAGCTTGTGATTTAGAGGTGTGCGCTTTGTATCTGAGAACAGCATGCAGTCTTTTTAGGTAAGATTTTTGCAAGTTTGAATCTTTGTGTAAAACATTTTACACACCGATCCACTGAAAATAAATAAATGAATAATTTGAATGGTAAAAATTTAGAAATACATAAAAAAAGCATATCAAGTTGTTGGCCATACATCACCAGCAGATGGTGCTATAACCCAAGTCAAATGCTGCCAGACCTCCAGGCAATCTACAATAGTATGTATGTAGTACATTGATTACCCTTTCTACCCCCCTCCTCCAGTTAACATGTGACTTTAGTAAAAATACATTTTGTAAGTGCAATGTGGTTGAGAGACTAGCAGTTTCTCAGGGCTACCATAAAGTTGTGCCTTGCATGTTTATACAGGCTGGATGTTCAGATCATTCATCACAACAGAGTGATAACGAATGAGCTGAATTTCATCAAGGAAAGAAGGAGATACAGCTGACACATCTACATCTACTATTTATAACAGCCATTTTTGGATAACTCACTGCTTGAACCCCCAACAAACAAAAACTCACATTAAGACGTTATTCAGATGGAGGATAAAACTCTCTCAGTTGAGAAATGGTATCAGTTACGATGCAATTTCCTTCCTGTATAATGAGATCAACCAGACAAGTATGAAGTCTGAGGCAATGCAAAGACTGAAATATCCAAATGAGTATTTCTAATGGAGGATAATGGACCTCTGAGAACTCATTCAGAGGCACAGCAATATCTGTAGCTGTGATGGAGAGTGGCTGCACCGACTGAAAGCCCTCACATTGTTCTGTAATGACTGGAATATGCCCTGGTCCTTTTCTTTCCTCCTTCCCTTTCTTTAAAATTATTTGCTTCTCCAGGACTTTGACTCATCAGGTTATTATCTTTTGGGGCATACCCAAAAAATAATCAAGGTTCATTGTAGTTTTGTAATGCAAACTTGGGGGCAGAAAAGGCAACCTTTATTAACGTTGACAACCATGTGTACTTGCTTACACAGAGTGATACACTTTAACAAAAAACATGTCTCTCCTTTGGTCCATGGTTGGTTTTGTGCAAGGTATCACGAGATAACAGAACTACACATACACACACAGCAAAGGGAACTTGACTGTATATCTGGAGTTATAGAGAAACTTTCCAGAGAGAGAAGGATTTTATGCCTTTTTGATGTCAGCACTCATGGTGAACTACAATTAAACTATGATTAAACCATTTATGTAACTAGAATTAAAAGTTTTTAATGGATTCCACAAGTACTTTTTGTCCTCAGGCAGTTCTCTCTTCAGATTGTGCCTTTAATTCCTGCCCTCCCTCATCTCCGAGTCATCCTGCCTCCTTGGTCAGTACCCACTGCTACAGTGACCTCTGCAGGCTGTGAGGTTACATGGCCTGCTGCTGCGCTGACCTGCAGGGGTGAAAGGTCAGAGGTCTGTGTCTGAAACCAGCCCTGAACAGTGTGGCTTGCCTCCGGCTCATGCACTTTGAGCATGGCAGGTCAGAGGGTTCAGAGGTCATGGTGTGCTGATGTGGTAGACTTTACAGAAGCATGCAACCTATTTCCCCCCAGTATATTTCTGTTGAAGTATTATAGATGATACAAAGTCAGATAGAGAGCCAATCATCCTTATTCCCTCGACTGTGAGACAAAGAAATCTAGTGGGGACAAAAACACACATCTGGGGAAAATAAACCCATAAATAATAAATGAATAAATAAATAATGAATCTTCACACCCCCCTCTGGAAAACAGATGTGGGATGGCCTGAGCAAAGGAGGAAACTCTTATATGTAGTGACGCACAGTTGGAAACTTCAGACCACATTGGTCTCCATCAATTACTAATTTGGTGACCGCAAACAGGTGTTACGATCTTTTAGCCCTTTCATGTGTCGGACTCAGAGCTTCAAACAGTCACTGTTCATTCCTCCGTCACAGCCACACCTCCACAGCCTGAGGATTTTCTGCTCAAGTTGGGCAGATGGAAAAAGCACAGTCATGGTGTTGGAAGAACCAAGACAAATCCAATCAGACACACTTGAATGTGTAACATTGTCCATCACTGGCCAATGACCTTAAGTCTTACTTATGTTAATTACTTGAGCAACCCCAGTTGTTTATGACTTTGATTTAATAAGGTATTTTAAAGTATTAGCCAGATTATATCACAGGAATACTTTTATATATGTATTTTGTACTATCACTGCATAACTAATGTAAATTAATTCATTATCCAGTCAGAGCAATTACTTGAAGTTACCATATATGGTCTGGAAATAAGGTGCATCACTCCAGTAGTAGTAAGAAAAAAATTCTTGATTTAAGAAAATTCTTGAAACAAGCTGATCTGCTTTGGAAACAAATTTATCTAATCCCATTGGCAGATGTTTTCAGTTGTTCTTAAAATAAGAAATCTTAAAAATAAGATTTAATACTCAGTACTAAATTGAAAATGACTTGTTAATAAGGATGTTTTTGCCCTATGCATTGAGTTAAAATGAAGAATGCACAGCTTTTGAAAAAGGAAGTCCACATTTCCTAAATGTGTTGTGTCTCAGGCCTGTCTGTACTGCGCGCTTACATGACGATAGGGGTAGTAATAATCCATGCTCTTCACACAAGACCACTTTTCCTCAGTCTCGGGTTGGGAAGGTTTAAGTGAGTGCTTCAGCAATGCCTAATCTCTATAACAGTGTGTCTCGTAGTTGAAGGCCCAAGAGGTTTATGATTTAAGCCAAAATATGATGCAGAATAAAATCTCTAGGTTTTACAGACACGGCGCAGACGAATCCTGGCTGTCATTGTTCTCAAACTCACTTGGGCTCTCTTTTTTCCACTTTAACAGGCTTGTAGTAGGTCAAGTATAATATCACCAGTTTCCATCATTGTAAATTGCTCCCAAATTGATGATAACTCAGTAAAGGAGATTTTGTCCTTCCCAACAGTGGGTGGAACTGTGGAAGTTTGTCTGTGTTGTTCACTGCTTTGTTTTACATCATGTTTTTGTTTTGAGAGCTACGGTGTTGTGGCTTATGTCAACCCTTCAGCTGAAAGCATGTATGGACAGCAGTTAGACCATATTAATATAGATTTGTATCATGAATTAAAGCAAGTGAAGCAATGAAACAGTTAAACTGATGGTTTCCTCCTTACCTCAGTTGTATGATGGCCTTCAGGGGGTAATTTTCTCCATCAGTCCAATCTCTAATAGTGAGTTGCCTCACAGCACTAATGAGTGTCAGTGTTTACAGTCCATAGTAAGAAGCTGAGAAGCTGTCTAGTCTAATCCCCTTTTAGCCTTCTGTGCATCTTAAATTACAGGAATTTCTGGACAAGCCTTATAATGCAGTCAGACTTCTTCCTATGACAGTGTCCTTGGCCAGCACCGGCATTACAGAGAAACTGGAAGACCTCCTGGGAGATGGAGTGAGGTCACCGAGCCACATGCTCTCGATTCTGGAGGTCTGTTGGCATCGTCTGAGATGCTGTGTGATCATCACACAGCACTGTAGGGGTATGATGTCATTTATACGCCCCTGATGTTGTAGAGACACCTTTTGGGGCAAAGGCTGTGGGGAATATGACTCGTAATGAAACCAGCATTGATTTAATGTCATGCTTTTATTTATGGATGTTATTTTGTGTGAGAAAGTTTTTTCACTCATGCTCCATCTCCACCAAATTTTATCATTTCTTTTCCAGATTTGGCACACTCACATCTAGAGGGAGCTGCATAAAATTAGTTTTTCAGATTTTTCAGGCATTCAGATTTTTGTGAACATTTTGCTGTGAAAATGGAAAACCATTGTATTTCTTGCTCAGTCATTCTATACAGTACAAGGTCAAAATTATAATTCAAATTGTTCAGTATGGCACACTAGCACATACAATTGTGCATGTAGATGGCATGCATGATTTAAAAGTCATGACTTCTAAAATGCATGGAAGCATAAATGCTGACAACATATTTATCATGAACCGAGCTCTGTCCTTCAAATTCCTCTCATTGGTCTCTTTTTCCTTCTTTCTCCAGTCCTGCTCGGATTCATAATTTAGCCATATTCATCCAAATGCCTGCAGCCGGCTCATTGCCGCTTGCAGCTATATTTTTGCATTCTGCTGGTAATGTCACAGAGTAATTACTTCGTCACAATCGTTGCCTGTCCCATACAGTTTATAGACTTATTTCGGTGAAAGCTACACAGCAACAGTTGCTGGCATGTAAGCGATCTGTTTCCTTGTAACACCTCTTCATTAAGGTCCTTCATTTCCTATCTGTAAAGAAAGTGAGAGCTGTTTTTCATTAAAGACATCCCCTGAAGGAATTCATACATATGTGCTCAATGTGTTACTTTTATGGGTTAAAAGTATGGAGGAGATGAAAGAGAATGAAGAAAAATTGGGAGGGGGACATGCCATGCTCCCGGCAGGTGCTTGATATCCTCTAATGGCTCTAACAGGATAGGATGCACTTATTTGCCATTAGGCCCTAAAGGATCTCTACTGATGAAAATGAGTTGGGAGGACTGACATCAAGGAGGAGGCAAGAGAGGCTTTATTTTTCTTGATCCTCTGTCATCCTGCTCACATTTAGGAGATCCAGCACTGGAAACACATGGTATAATTTTTTTCTGTTCAGTCAGATGGGCTTTATAACAGGTACCCTTAACCCAGCTGAAAACAATGGGAGTCATCAGAGTCACCCAGCCCTGACAAAAAGAGGCAGCTAGTGTGTACTGCTGAGTCCCACTACAGCAAACAAAACACAGGTTCATGACATCTTTTATTCTGCACTTCAGTCTACACTGTTTCTCGAACATGTGACCTCTTTTTACACCTCCCTCTGGCTGCAAGACAGAGGGAGGTGAGGCACACAATTTATAGCAGTAAACACTGCCAAGACATTTATTTCAAAGTCCAATACAAAGAGCTACACACATACACGTGGTCTCTCTATCTCACACACACAACCACACACCACACACACACACACACACACACACACACACACACACACACACACACACACACACACACACACACACACACCAACTCAAACCTATGAGGAGGAATTTTTATTTCTGAACAGTAGCTTAAGTCTCTGCTTGAACGGCATTTACAGTACCAAATGTTTTCACAAAGTGAGAGAAAAAAAAATTACTGCAAAAAAATATCCATTCTAAAAAGTGATTTGCACTATTAAACTAGCACTGAGTTTTTGTTTTTTTCATTTGGTCATTTTTTTAATCAGCTTTGATTTTATTTGAGTTAATGAGATGATTCAATTGTTCCGCCTTGTTTCAAATGCTTATTTATAGAAAAACAATGGATTACCATATTGGCTAAGTCCATCTGAGTGTGGGATACAGAATATGCTCCTGGTCCTGTTGACAAGGGTTGCTATGGTGACCTGATGTCTGCAATCAGAGTGGTAAACAAACAGCAGTAAACACATGAGTTTATAACTGTCTCTGCATGTCCCTGGCATGTTTATACCAGAGTGAGCTCAGACAAATTTATGCCCATTCACGCACAAGCCCACATGCATGTATGCCCACACACGCACAAATAAACACACATGCACACACACACGAGGGAAACACAAGGGCACGGTGACAAAAGGCAAGAAAACCCGTTGGGAGCAAGACAGTAAAATAAAGACAACGGTTGGGATCAAAGCTGAAGTGAAATAGGTGAAGGGAAAGCATAAAGGAGTAAGTGATCTGCTTTCTTCTCCCTGCAGTAAAAACGACTTGCAGCTGATCAGAAACTGACTCACAAGTTCCAGGCGGCAGTAAAAGAGGGATGGATGAAAAAAGGGCGCGTGAAAAAAGGGAGGGAGAGAACAATAGGTTTACTATGTGAGCAGCTCCAGGGGTGTGATCCTCACACTCCTTCACTGTGTCCCCCTGCTCGCAGCAGAGTGTGGCCTGTGAGGGAAAGTGGGCTGAGGGGCAAACACAGGTTAATCTGGAGTGTTATTTATGAGTTCAATCTCCAGAAACACACAGATCAGCAAGGTTGCACATAACAGGGCAGTGTGTGGATGTTGACAGCTAACATATCCACATATGCACACATACTGGCACATGACGTACCCTATGCATCAACCATTATGCAGTTATCAAAATATGCCAGTTCCACATGTTGAATTGCTACCAAAAGTTGATCATTTGTTCCATGCCCAATTACCCAGCTTGTTTCACAACAGGAGATGCACTCAATTCCATGAGAGCACCTGAAATGGCCACGCGTGCCTTTGGACGCCATATGAAGAGTTTCTAAATTCTTCCTTGCCCCCTGTCCGACCTTCCCACAAGGTTTCGTGCAAATCCATTCATAATATTTTGAAAGATCTTGCTAACAAAGGAACTGACAAACAAACAAACGCATGTGGCGTGAGAATATAAACCCTGTTCCACTCATCTGGCACAAGCACTAAACACACAAAACACACAGATTAGTCTTTGGGGATAAAAAAAAAAAAAAAAGATGGGTGGTATACACATGGAGTTTGTGCATGTATGTTTCTCATTATCACACCACACATGCCAATGAAGCAAATGTCTCTCACATCATCAGCGACAGGGAATGAAGAATCTGGATGACATGAATAAGTTTATATTACAAGCCTTGATGCTCAATTCTATGGAGCCCGAGGGGCGCAATGTGAAGAAAAAATATATTTCGAGAACATGTTTTACTAATTCATGGCCACAAGACAGAACTTGTTACCTCAATTTAATTAACTCGTTCCCACATTTGAGTTAATTTGTGGCAATGATCTAAGTGTGCAGTACTCTTCCTTTCTCCCAGGAGCGGCATGCGACGGCAGCAGATGTTTGTCCTGGAGGATCTAAATTAAAAAATAAGTTTCAACTTGACCACAAAAAAAAAAAAAAGAGAGAAACACATTAGACACATGAAGTGTTTCACTTTACAAACATTCTCCTCTTCCTGCTCCTCTGTTTTCCCTTTACTCTCCATCTGCCTTTCTCTCCGTGCCTCTCTGTATTGTCATGTATGTGCACTATATTGTCCATCAGAGCATTCTGATATCCCCACAGAGAGAGCAGAGAAAGCAAAGGATGGTTATGCTCCATGAAACCACAGAGCAGCATTCAGCACCAGTAGCCGTTACATCAGTGTTGCAAAAGCTCTTCATCGCCCTAAACCACCATAAAAGGTTCCTCAATCCATCTTCAGCTCAAAATCAGTAAAACAGAAGACATAATAAGTGGTGCCCTCTCACCTCAGGACCCCGTCTTCATCAACAACAAAGCAGTTATAATGGCTGCCAGCTCAAATATCTTGGACTGACACTGGACAAAATAAACTCAGCTTGGACCAGTGACATTCGAAAAGGAGCCATCTAAGACTATCAGCCATCTGCGAGCTTAAAAGACCACTGCATGTATTGCAAACACAATAACAGAGAACATTACACACCCACCAAATCCCCACTTCACCCTTCACCTCTGGGTGCACCCGAGTCCATAGCTGCCCTAAACAGCATGCTCCGCTGAATGGTCTCTGCTCTCTCTGTGGGGATATTAGAATGGTCTGATGGACAATACAGTCCATACACATGGAAACACAGAGAGGCATGGACAGACAGGCAGAGAGAGTAAAGAGAAAACAGAGAGGCCTGCCAAATTGTCAGATGGAACGCAGACTTGATGTGTGTAGCTGCTTGTCGTCATTGTGTGCTGATATGTCACCTTTGTTGCTGTCATGTTACATATGTATAAATGTTTTCCTGTGTGTTGATGGTTGTACATTGCTGTGAAAAAGAAAAGCCTAACTAACTAACTAACATCTAGGTCACAGTTACAATGAAAAATTCAATGCTTTTCCAAGGAGCAATAACTTTAGATATTGGATTAGTTTCAGGTTTTCCAATCAATCTATTAAATTTATACATTCTGTGTTGTGCAACATGACTTTTATTTGACTTGACTTTTATAATATTTTATTATATAATTTTAATATACAAGCTGATTGTATATTATTGTATATTATATTGTATATTAGTGTATATTATAATGATTTATCATGCCCAAAGAACCTCTGTGTTGTATTTTGCCATGGATTTGGGTGGATGTAATGGAAGATTTGCTTGTATAGTGAGTTTACCTTATGGCAAAAGAATCTTCCTGATTTTCCTAAACTAGAAACAAACTAAATCCAAAAAAAACTCACGAGTGGTGACAAATCTGGGGCATGTTCCTCAAGCTCACAGATAAGGTTTGCCAATACGTTCCTCTCTCCTCATGTCTGTGACTTTAACACGGAAGGCAACATGATAGTTGTGCAAGCTATGCCAGGAAAAGAGCATTGCTCTCTTTTTTCAGTGTCAAGTACTGTTAAAAGCAACCAGCTGAATTTGTGAGGAACTGCAGATTCAGGGTTTTTCTTACTTTTTGTAGAAATGGCGAAGAAATACAGGGCACAGTTTTAGGCTATTTACAACTCAAATCAACAGGTTACACAACAAACCATGGTATTTGTCTTGGCTTACTTGTTATGATTTTCTGTTATTACACTGAGTCCCTGCTGAGGCCTCCGTGGTTTTGTGAAGACACATTTTAACTTTCAGGACATAAATGACTGTTGTTTCATCCTGCTGGAGGTGGGTCCACACAAAAACTCTTTGTCTTCGAGTGACATTTTTCTCCTGACTTTCTGGACTCTGATTGATTGATAGGATCCATCTGGGATTGGGTCCAGACGTGGTATGGCCAGTGCTCTGAAGCTCACGTTTTCAGCTGAAATACACCGTGACTTGACTAAAAACCACATGTGTAAGTGAGAGGGCTGCCTGTGTTGTCAAGAGACTCATCTGACATGCATTTTACATGCAAAATAACTTGCTCAATTTTCCTCTTACTCTGTAGAAAAACAGAAATTTTGACTGCCCATCAGGAACTGCTGAACGTCTCCAACAGATGCTTGTGGAAAAGACCTGAAGAATTCTTGAAAACACCAAATCCCTGCTGTTGTATGAAATGTGGTATCAATATTCAAACGACAAGCCCTCATGTGTTTGCAAGCTTTTATATGAGCCTTACTTTGTAGTAGGGCTTGTGTTTGTGTTGGGTTTAATGTATGTCATCCTGTTACGGAGGCAAAGGCATGGACATCAAACCTGGCTGTCAGTCATCCAATCTGACGGAAACTGGCCAGCATCACGAATACACGCTATAAATTTAACGCTCTCCATTGGGATTGGCTGTGATGTAGGCAAATATCCTGTCTTTATAGGCTGTTTAAAAGACAGGGGACTCGTCACACTACATTATCTGGTAAATTGTAGTTCAGCACGGCTTTTAAACAAGCCAGTGTTTGTCAATAAACCAATCATAGCCCACCAATGAGCAGCTGTCTTTTGCTCATGCATTATACAAAATAACTGTGTATATTATATTATAATATATTATATTATATCCTCAAATTTGCTATCTATAAACTAAGGCATAATCAATACAATGGCACTCTAAAATAATGCGTTTAGTGTCTGTACATTTCACTTAGAAGATGTAAACATAGCCAGCATGTTATGGTAACCTTGTATACAGTGCAATGACAATGTACTGAGACATTTATGTATTGTAACTCGACAGTGGGATTTAACCCGTGCCTCTGCCATCATATTTTGTCATGGATCCCGCAACGCCACATTCTGTTGTACTGTGACATCATACTGAACATCTACTGTGACATCCAATCCCACTTTTACCCTTAGATTTCAACAAGTTATCACAAATATCAGTGTTTATGGGTGCTCTATGGTGAAAGCACAATCTCAAGGTTCCATCCTACTTTAACCTCAGTGACATCATAATCCTCATACTGCCTTTGTATTGATTTCATAAGGAGTTCTCAACTGTCTGCTCACTCACAAAACTCTGGCATTCTAAAAGAGACTATTAACAGATAATAATTTTAACTTTCATGCTTGCACAGTATGACAAACAACTGAACTTTGAATCTTAGTTTCATAGTTGGCAGCATATACTTTGAAAATAAGGCACCTATAGTAAGTGTAGTAAGTGAATGATTATGTTTCACACTGGTTTTCTATATAGCTGTAATCTTTATATTTAAATAATTTCAATCGATGTATGCATAACTAAACAGAAATGTTCAAACATGCATGAACAGTCACTGACACAGCCACTCACCCATAAACACATGCACGCACACACACATACACACACACACACACACACGCTCATCATACAGTAATATACTCACTGCAGACTCAGTGCTAGAGGAGGCAGGGCTCAGGGGGCAACATGGCAGGGTTCAGCAGAGTTCAGTGGAACTGAAGTAATAATTCACACCCTCACTGTGCAGTGAGAGCCTGGTGATGTCTAAAAACAAAGAAACAAAAAACAATAGCCACCAAGCCTCCAAGCACAGCCAAGCAGACGCCAAGGTCATATATAACAATATATAACATGAAAGAGGGAACTGGAGTGGAGATTACTTTTGTCTTTCTCGGTTAAGAGTGTTCCTAATCTCTGTCTCTCTCTGCATGCCATCTGGTTTTGTTTTGACTTGGAGTGAAGACTAGTACAGGCCACAGTCACTAGACCCCAAACACTCACATTACAGTCATTACATGAAAAAGCCTGCTGACCTCAGAGCTGGAAAACACAAATCCATCATAAACTCATCAGGCCGCCTGCTAGGAATCCCCAGCATTCCCTCTCTAGCATTAGCACCCTGCTTACAGCCAAAACTCCTCTCACCATTAGTCTGATTTACATGGCCGCTGACACAGATGACAGTCGTGACACATTTATAAATCAGCCATGGCAATGCCAAAGAACCATGTGTATTTTGAGGGCTCCAATAACGTTTCTGAGTAAAAATATCACCTAATTCCTGCACCCAGCTATCGCACACCAGCCGTCCCTTGGCTAGTCATTAGCTGTAAAGGGTTATCCATACATTGCCTGACCTAGTGTATAGTTGGGTCCATCAATCAAAGTGAAGCGTAAGTTAAAAATGAATGCCACCACCTAAAATAAGCCATTCTTCGGGATTACTTGTTATGCTGCACTGTACTACATACAAGTATTTGGACAGTGACACAATATTTATAATTTTGCCTTTGTGCGCACCCCAGTGGATTTGAAATGGAGTAACCAAGATGTGATTAAGGTGCGGACTTTCAGCTTTAATTTAAGGGGTTGAACAAAAATATGGCATTAACCTTTTAGGAATTACAGCCAGTTAATTACATCGTCACCCCATTTTCAGAGGCTCAAAAGTCATTGGACACTTGACTAAAAAGTCAAGTGATGATGTGACGGCTGATGGAAGTCGCAGGATGAATTCTGATGTTTATAGGGCTATACTGTCTGCTCAGATTCAGCCAAATGCCACAAAACTGATAGGACGGAGCTTCACAGTGCAGATGGACAATGACAAACGTACTGTGAAAGCAACCAAAGAGTTACTGAAAGCAAAGAAGTGGAATATTCTTCAATGGCCAAGTCAGTCCCCAGAGGTCAACCCAGCTGAGCTGCTTTTAACCTGCTGAAGACCAAACTGAAACTCTGAAAATGGGGTGACAATGTATAAAACTGGCTGTAATCCTAAAAGGTTGATGCCATATTTTTGTTCAACCCCTTAAATTAAAGCTGAAAGTCTGCACATCACACAAATATTGATTACTCCATTTCATTTGGTGGTGTACAAGGACAAAATTATGAATATTGTGTCATTGTCCAAATACTTATGGACCTGACTGTAGTACTGTAGTGCTGGGATTCACTCATAAAAAAAAAAAAAAAACAGTGGGGCATTAAATGGATCCAAATACACTCATAGAATACCTTGTCTTATCATAGCATCTGAATCCAAGAGAGATTTGAGGCCCAAACTCTGCAAAAAGGTCAGAGTGCCCTATCCAGATATAGGCACTTGGGTGCCAGTATTGTACAGCGTTTGAGAGGTTTGTTTATAACTGAGTGATTTTGATTTAATTCCTGGGTGTTTTCCAGCTTTGAGCTGGCAACTGGGGGATGGCAGGTACGATGCCTATCAACAGAAATTTATAATTATTCCCAGTGGCAGGTCATCTAAAAAATACAATTTTAACCTAAGCAATAGGATTGTGGTTACCAATCAAAACATTGGTAAGTTTTGTTATCACCCTTCTCTACATATCAGTGTTCATGAACGGTTCTGCTTATTATTTTCTTGCAAGTTTTGTAAGTGCATTTTATCATCACTTCAAACTGCCAAGTTACTAGAAATGTATAAACTTAGCTGCCTAATCCTGAACGCTAGGCCTAGTGTTTCTCTGCCAGAGCTATCTGTCAAGAAGGAAGCCTACTGTAGTAGGCTACCAGCCACCATGCCATCTATAGATGAAGCTAGGCTACAGCAATGCACTCTGGATTTATGAACAGACTCGGAAAACAGTTGCCGTCAGTTGCTGACTTGTGACCTTAGTGGATTACTTAAGCATCTGGATGACACATCACAGATTCACCTGCGGAACAGGTAAGTTATGTGTTGTCATGCTAACGTTATCCAATGGTCTTGTTGGAATACCGGTAACCGTTAGCCTTATTTTAACCATGGTAACGTTAGCTAACATTAACATAGACGTCACTTGCTTTATGTTGTTGTGCAGCTTGTGTGGGCGGGCTAAGTTAGCTATGGGTTAGCCTATTGTTGACTGCCTGTTCACCTATTGTACTGTAACCCAGAATCATCATTAACAGTAATATGAGTGGAGCGATTGCAGAGCGGAGTGGAGCGGTATTTAGAGGAATTGGGGTGAGCGATTCGGTGCGAGGTGCGGGCCGCAGGGATGGTTGGAGCGGGGTGATGCGAGCGAATTGCCGTTACTGCGTGAGTTTGGTGCGACTATTTCTTCTGTTCCGAGCCGCTCATGTATTCTGCTACATATCAGTTTGAAATGTACTTCCTCTGGATGGAAGATCATTTTAGAAAGTGAGAGAGCAACAACAAGTTTGTGGTCAGTTGTAATTGTTTAACTCTTTAATAATAATTCTGGTGAATTGTTTTTAATCAGCATCAGAAAAGAGAGGGAAGGTAATACAACAAGCAGTGTAACAAATTACTGCTCACAGGGAGTAACGTATTTTAAAATGAGTAACTATTTTAAGTAATAAACCAAGTAAAGCCCTGGTCCTACTGTAAACTGCTCCACAAGTTCTTGATAATACCAGGTGGGTTTTTTTGTTTGTTTGTTTGTTTGTTTAGGTGCCATTTCTGTTTTAAGAGACAGGAACAGTGGATGGAGACAGGAAAGACAGGGCAGAGGTAGAAGGGGGATGACATGCAGCAAAGGGCCAAGGCTGGACTCAAACCCCGGTCACTGCCAAGACTATCCTCAACAGTATCTGGTACGCGCCCTACATGGTGAGCCACAGAGGCTCCCTGTACTGTTTCAGTACAGGGAGTACTGTTACAGTAACTGCTTCAAGAAGTTTATAGGAGAAGCGTCATGGCAGAGAAATAAGAACCACAACACGTCTGCCTGAGCTTGATACACTCCGCATATCTGCACCGTCTTTGTCTCAAACAGGCAGTACCCATGCTGTGTCCTGACCCTGAAAGGCCAAAGGTCACATCACACTCGTGACTGACAGCTGTTAACATGCGTGACTAATGTCACATCAGTCAGAGGTGTAGAGAGAACTGACACTTTTTCTTCAGCATTACTGGGAGTGTGTGAAACCTGAGCATAAACGTTTGCAGGAGCTGAGTGACAGCTGGATTCCAGCAAGATCCCCTGCAAAACTTTTACACACATGTGCACACACACACACACACACACACAGAGAGAGAGAGAGAGAGAGAGAGAGAGAGAGAGAGAGAGAGAGTTTGGTAAACACAATTACTGTACTTATCTGAGTACAGAAAGACCATGCTAAATGTTAATACAATCATAAACATGCCCTATTTCTAGTTTATAGTGTAATCAAGAGTCATCAGCTGAGACTTTAAGACCATCCCTCAGGACAGTGATGATTTCCTACCATATCCTAGATTTGGCACCAATTTTTTGTTTTATGTGTGTGTGTGTGTGTGTGTGTGTGTGTGTGTGTGTGTGTGTGTGTTACACTTGGCTATAACCGTTAACCTGCCACCAGTGTTACATAAAGCCAAGTCCATAATAAATATGACTCGGGTTATCTGAGGTGACAAAGCAGCTGGAGAAAGATAAGGGAAAGTTATGTACGTGGGCAGAAGTGGGAACTGCGAGTGGTGTAGTAGTATAGAAAAATAATTAGCATGTGAAAAAAAATTGTTGACCTGGAGCGCAGGAAAATCTTGCACATGTGCAAACAAGCCATGTCAACTCTGAAAGGGGTGATGGTACAATTCAGGTGTTAAAAATCTGCTTCAAAAAACGGACATTTGAAGATCGAGACCATTGCCACTGCAAAGAAGTCTTTCATGACTCTAACGCCATTTTTACTTCAATGAAAATCTGAATTATTTAGCGTTCTTGAGTGGGCATGTCCCTGCAACTCACAGCATGCCTCAGGACAGACTTTTACTGTAATTGGTTACATAAATCTGTGATTTGCTTCGGCAAAAACAAAATGTTTCTGTATGTTGCCTTGTTCTCACTTTGTCCACTTGGTGGCACTATCCTCCCCCAACCTGCCCTTTTTTTTCCCGAGATTACAGCAAAGAGGAACCGCCTCGAGGTGAACGGATGTTCCATGAGCCATTTTGGCAATGATGGCTCTGACTGCCATGTTAAGCATATGAAGACCTCCTCACAGAAGTGTTTAGGTAAATACCATGCTAATGTGTTCTTTATGTAGAAAAAAGCGAACGATATAACTGGAGAGAATTGTTTACAAGCATATTGAGAGAGTTTAATTACTAAAGTAAGGATGTTGGATTGGATGCTACTGGATTTCGGAAACCTGTACTAATGAAGATCAAGTTTGCTAGTGACCATCAGCTCACACTAGTTTTGGAAACCTGCTCTAAGGCCATGTCCACACTAAGCCGGGTAAATTTGAAAACACGGCTTTTTTTCTGTACTTTAGTCTTCCACCCACACTAAGCTGGTGTTTTCCACCCACAATAAAGAAGATGCGTAAATCCGAAAATGCTCACCTGGCATTTTTGTGTGGATAGAGAAAACAATGACATAAGATCATCATGACATCTAGCAAATGCTCCCATGTTCCACGTTGTATGCACTAGAGTTCTCATATTCTGCCCGAACCCGACCCGACCCGACCCGACATTTTCGGGTCGGGTCGGGCCTAAAATTTACGTGAATTGGGCGGGTCGGGTCGGTCTTCGGGTTCTGTGTTTTTTTTTTTTTTTTTTTTTTTTTTTTTTTAATAAAAAAATAGAATTATGTGTTGTGTTATTGATTATGACGTTTCATTTTTATGTGACTGATGGAGAGAGTGAGAGACTGGATTGGATTTGGAGGCTAAACTTTCAGTGACAGACAGACAACCAGCTGTGCGAGCGCAGCGCAAACAAGTGAGAGAGAGTTGCAGTAGTATCCGGCTGTGCTGGCAGACTCGGCAGCAGGGACGGTTTTTGCTATGGGCAGTGCAACTGCCCAGGCGCAATCTACTTGGGGGCGCATGAGAAAAAAAAAAAAAAAAAAAAATCGCCAGTTTTCTAGACTACCGTATTGACCCGCACATGCCGCGGCACCATCAGTCGGCATCAGGCGGGCCAGCCGCGGCACCGTCCGATACCGCGCCCACCCGGTCAGGTCTGCCGGATCTGACAGGTGAGTTGCCTGGTCGGCTCGCCTGATGCCGACTGATGGTGCCGCCTGATGCCAACTGATGGTGCCCCGGTGCCGCGGCCGACCGGCGCTGCTAAATAATGGCGAATTTGGCGATTTTTTTTTTTTTTTTCGGGCTTTATCGGGCTGTCGGGCCTAAAGTTCGGCTAATTAGTCGGGTCGGGTCGGGCCTCGGGCTGGCCCAGTTGGGCCTGGGTCGGGTCGGGTCTTAATTTTCAGGCCCGATGAGAACTCTAGTATGCACTGGCCTGTGCATGCACAAATAGGGGGCTTTGTATGCTTTCAGGCATTTCAGTGTGCATGGCAGGATTTTGGAAATGATATGAAAATGCTAGTGCAGTGCCGTGTGGATGGAAGGCCAAAATGGAGTTTTCAGATTAACGTGGTTTATCGGCTTAGTGTGGTTCACATTAACTCAGAGTTTGATGGCTGTTGTTTTTTTTTTTTTTTTTTTTTTTTTTTTTTTAACCACTTCCTTTTCAGCCAGAGCTACTACTGGTTATGCTTTCTGAGCAGTTCAGAAGCTGGTTTTGACCTGCCATAATCTCTTATCATACATCCCTAACTTCCTGAGTGACCACAATTCAATCCAAAATCCACAAGGAGCACCCTGGCTTTCCAGCCTCACTGTTCCACTATTTCTGAAAGCTTATAGTAACTAAGCTTCTTCCTTTTATATGCCTGATCTGCCGCATCTTCCCATGGCACACTGAGCTCTACAAAATAAACAGTCCTCTGACTGCTGGACCACAATATCACGTCCGGTCTTAGGCTAGTGCTGACCATCTTGACTGCTGGCCTATATTTGCTTGCATTTCCAAATCCGTTGCTTTCCCAAATTGCCCTAATTTGTGCATACATAAAAATAAATATTTTCTGACTTCGCCTTCATGTACAAAGCTCTAAGGTACAAAGTTCCTTAGAACTCTGTCTCCAAATAGTTGAGGAATCAATTTCTGTTTGTTGACACTTAATTGCTGCTGCCAGGGACTTAAACACAGCACATCTTGCAGTGAAGTGAAGCCTGCTGCTGAAGACAGCACAGCTGTTAACACACACTGACATACTGTGGATAAGGCTTATTTGTGTTACACTAAAGATAAAATTATTGCTACCTTTTAACATGAGGCACAGAAATGGGACACCCCTTATCACCTAAGCAATGTGCCAGCTGATTTAATCTAATTTAGGGTGTGTTTGTTTTAATAGCACAAAACTAGATCATGCTGTACAAAAATAATATATTTCACTCACAAGTAAATTAGTTCCTAAATTACAAATGCCCATGTGTCTGAACAGAAATATCAATAAACTTATAGGCTCCTACTAACACACTGACACAGGACATAAAATGTGCTGAATTACTGGGACAGAAATAATCTCTACACATAAGAAAAAAAAAAAAAAACATGCCAAGGACCTTGAGAGTTGCTACCTCATGAAAGATGATATATATATATTTTTTTTTTTTCAGTCCACACTATTCCTGTCGTTCACCTCTCGCAGATGTGGGCCCCCAGTCTTAGCCCAGCGATGAATGTGAGGAGCTGAGGCCAGTGCTGTTATGTGCCTACAGATTCCTCAGAGCCTACCAGCCACCTGTGACTTTTAACAGCCGACCTGCCCCGTCACACCCCTCTGACCAACAACGACAGAGTGAAGACAAATAAGAGGGCGATACTGTGTACCAGTTTTCCTGTCATCAGCCAAAAACATTTAGTGTGAGCATGGCTAAAGGGTGCTACCTGATGGCTGAACTGCATATACAGACTTAATGAATTTACAGACGGGGCAACCCAGTAACACAATGTGCTGCTGAGTCAGTGACTGTCACTTACAGCCACAGAGAGAGAGAGCACCTAAATTTTCCCCCAGAACACTGAGGCTTGACACTTAATTCGGCTCTGTTTGCAGTATTCCATCTGCAATAAATTAGCCAAAGGGAAACACATTCCTTGGCCATAAAGAGGCCAGGCTGAACTTTGTGATCAGCAGAATAAAACAGATCAAGTATTACTTACTTCTAATGGGCATGCACATATGCACACACACACACACACACACACACACACACAACCTGTTAAAGATATGCTTTTCTCCTGTCCCTCTCAGCCCTCTAAGCCTCTTATCGCTGCAATTTGCCATCTCTAAGAAGAGGCTTAATTCCTCAGCTATGAGGATGATTTGGATGAGGAAATAATTAGCTCTAATATATGCATTCCTGGAAGAAGATCTCTACGCTTTTATCAGATTAAATCCACTTTGACTGGGGTTTAGAAATGGGCATGAACTTCTGCATAATCAAATTAAGCCTTGTTTGTATCAATAATACCCTGGAGAGATGAACACAGACGAATCCCAGAAGCCAATCATTTCAATGACTCAGAGAAAATATATGCGATGTGTATGGTCGAGAGTTGGCAAATCACATGCATGACACATGGCAGGCCTGCAAGAAGGTCCTCTGTTCCCTGGTGCACCTCTTAGTCGCCACAGTGAGGTCCACAGAAAACAGAAGATACCAGGGTCACTGGCGGTGCAGCAGGTGTAAAAATGTGAGCACATTCACAGGAATGTCTTCTCCACACAGCTACTGTTGTATTACTTGTCAGTGGTAGTGACCGCGGTTAGAGCAAAGCAATGATTATTCATGCTCTCTGGATGGAAAATGTAACATGCTGAAGCGATTCAAGGCTGTGATTCAGTCACTGAGGAAAATGATGGATGGTTCTCAAGTGAATCTTCCAGTCAGTCAGACACACAAGACATTGGGAGAAGAGAAGAGAAGAGAAGAGAAGAGAAGAGAAGAGAAGAGAAGAGAAGAGAAGAGAAGTTGTTGTCCACATGGGTTGTTGTGTGTGTGTTCTCCAGATGTTGGGAGATGAGTAAACAAGAATTTTGATGACACAAGCAACCAAACATGCCAGCCTAGTTCTGTCATGACCAAAGGTAAGTGATGGAAAGGGACCCCCATAAATCCTAATTCCATGCAAATGACCAGTCCACAAACACAACAGCAACACAGCTAGGTCTCCTGTGTGGTATGGATGTAAGACTTAAGTAGCCAACAACACTCTTCTATGTTAATGAAACCAGTGCACATTCAGTATTCACATCAAGATCATGTTTGTTGGTTTGCGTATCCGTAGCTGTGTGCATGCGCAAGTGCATGAGTGTGTCGAGGTGTCCATCTCTGTCTGTGTTAGTATTAAATGTCTGCATGTATGTATGCATACTGTACATGTTTTGTATAAACTTGGTATCACAAGGGATGAGATGAGCCATAGCAGCTTTGTGACAGGCAGAGAGGCCAGAGCACACATGGCAGGACTTCAGAGTGTTGGCGATGTGGTCTCATGGGTCTTGAACACTGTTTACAAGTCACTGACTCACTCCTGCTGACTGAGATAGAGTCATCTATAAACAGATAAACAGATACCATTTCTTGGTCAATGGCTGAAATTTTGGCATTTCAAAATAAACCACACAGGGACAGATGCCTTTCTGTTTTGGAGAGAATAGATTTATAATCCATTTCCAGGCTCCCAGCTGTGCATGTCCTGAAGTTACAGAGAAATAAGATAAGATAAGATATTCCTTTATTAGTCCCACGGTGGTGAAATTTCAAGCATTACAGCAGCAAAGTGGTATAAACAGATAATAAATAGCAACAAGCAATATAAACACTATAAACAAGGAATATAGAAAAAAATATAAATATGGACAATTTAAACAACAGAAGAAAATAACCTATAATTTAATCCCAGCATTAGAAAAACACAGGCAGGTGACAGCTGATAAAGATTAAAAGTATGCATGAAATTCATGCTGCTAATGCCACAAAAGAAGAGACTCAGTTTCTAAATGTGGGTTTGATCAATTCATGTGTAGGACTACATGGAAAGAGGGAGTCTTGCAAGTCAGCAAATCAGTCATAAAAATTACATTTAGAAAAAGAAAAGAAAAGAAAAGAAACAACAACATATTCCACATGATGATGACGACAACTTTTGCCCCATAGGAAAAAGAGATAACTAACTAAATAAATAAATAAATAAACAAGAAAGCATCAATAAAATCAAGGGAAAAAAAATCGCAAATAATAATAATAATAATAATAATAATAATAAATATTTGAAAGCCATATATCAAAAATTCACGTCAGTAGAGAATTTATGACCAGTGCTGTGTGCTTCTGTGGAAAACAGTTTAGTGACCTGAACAGCCACTAATTCATCACATAGACAAAACACTGACGTCTGTGCAGCCAGCCAGCCCAAATCCTCCCCAGGAGTCGTGGGTGTAGGTGGGTTTGAAGTTTAAGCGGTAAGCGTGCAGGTCTCACTGATACCACAGGATTCAGTGACTGGACTTCCCTGAGTGTTTCTCTGTGGCAGTAACTCTACCGGAGGCTGCAGGGAGGCGGGGGAGGCTTCGACTGGGCGCTCGAGCTGCAGGCGCTCGAGCACTCGCGTCCGTCTGCGCGCGAGACACAGCGGACTCATCCCAGGAATAATTCTGATGGATCCTTGGAACTAAATGTGGAGACTTTCCACCTCCCTCCTTTTTTACATTAATCTACAAGTGCATTAATTTCACTTTCAACAGTTGCCGACACTGAAGCGTGGTGAGGGAATTTCGACATCATTATTATTATTATTATTATTTTATTTATTTATTTATTTATTTTTTTTCAAGCATAAAAACAGTTACCTGCAACTATTACCATAAGCGTAGACTAGTTTTCATGACATGCTCCGTACTTTGGCGATGTTTTCCCTGTTAGATGTTACTTTGTATGATAAGATTGATGTGTGTGCTTGTATTAGGTGGTTGAAAGATGGTAAAAAGAAACCTAATTGAGTATATTGCGCTATCTAAGTTTTTTTCTTTTCTTCATGCTGCAATAAGGCAAGTAATTTCCAGGAGCCGTGAATACAGATTTATTGTAGGCTATTTATAGTATAATAATTTATAGGCTTATGTAAAATGCTGGACTATATCTGATTACTCTTTCTACTTTAAGTTCACTCTCATTCTCATCTATCTATCTATCTATCTATCTATCTATCTATCTATCTATGTGTCTGTCTGAATGTTTATTATGTGTATATTTCTGTCCAATCTATCTGTTTCTATTCTCTGTTGTCTTTTTAAGTGATATGGTCTACTTCCATCCCTGTTACAACAGCACCACAAGCTCTCTCTCTCTCTCTCTCTCTCTCTCTCTCTCCAGGAGGATTTCATTAATGGTAGAGGAGGAAGCAGAGCAGTGTTTTGAAGTTGCAGTTTGTGAAGTTGAAGCCCCTCTCCCCCTCCAGAATGAGAGTGTGTGCCTGCAGCGCCTCATACCTGCGGCAGTGGCTGCTGAGGGCTGTGTTTGTCTTGGCCGCTGTGCTGCCGCAAAGCACGGGCTGCCCCAAATCATGCGCCTGCTATGTTCCCACTGAGGTGCACTGCACCTTCAGATACCTGACCGCAATACCTGACCAGATCCAGCCAGCTGTGGAAAGAATTAACCTCGGGTACTCTGTCTTCTTTCCCACTTTGAAGGCAGAATTACTGCAGATGATTTTTTTTTCCCTTTTAGAGTGCAATTTTGCCAACTTGCAAAGAAGGAACTCTAAGTAGCCTTTAGCTAAAATAGCAATGATGACATAGCTTTCATGACTATGGTGAAGAACTAGCTGACATGCTGACTCAGTCATAAAGTTCAAGAGTTATTGGCTACAACTTGAAGTTGCTGGTTGTAGCATCACCATCCATTCACCTCCACCTCCAGTTGTCTTGCAACAGATTGCCTCTGCACTCAAAACTTTTTAAGGCATAAAAACAAGCAGAGGAGGGGAAAAAAGCATGTGAGGCCAGGGTTGGACCAGAATCTGATATGATTGGCCTCTTAATGTAATTTTCCAAAAGTTGTGCCCTACTCCCATCCCCTAATTCATTTTCATCACAATTAGGCCTAGTCATCATCCCCTCCTCCTAAATTAGCTGAGATGACAGAGGCAGAGGATTTCCCATTCTTAAATTTTGGCACTTTCATTTTATGCAGTCAAATGATGACAAGAACATTGGACAACAGCAAGAGACAGAAAAGGGAGTGACTGTCAATTAGTGGGATAGAAAAAAAGCAGTGTAATAAATCACTGCTGCAATTGACTAATTATATGAGTAATAAATTGTTCTACTGGAACAAATAATGACTAGTTTAAAAAAATATATTTTATAGTCTGTGGACTTCTATGAATAGTTCACTTAGGTTATAATTAGCAATAAATAATTCCTAGTTTCTAAGTTTCTCCTTTATTTTTCTGTCTTTAGATACAACAGCATAAGTGTCCTGAGAGAGAATGACCTGCCAGGACTGGACCACTTAGAGCTGTTGATGCTGCATAGCAACACCATCCACAATATTGAAGACAGAGCCTTCCTCGGCCTCAAGTCCTTACAGGTAATAACACTTATTAGACTGTTTTATCTTAACAGAATAACTCAACAACTAATTTGACTGCATTCTCACTACACTATCTTGGCATAGAAAATTACTGTAAGATCCTTTATTAATGATTGCCTGACAGATCCGCTTGCATGGTGTGCTTAAATTCAAAGCTAGTGCATGGTGACAAGCAAAAGCCAAGAATCTTAGGGCTCTAGTTTCGCAGACCAGGCGAGGCGGGGGCGTAGCGCAGATGCGCTTCGTCAACTGGGTGTGGCCAGGCGGATTTTCCAAGTTTGGCACGCCGTTCTCGGTGGCGCAAGTACTCCGCCGTCCCTCCTACCGGCGGAGGGGAGGAGAGAAGGCATGGAGTGGGTTTGACACAGCCGATTCACATTTAACCAATCAAAGGAGCCCCTGTCCTCGCCTTTAAAATGCGCTGCGTGAAGGCGTAATGAAAGTTTACACAGCTGACATGGAGGTCTATTGCCGCAGGCGGAGCGGAGCTCAGGAGACAGGCGCGGAGCGGAGACCGGCGAGCAGTGCGGACACGTCACCAAAACCTCACAGGCAGGCTTCCGGAATGTCAGGCACATGAACAATGCAATAAATACCGAAAAAAAACACTATTCAATGCTACGATCACAATCAGCACATACATATATCTCCATATCAACTGTCCCGTCACAGCTGATGTCAGATCAAAGGAGATTGGCACCGTTTATGCTGATTGTGAGGTTTTGGTGATGTGCGCCAGCCAGCCAAACTTCCACTGCGCCAGCCCCGCTCCGCCTTGCGCTGAAAGTAGACGTGGTTTCAGATGGCGAGCTTTTGGCGCACCTCGGCGAAGCCTTTTGGCACGAAACTGTCACTGCGCTAAGCCGAATCTGTCGGCACCTCCCCCCGCTGCGCCACCACTCCCATCTCGGCGAACCTCCGCCTGCGAAACTTGGAAACTGTCCGCCTCTGCCGCTTCGCCGGTCGAAACTAGCTCTGCGCGGGGTTTGCCTCACTGCGCCACCCCGCGCTGCGCCGGGAAACTAGAGCCCTTAGTGTTGACATGCCATTGCTAAATAAATGGATGGGCTGTTGGTGTTGATCTCGGTAATATATTTCAGTTCAAGTGACATTTATGGGTCCTGAGGTTGAAAGTGAAGGGATACATTTATTAAAAGCAATTCTAAAAAAAAAAAAAAAAAAAAATACACAAATTGTTTGTTGTCTTTTCAGCTACTTTTATTTATATTGTGTAAAGCATCTTACCCAACAACTGATTTCTGGAAGCCATCTCAGCTGAAATAACCTCAATTCTCCATTAACATTGCTGATTTAACAACAATGTAATGTTTTGTTTTTTTTTCCTCAGTGATGTCCCTTAAATAATTATGTTAACAACTCAATTTGCAGTCTTAATTCAGTAATATTATTTCTATGTCAAACATCTCTGAATTCTCAATGATGTCCTCACAGGTCCTCAAGATGTCCTATAATAAAGTAAAGGAAATCAAAAAGGAGACATTCAAAGGCCTAAACAGCCTGCTGAGACTCCACATGGATCACAACCACATAGAATTCATCAATCCAGAGGCTTTTTATGGCCTGACGAATCTACAGTTAGTCCATCTGGAAGGAAACCACCTCCAGCAGCTCCACCCAGACACATTTATAACACTGAGACACAGCCAGGTGTTCAAGTTGTCCTCGGTGAGAAATATCCACCTGTCGGACAACCTCCTCACCAGCCTGCCTGCAGACATCTTCTCAGGCAGCTCCCAGTTAGAGAACCTCTTCCTCCATGGCAACCCCTGGTCATGTGACTGCCGCATGAAGTGGTTTCCAGTATGGGCACAGAGAAACACAGGTGAGGAACAGAGGAATGAGTTTGCTCTGGAGGAGTCTGGGAGTATTTAGGGAGTTGTGAAGTCAGTAACATGTTTACAAGGGAACTCCTTCTTTCTTGCTATTCAAGCAGCACCTGTGGTCTAGTCATCTAATGGGTGCTGCAAGACACTTTACCTCACAAAAAGCAAAAATTTCCCTTAATCTAAACCTTAAGTGGGCACAGATTTCGTAGTGTTACTTTCAGTGAACGAGTGGTTCAAACCAGATATGGGAAGACACATCTGGTGGAATTGCTTAATCCATTAATAATGGTTTGTTTTTTTTCTCAGATTTTTAAAGATAAAGTATTTCCCCCTGTAAACTAATGGTGCATGGGACTGCATCCAGCAAGAAAGGAATATCCAAGGAAAACAAATAAATCTTTGCTGACATGTCACAGAAGGCAGCTTATATCTGATTTTCATCATGATGGCTAAAGACAATACTAAAGACAAAGGAATAAAAGTTATTTTATGTATGACTTGGCTAGCGTAAAAGTGAACTCATATAAATCCTTGTATTTCAACATGTGATCATGATGACATTTATGGGACACAATTTTTATAAATCAGCGTTTGGTTTCTCTGAACTAGTGTGAACTGTATAAATGTGCTTTTCTGACATGCAGTCATCTAAACACTGCACCACATGATTGATATGGTTTCAGGTGTGCTGAAATGCAAGCGAGACAGGAAGTATCCCGGTGGTCAGCTGTGCCCTGTCTGTGAGAATCCTGCCTTTTACCACAGCAGGTCACTCTCCCTGCTGCACAGTGACAACTTCATTTGCACTAAGCCCTGGATACACGCCCATCTAAAGCAGAAAAACGTCAGCCTGGATGAGGGGGACTATATCCCAGTTTCCGCCAAGGACTTCATTGCCCCAATTGGCTCCATGCAGATGAATTTCACTGACCAGTTTCATAATGATGCCAGCCTAACCTGCACTGTCCAGAGGCCCTCTGCATTGGAGAACCTGACACTGAGCTTGGAGGAGGAGGGGGAAAACAATGTTACCATGCTTACAGCCAGCATAGCTACCTCCCTGGTCTGTAACATTGATCATGAACATATACAACAGCTGTGGCACATCCTTGCCACCTACAGTGACTCTCCCATGAGGCTGGAGAGGGGCCTGATGCTTGCCAGGAGCCCAGAGATGGTGTACAAGTACAGCCAGATCAGAGCCACAGAGGGACAACAGGAGATCCACACAGACATTGAGGCTGAGATTAAAGCGTCTCCTGCGTGGTTGATGCAGGGGGAGGTTAACTTCCAGCTTGACCGGACAACTACCACTTTCTCTACTCTGCATATTAAGTACAGATCTGTGGTCAACCTACGTGTTCAGAACACAGCACCTAAGAGGGACCGCTATAGCTGGACCATGATAAAGCGAGACAATGAAACCAAGACTGAGCATACTGTGCTGACAGGTGGGAATTAAAGATAAGAGTTGAATAAACTACAGTAGCTGATGGCTTTTGCAACCTTTACTCATCTAATCCCCAATAATAATAATTAAAAAAAAAACTTTAATTGACATCTGCTCCCCATTAAATTCTTAAATGATGCACAACCCATTGAAAATATCTGTGAAGTTAGGAAATGGCACTGAGATATGAGTTGAGAGAAACAAATGAATCGCATATTACCTTTACAACGACACAATAAAATTGAAATTATAACACTATTATTTAGACACAATTATTACACACAATAGCAATAAATATTGAATGAATATTGCTTCTGTTACTTATTATATTATATTGTATTATATTATTGTTATAGGTGGAGTGGCACAGCTGAACTGCCAGACCATGGGTGAGCCAAAGCCTTCAGTGGAGTGGATTTTACCAGATGGAACTAAGGTCAGAGCCCCTTACTTCAGTGAAGACAGGAGGATCATGATCACAGCAGAAGGGACGCTCACTGTACGAGGAGCTGATACCTCTGATACCGGTCTCTACCGCTGCATTTCTACAAACTACCTGGATGCAGATATACTCAGCTTCCGGGTGACAGTTCTATCACCTGATGTGGAAGAAACAGAGATAAATGGCATCCAACTCTCCCGACCACTGGGTGAAAACCTGATTTTGGACTGTGGCTCCACAGGCAGCCCTGAGACTTCAGTCCAGTGGATACTACCTGACCACTCAGTGCTGGACAAGTCTCATGGGAGCAGGAAGGTGCATAACAATGGATCCCTGCAAATTCAGGGTCTCACAGAGAGGGATCGAGGATTTTTTAGGTGCCTTGCTTCTAACTACTTAGGAGTAGACCTGCTGGTGTCTCAGGTGACAGTGACTGAAGGGTCTGCGACAGTGACAGGGGTAGACAATGAGGGGTCAGGCATGGAAATGGAAGTCAAGGTGGACCCCAGCTTGGCACAGGACAAGGTCTCTGACAATGAGGTCTCTTCTGATAGAGCTAGTCAGGAGTCCAGGACTGTTACCTCAGATCGACCCTACCCAAGATTCAGGTCACAGAGCAGAGGAGGCTCCGGACAAAGGCGGGGACAGAGAGGGAGGTTTCAAGTAGGCAACAGACGAATCTGGAGCCATAGGAGAGTCTTTGATAAAACACCAAGGAAAGTGGACCCACAGAAATTTGCTGAATTTATGAAAAAGGCCCAAGAGGGGTCAAAAATAAAGACTGGCACAATAAAATACGAAGAGTCAGACACTAGTCTATCTGGTGATGGTGAAAGAGGTTCTGGCGAGGATCATAGTGAAGATCAGCTCATGATTATACCAAAGATAGTCAGGCCAACCACAGATAACCCACAAGAAAGTAACATGTTCAGCCAAGAAAATTATAATAGTCAGACTGAAACCATCCCAACCACACAGAACAGTCAGCATAACGTTTTAGCAACAACAATGAATAGTCAAACCATTGCAGTGGAGACCACAGACAGCCCAGACAACAATCAGATTAGTTTCACTCAGATAACAGAAAATACAGACACTTTAACAACAGAATCATATACACAATCAGATCCTACACCAATCAAATCTGTATTCACAAACAGTCCAGTGATACGCAGTGAAAGTCAAAGTGATGCAGTCACAGAATTTGATATGATTTCAGACTATACAGCCAAACAAAGTATTGATGAGTTCAGAGAATTGTATACTATAGAGGAAAATACCAAACCGCCATCAAATCCAGTTACTGCCCAGCTCAGTGTGACAGACACTTCACATGAAACCCAGCTCCAGTTCTCAGGAGAACCAGTTGGAGAACCAGAGACCTCCACTGGGTCAGTGCTGTCCTTTGTCACAGACCCCAACGTTACTCCAATGATGGATGGGCCAGGTCCAGTGGATCCAATCATCCATACCTCCACTGACCCAGAAAGCCGCACCACTTTCACAGCTGTCACTACCACAGAAAGACAACAAGATGAGATTACCTTCCACACTACACAGAGGATTAAATCCCCACACCTACCTGCTGGATCCACCATTATCTCCCACCAGCAAATCCACATCATCCCACCCAAGAAGGGCCGGGGAGGGGGGCGAAGGAGGACCTTCCAAGGACGCAGGAGGATCATCAAACCCAATAGGATCACTGACATACAGTCCTTCATAAATAAATTCAAACAGCCCACACTGAAGAAGGAAGGGAATGCTACAGTGCCATATACTATTGAACTGACCACAGGTATAGTACAACCATTTTGTTTTTTTTGTTTGTTTGTTTTTACTAATAGCATCATGCATTTACTTGTCAATGTTGATTTACCATGTTCTGTAGCTGATTTTTTCTGATGTTTAATATCTCTATATTGTTGCTGATGCTTTGTTGCAAGAAATACAACAATCCAAACTATCTATCAACATGACATCTACATATCTATTGGTCACATATTGAAAAATGGAACTGAGTGGCATTGCCATTTTTTTTCTCAGATTGTAACTGTGATGAGCATGGGAAGAAGACAGCCACCACTGATCCACAAGTTGTCATACCTACAACTTCTAATTCATCTTCACGCAGAATAGAGAGACCTGACTCTACACAAGATACTGCAGTCACTACCAGTAACTATTACATTACTTCAAATGTTGCCTCCACCCATTCCCAGTCTAGGCCAGAAGTGTCCAGTGGCTACATTACCTCAGCTGATGCCCCAGAGATTGACCTTACTCCTGATCCATACACAGCCACAAAGGAGGAACCAACGGTGTCCACCACCACTGCTGCTACCAACTCTAAGGTTATCCGTGGAAGGATTCCATGGAATAGGATTTTTGGAGGCAGGGGCAGACAAAGGGGAAATATGTCAGGCAGGCTGTGGAGACCATCTTCCACTACAGCATCCTCAACTAAAACTGAAATTACAACAGTGACCCCAACCACAACCCCTGCTATTCTACCCACAGCTGAGTCTCTAGTTATACCTCAGACAATGTCCCCATCCAGACATAGAGAGAGCACAGAGAGCTCATCAGATGATGACTATGGAGATTTCTCCTCTGCTGATTCTGAGTTTACAACACAGCAACCTAGCACACACCGACAAATTACTACCAGTCCATTCTATCATTCTAGGTCCTCCACGACTGCTGAGACGGCACCAGAATCTCAGACCTTACCTTCTCCACCGACTGTCAAACCACCCTCACAGACAACTAGTGATGAAACCTTATCATCTGGGTCTGGTGGATATGCTAGTAACTGGTTTGCAATCCACCGGAGGCCTGGCGGAGCAGGGAGACCATTAGGCCGGAGGAGGAGGCCCTTCAGGGGCCGGAGACCTTTCAAGAAGCCTACAACCGCTGAAGCTCCTACCATCACAGTAGAGGCTACAACAACTGAAGAAATGCCTGTAGAGACAACCATGGAAACCACTATGGCAACTACCGTGGAGACCACCATGCTACCTCAGAAGACCATCTCAGTCTCCAAGCCCATGCACACTCCATCCAAGGATACAGACAGATCAGCAGTGACTATGTCCACTGATCAGACCTCAGGGGAGGTGACAGACTCATATGAAGATGCTGTCTGGAGTGAGTCAACCTCTAGTAGTTATCCAGCTTACACTACAACCAACAGACCTTGGACCATCTCAACCACATTTAAGCCTACAACCACATTCAGACCAACTACCACAAGAAGACCTTATACTACAACTCAGTACAGAGTCAACAGTAACATCAGACCACCAACAGAGAGGAACATTGGTCACACACAGAGGCCCATGATTAGGAGAATCAGACCCACTGTACCTAGTAGTGGAGCTAGAGGAATTTCAGAGAAGACCCTCACCTTCGACACAAAGACTATTCTCACAGCAGAACAAGGATACACCAACACCCCTGCCCCATACAACAACAAGGACATTAAAAATGCAATCTCTAGTGTCTACAATCATATTACTGGCAATGAGGCTACAAGTGCCAATACTGTGGGCTTGGAACCCACCACCAAGGACATGCCAACGAAGCCCAAGATAGTGGGAGGCAATGCAGCCAGCTTCACCGTGTTGTCCAACTCTGATGCCTTCCTGCCCTGTGAGGCTGTTGGAGATCCTGAGCCAACTATCAGCTGGAAACGTTTTTCCTCCAGTACAGGTGCACAAGGAGAATTTATTTATTTTGAACATGCACTGCAAGTTAAAAACTTTATTCTACCAAAATATAACATTTTATTCTTTGATTTTATCCTATTTATGCTATTTTGTGTGATGACAAATGACTTAGTAAAGATTAGAATTCTTTTGCTAACTGAATGGATATCAGAGAATCAACCACAATATACTTCAGATTTCAATTAACAGTGAAGACAGTTTTGTTAACTTTAAGTGTTAAAGTGATTTAACCAAAGAATATGAAACATGTTGCAAATACAGGTTTGACTCCAATTCACTTAAAATTTAACCTGGGGCTAGTATGTATTTTGCAATGATGTATTCTCCTTTTTTCCTGATATAACACTGTGGTAAGTACTATAAATGTATTTTAGTTGTTTTTGAGTCTGTATTTATGTCTCTAATATATTATAGTGTTTTATATTTTTTTAAATTGTAAGAATATCAAATGTGTCTCTCCCTTCAGGCAGCACAATTACCATCAAGGGGAAGATGGGCAAGTTTGAAGTATTCAGTAATGGCACGCTGTCCATCCAAAATGCCAACATTAAGGATCGTGGACAGTACCTGTGTCTAGCTGAGAGTGATCAGGGATCAGACAAACTGCTGGTCACACTCTCTGTTGTGGCCTACCCTTCTCGCATCCTGGAGCCAAAAATGCGAGAGATAAAGTCCCATGCAGGGAGGAATGTGGAGATGAAATGTAAAGCAGAAGGTCGACCCACACCTATGATATCCTGGATCCTCGCCAACCGGACCCAAGTAAGAGGTCATAACTCAGACAAGGGGAGGGTGTATGTGACCACCGAGGGGACCCTGGTCATTCAGCAGGTGTCTGTGTATGACAGAGGCCACTACAAATGCATCGCCAGTAACCCAGCTGGAGCTGACACAGCTACAGTACGACTACAGGTGGTGGCAGCTCCCCCAGGTATCCTGGAGGAGAAACGACAGCAAGTGAGGGCAAGTGTGAGCCAGAGCCTGTGGCTGCCTTGTACTGGCCAGGGCAATCCTCAGCCTACTATCCACTGGGTCCTCTACGATGGGGCTGTGGTGAAGTCTAACAGGCCTGTTTTTGACTCCAGGGTATCGGTGTATGAAAATGGCACCCTCCACCTTAAAGATGTGACTTCAGCAGACAATGGGAAATATGAATGTATTGCTACCAGCTCTACAGGCTCAGAGCGAAGGGTGGTGATTCTGACAGTGGAGGAGCAAGAGTCTACCCCTCAGATAGTAGAGACATCCCAACACATGACAGAGCTGTCCTATGGGGACCAGTTGAGACTGAACTGTGTAGCCACAGGAGACCCCAAACCCAGGATCATCTGGAGGCTGCCCTCCAAAGCTGTGGTAGACCAGTGGCACAGGTGAAAATGCATTGTGCATGGGTGAAAACAGAGACATGGTTGCATTTACAGCATTCCTGACAGAGCCATTATTTTAGATTGTCTCAGAATTATATTGACACATAAAATTTAAGACACAGCTGTGTTGGTCCTGCAAAATAAAACTGGGTGTATAGTTCTTGGTGGGGGGGTGCTCAGGGTCCTCAGCTCAGGATTTGCAGTAAGCCTCCATTCATGTGCTGAGCACCCAAAGTCGTGAAATTTACAAATGAGACTAGAATTGAAAACAGGCTTATTTCAAGCTGAGTCCTTTTGCACAGCTTGAACACATCATGCAGAAAAAATAACATCTCTTGGGATCATTCTATTCATATAACTGAAATACCTCTGTTTTCATGTTAAAGGTCCTCTCCAGAGATTGATTAAACCCCTAAAAACTCATCTTGGTTCATCAGTATTGAATAGTTAGAATTCTTTCCATGAAAAAACATTCCTTCATGCCTTAAAATGGAATGGCTTTGACATAGCTCTGCACTTTACCTTCATTTAGTATGCACGGATTTATGCATATACAAATATGCATATGCACACTGGCTCGTAACTTTTATTGGTAACACTTTACAATAAGAGTACAACAATTAACGTTAGTTAATGCTGTAATGGTTAATTAACTGTTGTTAATGATTATTATGGCATTTACTAATGTTAATAACCCTTAAATAACATATAAATTAATACCTTAGCATGAACAGCATTAGTACATGATTCTTAGACACATTAGTTAACGGTTAGTTAGCTGTTACTTAATGTTTAGTACCTGGTACTTAATGGTTATTACGGCATTAACTAACGTTAATTGTTTTACTCTTATTGTAAAGTGTTACCCTTTTATTTGATAATGGACCCATGCAAAAAAACAATCTTTTAGGTAGAGTAATATTGTTCATGTGAAGCAGCCATTTTGAATTGGTCTAGTTGATTTTTTGAAAATAAAACACTCAAGTGACCGGTGGGACTGGTGATACTGATAATGGAAAGCAGAGCAACCGCAGCAAAGATGACTGATCATCAGAACAGAATTTTAAACATGATACTCATCAAAGTAGTCAGTCTCATCCATATCCTCTCCTTCTTACACTTCATCCCCCCTCTCAGTGTTGCTTGTTATTACTTGACTCACTCTCATAAACTTATGCAGAGACTCGGGAGCATAATCCTTTAAACCCAAGAACCTGACTGCTGCTTCAGACACAAACCTAATGGTATCAGACCTTGATTTCTTTTCCTGAGTACGATGCACCACATCAACTATAAATGCAAGAAAGGATTTCTTGTTTAGCTGACAGGTAGACAGCAGATAAAGGTGAAGGTGAGAAGAAGTGATGGGATTAATAGAATGATGGCAGATAAATGTGCAGGAGGAAACAGCAGGGAAGACAGGACCTACACGATATGGGGATAAACACACAACAAACAGAGGCAGACATGCACACTTATTCCTCTCTTCCCTCTCCTACAGCAGATATGACCTTAATGTGCAAATACTAACTGATTAAAGTTTAAATACTGGTATCATGTTCCGTTTATTTGAAGAGGCACTGATTTATCTGAAAAGCTTACATCAGATGCTCTGATGAAAGGTACTTTTTTCCCTTTAAATATGTTGCATTGATTTGTTTTGTAATCAGTCTTGTTTTCTGCCATGTCTTTCTTCAGGATGGGCAGCCGAATACAGGTCCTGGATAACGGCACTCTTATCGTTCATTCTATAAATGATAAAGATGCCGGAGACTATCTCTGTGTGGCACGAAGCAAAATTGGTGATGACCTCCAACTCATGAAGGTCAGTGTTTCGATGAAGCCAGCCAAGATAGAGCCTAAGGTTTACAACAAGAAGCAGGTTCACTATGGTAATGACTTGAAGGTGGACTGCAAAGCCTCAGGGGCTCCACAGCCAGAGATCTCCTGGGCTCTACCAGATGGTACAATGGTGAACAGTGCCCTGCAGTCTGATAGTAGTAATGGAGGAGGACGAGCACGCCGTTATATTCTGTTCGACAATGGAACACTTTTCCTCAACCAGGTATGGTGGAGATACAATGCATCATTATTCCCTATGAATACGAAAAAAAATTTCAGAAGTTTCACATGAATCTTATGTCTCTCCAGGTTGGCATGTCAGAGGAAGGGAAGTACACCTGCTATGCTGAGAACCAGATGGGCAAGGATGAAATGCATGTACATATCACCGTGGTAACTGCTTCCCCCAGGATACGCTCACCCAGCCAGACCTATGCCAAGGTGAAGCCTGGAGGGAACATCCGCTTTGACTGTGAAGCAGTTGGAGAACCCAAGCCCAAGATCTTGTGGATGCTTCCCTCCAACGACATAATTGCAGCATCTAATGAGCGCTACTTAATGCATGTAAATGGTTCTCTGGACATCAGGGATGTGAAGCTGATTGATGCTGGGGAGTATGTGTGTATGGCTCGCAACAATGCTGGAGAAAACAGGAAAGTCTACAAACTGGATATAGATGGAAATCCACCCGTGATAAATGGTTATCACCAGAACAGAACTGTTATCAAAGACACAGCAGCTAAATACTCAAGGAAGCTTATAGACTGTAAAGCTGAGGGAGATCCGGCTCCTACAGTCACCTGGATTATGCCTGACAACATCTTCCTAACAGCCCCATACTTTGGCAGTAGAATTAACGTCCATCATAATGGGACATTAGAGATTCGCAATGTGCGGCCAACTGACACAGCAGAGTTTATCTGCATGGCAAGGAATGATGGTGGTGAGGCAGTAATGGTGGTACAGCTGGAAGTGGCCAGTACGCTCAGAAGGCCCATCTTCAAAAACCCCTTTAATGAGCGCATTGTTTCTCGGATGGGGAAGACCACGGTTCTAAACTGCTCTGCCAACGGATACCCACCACCAGAGATGATCTGGACCCTACCTAATGGGACCCGTTTTACTGCTGGGCCTGACCGTGGCTCCCGCCACCACCTAGGGCAAGATGGGACTTTAGTCATCTACAACCCAAGCAAAGAGGATGCTGGAAAGTATCGCTGCGCTGCTAAGAATTCCATGGGATACATAGAGAAGTTAATTGTACTGGAGGTTGGACAGAAGCCTTACATATTGACAAGGCCAAGGGGCATCATACGCAGCGTGTCGGGGGACCCTCTCTTCCTTCACTGTCTGGCTGATGGAAGCCCCAGACCAAGCATCTTCTGGACTGTCCCTGGTGGCCACACCCTCACCCGGCCTCAGGTCCTTGGGCGCTACCAGTTGCTAGAGAATGGGACACTGATTGTCCAGGACACCACTCTTCATGACCGGGGAAATTATGTCTGTAGGGCACAGAATGATGTTGGGGAGGCTGTTCTCTCTGTCCCTGTTATTATCATTGCCTACCCTCCCCGAATCACTTCTGGGCCACCTCCCAATGTGAGGGCAGTGGCTGGGGCACCTATCCAGCTCAACTGTGCTGCTATTGGCATTCCCAAGCCAGAGATCACCTGGGAACTGCCTGATCATTCAATTCTGTCTACAGCAGGGCAGGGCAGACCCACAGGTAGCGAACTGCTTCACCCCCAGGGAACACTTATTATTCAAAGACCCACATCATCAGACTCTGGAACATACAAGTGTTTGGCCAAGAATCACCTGGGCACAGACTCAAAGGGCACATTTGTACATGTGCTGTGACAAAAATACATCACTGAGGGATGACAGAGGTATATCAGAATGTAACGTTAACAGATACACAGTCACTTCTGAGCTGTCTGTCTGTTGTGTCTGTGGATATGTGAGGATCACAGCTTTTGGAATATTTTTAAACAAGTAAGAGACATGGGTTAACAATTTAAGTGGAGCAAAAGAAGAGAAACATTTTTTTTAACCAGAAAAGCCCAGCTTGGCACTAGAAAGGTGTTATTTTAACTTTGGAGTTGGGGGTCTGGAAATTCATAGGTGGTTCTCATTTGGGATGTTTTTAAAACCTGGGCAAGGGAGTAAGGAGGCCAGTGAAAAGACTTTGACAGCTTTGACCAGGCACTGCTGGCTGGAAACAGGGATACTATTACAATCCATACAGATGGGGGAATTATAAGCTATGAAGTGTAAGAGTAAAGAGAGAAAAACTTTCCCTTCAACCATTTCCCAAATGCTGATGTTGTCATGACAGTGATCTGTGTAATAAAATATTTCAAGAACACATCATCAGCTTTGAAAGTGAAGATAGGTTTACTCAAAAATATATATACTGAGGCTTGTTTTACACTGGATAGACATCTGCATGAACAGTAGATCAATTTTTCTTCCTTGCCTTTTCCTTCATGTCTATTTACAGAGCTTAAATAATTTACAAAAACCCACTACTATTCTATTGTGTTTTACACAAGGATCTACAGTAATGTTATACATTGTTATTCTGTAATAATACAATATATGTATGTCTTTTGTAGTATCTACTTTATCAAAGATGAGTCTTTACGCTGATTGAAAATCAAAAGTAAAATGTGCCCTATCTCTTTTTAATGCATTTATTGTACCAGTCGGAGCACCAATGGCAAACATCAGGCGTCTGAATAAATTTGTTTTGAGTGAAAAATAAGATTCTTGTGTGAGCGGGGTATGACTTCAAACTGTTGTTAAATATACCACTGTTTCATGTAAACAAAATCGAGCTGGGCTCTCAGTATCATTACACTCAGATGGGCTCTATAGTGCTCCAGCAATTAATAGAGGCCATTAGGATCAGCCTGCAGAAGGAGGTTGTTGCTATGGTTCTCTGGCTGCCGTAGGGGCCTTCCACACATACGGTTTAAACTCTCCAGCTGTGAAAATAGCTCCTCACCCAGCACCTCAGTATTTGAGATCCACAGGGGAGCCTTTGATTTTGTATGTGGTTGTGTGCTGATTTCACTGCTGCTCTGCACAGCAGGGTGTGAGAGGCAAGGGAGACAGTGGAAACAGAAAAGGGAAATGGAAACTGGAAAATAAAATTTGCAGACAAGACAGGAAATTGAATGAGGTCACAGGGAAGATGTAAATCCAACTTTAGAATATGATTGTGAACATTTTATTGAAAATTTATTACATCTTACTTTTTCTACAAAGTGATTTCTCTCTCCAAGAATTTCTGTGACAAATATTTGTTTTTGGCGTATTTTAAGGGCAGCCGTTAAGAGAAATATTTGCATCAAACAGGACTGGACAACAACTGGGAACAGTTCCACAGTAAATTGCAGCAATTGCAGATATAATGATGCATTTTTGAAATGAGTGGAAAAACATTACTGCTATTGCTGACTGAAGCTTGACCCCATGACAGATACTGTTATTTTTTTTATATAAAAAGTAAAAGAAACCTCTCTTTCAGATTGTGAATCAAGTGTCTGCCAATACCCAAATCTACATGGTGCCTTTAACTTAAGGAAAGAGAAATACAGGTAACTTTTCTGTGCAGCTATAGTTACATTGTTGATCACCATTCAGTCACATTGTTACATCACTAACCCATATAGCCATATCAGAAAGCATTCTGCAGTGCACTCCTGGTTGCTGGAATATGTATTATAGCAGTAAAGATTTCACTCAGCCCTGCTGAACAGGACATGATTAATTTGCAGTGACTGTCAATTCTTAACGTCAGTTTAATAGAGATTTAGAAGGGAGATTAGTGGTCAATGCTGAAATAGAGATGTTCCAACAGAGAAAAAAAAATCTGTAGACAAAAACCAGTCTGAAGCAGTGTGATATGACCCTGGCTGGGATAAGGAAAAACGGGGAATTCTCTTCCATAAACTTTGGAATGTGGGCTACTTGCTCTGCGATTTGAGAGAAAACTGCTTGCATATGTCAGCTCCACTACATGACAATCAAACACAATTAGCTAAACTAGTTTGGTGACGTCCCACATATTCTTTACGTGCAGTTAAATTAACCATTCACGCCTGCGCACTCCATGGACTCCCGATGTTTATTTGTTCAGTTCTGGTTTTGCAGTTCATGTTTGGGGAATAGTAGGAGTTTACCTTCCACTGACTTGGATATTTATGAGAATTCTAGACATGTGATTTTCTCATTTGCTCCTTTTCCCTTGAGTGTTGTTTAACAAAGAGTTGAAGTCAAATAAGTGACCGATAAAATATGGTTTCACAACAAACTAACTTGAAAGGAGTTCTCTGTTGCTCCGTAGAGAGAGAGAGAGAGAGAGGCACAGAGAGAGAGTTTGTGTGTGTAATACCAGTCACTAAACCCTACTGTGAATTATAATCAATGTGCTGTTAATTTCTACAATCTTTTATTTATCTTCTTTCTCTAGACATTATTCATCTGTGCCAATTCAAATATAGCTCTGACCTCAATTTCTGGTTAAAGCTGTTGAATTGAGACAGGTTGACACGAAAAGTTGCACTACCACCACCAGTTCATGAAATGAATGAACCTGGTTTGTTTATACACTAGATGAGGTAGGTGGAAGGACACCCACTTCTTGGCCACCTCTAAGAGTGTGGAAAAACAGCACTAACCTGCAGAGGACCAGACACCTTTTTCTTAAGAACACTGTTACTGTCACACATACATCATCTCCGAGGGACTTACTTCACACACTCAACAGAAATGACCATATCATGGACTTTTTCCACAAGTATGTCTGCTTTCTTTTGAATTAAGCTGCCAATCTGCTATCTTCTGATTGCTGATCAACAGACCCCCTCAGTTCAGTCTTTCCATCAACCCAATCTCTAAAGCATGCCCAAACAATTAATTTAACAATGGTCCCTTTGTTCAGCCAGAGCTCAGTATTCTCCATTATTCCATCCAGAGGCTTCCCAGTGATGATGTCTGTCTTCACTCCAGGACCCAAAAGGAGCCTTGGATTTCATGTTACAGACAGGAAGAAAATGGAGCAAGCCACCTTTTTTACAAAGCAGCACAGCAATGGACTTAAGTGACCTCATCTGTGGCTATTTTCTGTTTTCCTTACTAACTGAATATGCCCTGATTTGGTCAGTGAGTCAGTGATTCAATCTCAAGACAATCAAGCCAGCTATCCAAGCTGAAGTCGTTATCTGCTGCATATTTTACTACTGTATGTTAGGATTTTTATCTGCTCTATTAAAACATTTTGAGTCCATACTTGTGTCCTCATTATGTAAATTCTCTTCGATTCAGCCATGACTCTCTGTATGATGTCACAATCCGCAGCTTCTCTTGTGGTAAAGGTTAAGGTTAAGGCTAATGATGGGCTGTATAAAGTTTATAGATTCTTAGTGATATACATAGAACTTTATAGATGCAAAACAGAGCCTGTTTTTGTGTTTTCCTCATCTGCGTGGTGTCTCCTACCTCACAGTCAAAAACACAGAATGACAAAAAGCCTTGCTGCAAGAAACAAATGACCCTTTTTATTGTTAAATGAATGTGCTACACATACTGTGAAGGTGGATCACATGTCAGGACATTCTTCTTATCATTCTCTCATCAAAAGGGTCCCTTTGCTGATAATTTCCCTGCACCCCTGGGCCAAGAATGTGCTATTAAATGGTCTGCACCTAGACTGTTTATTTTTGCAGATAGGCTGTCAGACTGATAAATCACTTTTATTTTGCTCTTTGGATGTTACATGGAGTAGTTCCCTGGTGCATCAACACAAATAAACATCGACAAACACTTTCACCTGCCTACAATATAGAAACTGTCCAGTGTAAACCTTCCATCTCTAAAATGTCAGGTCTTCAAAAACTAAGAAAACAGCCTTGTTTTCAGCTATGCCACCATGTCTTTTTATGTCAACTATGGGTTATTAAGGGCTCACAGACAAAGTTAATTTCCTCAATTTGCTCCCATTCATGTTTAAAAAATGACTGTGGACATGACAGGTCAAAACTGTCTCTCAAAATATGTATATATGAGGAGCTTCAAAAGTAGGTGCAAAATAGTATAATTAAAAATTAAACTAGTAATACTAAACCAGTCACTTAAAATATTTACTAATACATTGAGCCTTAAAATTGTAGATAAAAATATACAGAGGTTGTATGTGTCATATTTCATATTTATCATATCTCCCTGTGTGGAGATGTCTGGAGTGAATGACACATGGTTAAAAAGAGGGAAAACTTGGAGCTATGTGAGAAATAGTGGGAAAGGAGAGGAACATCTAACAGAGTGGATAGAAGAAGGAAACCAGTGAAGGGTGAGACATATTTGTGGTCTGTGGCATGCTACATGGTATCTGACTGCTTACACTTGAATGCTGGGGGAAAAAAAAGCCCTGAACATGGAAAGCTGGAACCCAGGGGAGGGCTGCTGGGAGCTGAGAAAACCTAGCTTAAGAAATCACCCCTTTGCTACTTCTGAGAATTTGTCTTATTTCTTTGGTGCTGTAAAATTCACAACCAGTAAAAGCCACTGGAGGAATTAACTTTGTTTTGACTTCAGTCCAGCAGGCGCAAAGACGGCTGTGAGTGGGAAAACCTTCTCAGAAATTTAAAGAGTGAAGTGGCTCTGTTTCAATTTCCAGTCAGCGCACACAGTCACACATATCCATGTACGCTTGTTCATAGATCGGCGACTCTCAGTATCCGTAGTGATGATGGAATTTCGCATCGGCATTCCAGAATCCACACCTCCACTTTCCTGCCACAAGGAAGAGATTCATCATCCGATTCCCATCCAGGTGGGGTCTTCTCATGCTGTGTCGGGGGTCTTTGGATCCTCAGGTCATTGATTGTCTGGCCTGTTTTTATATATTCGTTCTGCTGCAAAGAGGCCATATTTTGCCTACAAGTATAAGGCAGGTATATAGGTAAATAGGTAGGTATTGGCTTTTTTTTCTTGCACTCACTGTTGCAGTTTCTGAAGAAATGCAACAGGATTCTTCATGACTCTTCATTGCATTAATAAACATCCAGAATTCCAAGCTCTGTCTTTTACTTAAATGTTCTTTAAGTGTTTGGAGTGGGTCGTATTGCGCATGGGCCAAGTTTAGGAGCTAACAAAACCCCAATACCAACATAAATCATCCTATGCTGCAGCCATAATTTGGCCAGACCACAAAGTAAGCAAATACACTGGTCATTAAATTTAACTATCAGTAAAATACCTGAGAGGATCAGACAAAGCCACGGTATATACATTTTAATGGGGCTATATCGCTCACATACTATCCCACGGGCAGTGGAAGCACATAAATAGGGGCTCTCTGATCTGATTAAGTGCAGATGTGCTCCAGGTCCTCGGAGTGTAACCAGGTGGACCAGTGGAGCCCACCACTGTATACCTTACCTTAATCACTCCAGACCCCCAAAGACCAACCTAAGGACATCAAAGCACCTCTGCATTACCGAGTCCCAAAGGGAAAGAGATTTTTAAACATGGCAGTGCACCCAATTATGTGCATAAACAATGTGGCACTGCTACTTCATGGCAGAGGCTGATGTTTCTCTCTGACAGGTTTAGCCTTCCCAGTTAGTTTAGCTTCACCAGGTTAGTGATGATTAGTGAAGAGGGAGGGTTTCAGTAGAACCATATGGATAAACAAAATACTTGGGCCTTGACCCATGGTGCTTTGTAAAGGTTGTATTTATAAGAAAATCACCCCATCTGATTTAATGACACATGTAATGCTGTACTGCAGAACCTCACCCAGGAAACTGGTGTCACTGTGGTGATGATACCGCCAAGAGCGATTCACTTGTGAAATTGTGGTTTTGGTCACAGTTTTAGTAATCCTACTGTACTTTAAGGCCTTTCTAATAATAACCCTAACTAACCCTAACCCACATTTTGTCTGTTTGCTGCCACAATATGCCTTGAAATTAGTTAAGGAGCCCTTGCATACATCTATGTCCCCTGATAGAGGGAGTGGGGTTCACTGTTTTTCTTGTGTTTGAATGGGTTCCCATATTCTGCTGAAATCTCATTGTTTCCAGTAGGGAGATAAAGTCCAGGATGGAGGGTTTTTGAGGAGGAGAGGCATGTGTTCATGAGAAACATTCCTTTACTCTGACACGTGCACCGTCAGCAGCTCTTCTGTGCGTCTGGAAATAACGTTTGTACTGCCCTATAGGAAACCAGTGTGTAATTTAAATGCAGTCTGGAAGAGTCATGACGTACAGTATGAGGGCACACTCAACAAAAATCCTATTAAAAGTGAGCAGGAGAAAAGGTATGGCTTTTAACAAAGGATGTTCCACAAATAGATGTAATGTCAGGTATAAATCAGGTTTGGATCATGTTTGCACGCACATCCTCCTGAGAGACACTCTCATGATTTAAAGATGTGTTTTCATCAACTGAACAACTTAATCAAGCGATGCCTGTCAAACACAATATTTTACATGCAGTAGACAACAGTATATTAACCAAATCCTGTTTATAGATAGATAGATAGATAGATAGATAGATAGATTTACAAGCATTTTAATATTGTTATTTGGTAATCTAGAGGGAAACACACAATCAAGCAATCCAGGCTAACACTGGAGTTTAGCTGTCTATTTAACTGTGCAATAATTTAATACCTTTAAAACTGTACAATAATTCAATAGTGCAATACCCCAGTGTATATATGATGTATGTAGGTGTACTTTTTACATGTTCTCACTTTCTTATTTCTGCATATGTTATTGTGATATTATTGTTGGATTAATGCACATATTGTTACATAATATACATACAAATTTCTAATGCGCACATTTTTAAATTCTTCAATAAAGATCAATAAAGTATCTCTGATTCTGATTCTGATTCTTGGTGTTGAATGGGTCTGTACATTGACAAGGACAGCAAGGATAATCCACTGAAACACAACATTTATGGTGTTCCATATGTATACATATTATCAAGGTCCCCAAATTTGAAAAACAGCAGTCAAAAAGCCTTTATGTATATTTTTGATAGCAATATTTATTTTTAGTCATGATCCACAAACACTGATACATACATTTAAATCTTCTTGGGAAGCAGTTTGGCTGCAAGATAAACCTTTCTTTCACAAGCCTGTGCAAAGACAAAGGTTATCTTTATTTACACCAGAGTAAACAATCTGAGATCACTTGGATCTTGGTGATCAAGTCTATTGCTAATTATTATTATAAGGTCTCAGAGCTGGGTAAATAGTGCAACCATGCACTCTGATTGTGTTATTCTCTTATATAACCAATAGATGGCATCAACAGCTGAGCTCTTACACCATATCTAGAACATTTTATCATGTGAAGATTTTCAGTATTTGAAGATATTTAGGGCCGGAAAAAATAAGCCAACATCACAGATATGACAGATTAAGATGTGATCTTTCCCCCTCAGTGTCAGCAGCCACTCATGAATGACCTGTCAGTGTGTTAAACTTGTAAACAGCCTCACGGCTTAGTTTTACACAAACTGCCACACTTAAGTCATTACATGACATCATTTGGACCACCTGGTCTCCTATGTCGGTCCCACGTAAATGCCTTTACAGCACCTAGCAACCTCAGAATATTATCATAATGACATCACAGGAAAAACAGAGTCTGATAATAGCTCAGAGGTCCCCTGTTGCTACTGTGAAGTCATGCTACTGAAATCATACATGTTACTCTTTGCCATAGACGTTTCCCACAGCAGTCTTCTATCACATCATTTTATGACATATTGCTTTACAGCTGATGTCAAAACAAGACAACTGTTGAGATGGCAACCCTTGTTTTCAGCAAACCTCAAGGAATTCATATGTGTATTTATTAATTTTTTGGTCAAGTCTGCTTTTTTAGACAGTCACAATGGTGAGAGACAAGAAAGAGGGCCGAGAGAAGGGGTGACATGCAGCAAAGGGTCTGAGCCGGATTCAAAACCAGGTCACTGCAACTTACCCTTACTTTCATGTGGTATGTGCTCTACACAGTGAGCTACTAAGGCACCCAAGTTGTGGAAATTCTTACATCTAACTTTCCTTGTGTTTTGTTCCGTGACATATCTCTAGGCCTTGAACTTTCTCAATCTATTCTGTATAGGATTGTGTTCAGGGCTAGGCATTTGCTCGCACTTGAAGCATGTGTGTTGAGAGTTTAGCCATTCGCTTGCATGGCCTCTTGTCCTGGTTTGTACATGACACTGACCTCATTGCAAACGTGTCGTGTGTGCTCTCTTTGTGTGTAGGGGGTCAAATGTTGCAGCTGTCTAGCACTGTGGTTAACAGCTGATACTGTTGTCTTCGACCCTGTTCGCTGGCCTACCTGCAGCCGTGAGTGTGTGTGTGTGTGTGTGTGTACAGGTCTCTGCTAAGCATACAGAGAGACCCTGTCAAATATGTCTGGTATCCCGGGCTGGTCAGCCTCCCAAAGCAAGCTGCTGTCCCTCTATTTCAAGTACGTAAGTCATAACTCCATCTACCCTAGGAGCTTAGGATGGACAACATCATTCACTGGTGGGAGGAAAGACCAGGAGCCAGTTGGACTCTTAGTATGTGTGTGAGTGTGTGTGCATGTGTGTGTGTGTGTGTGTGTGTGTGTGTGTGTGTGTGTGACAGTGGGTTGAGGAATTGTCAGACACACATCGACCCTATGGATAAATATTTCAAAGAGTAGTGTCACTGCAGACAGGTGTGTGTGGGAGACACACAAATACAGATTTCATTCAAGCCAAACAGGTAGTGAGGGAAAATCAACAGGTGGCCGTTGCTCTGTGACATTAAAAATTCAGTGGAAACTGTGATGGAAATGTGATGGTTCTGCTCAACTCTCAGAGTGAAGGAGATCTCAGGAGACTGTGATGTCTCACACAAAGCATGTTTATTGATCCTCAGCTGAGGAGAAGAGAGCATGAGTGCTGAACACTGTGTAGTACCACACCAGTTCTGAGGGTTGCTCACTGGCGTTCCTTATTTTAAAAGAGAATTCTTACCTAAGTATGTTGGAGGTCAGCAGCTCTGTGTTCATGAAAGGCGTCAATCTGCCGGGCCTCGTCTCCCTACGTCTGGCATGCCCCAGACTTATGACCTTGGTAGCATGGAGACAGTACGTCTTATCAGTGCAGCTCAAAGGGGTCTAAATGTGACCTACAGCTAAAGAGAAAATTCCTTCAGAATGCAGCTACTTTTTCATCTTAGCTTCCCTTCAAAATAAAAAAGTGTCAAATAAAGTTGAATGAAGATCAATTTGATACAATTACCTTAAAAAAAGAAAAAAATAGAGTTACACTGACCATCATTGATTGGTGGCTTTTGACATTTTGAAGTGCTGTCTGCATAATACCTGTCCAACTTGAACTCCCAGAAATATCAGGCTAGCTGTCATGTAAAGTGTTTTGTGACCCTCAGGAACAGAAACAACTTTCCCAATTCTTGAAATGTTCTTTGCATTTTCCTTTTGGAAGTGTTTTGTTACATTCAGGAGGATTATTTATTCACATCATCCCAGCTGAAGGAAATGGCCATAAAATGTGTTGCATTTTTGCAACATGTCAAAAGTTTGCGTAAAATCTCCCTGACAGTTTAATGGAAACTTAGCCTAAGCTGGCAACACTGGCCTTTCTTCATATGTCATGAGATAAGTTGAATTTCTGTCACAAGTTGAAATAATACAAGGCTTTCCATTGTGTAAAGCTAACTGGATCCTTCCTCTGCAATCTTGAACACATCAGTTGAGTAAGCCAGGTAGTGTTTAGTAGGTCATTTGCTGATGCTCATACCAGGCCGAACAGATGAGCAATGACTTGTAGCAATAAGCAAATAAAAATGGTTGCTATGGAGATTTCTATGTCCACAACAAACTGGAGCTCAGGACGGAATCAACGACATCATTCACCGGTAGAGAGGAAAGACCGGGAGCCAGTTGGACTCATTAGTGTGCGTGTGTGTGTGTTTGAGGCAGACAGTCATCACTCCAACTGTGGACACATAGGGCTCATGAAAATTGGGGGAATGTACTAAAGTCAGGCATTTCAAATGTAGAAATCTCACAGAGTTCTTTGTGGTCCAACACCTAGAAAAAAATAAGTTCACTCTGCAAGAGTAGGATGTACAGATCTCTTCAAATGCAACTTTATCATGAATTTGAAGTGATGTTTTTACACCCTGAGGGGATGTGATGGTTGCTTTGAGTCCATACCCATTAGATTAAAGACATACTATCACTCTCCTACTATATTAATGTCTTCCATCACCACTATATAAGCAACTGTAGTTTTGCATGTGTGTGAAGCCATATGGGATGCAGACCCCCTGAAACTCAAACTGAACACAGCAGCGGTAGCCAGAGAAACCTTAGACTGTCAAAACAAACCGTGGCCCACACGTTCAGACTGTGTGATTGGGAGCTGGTTTGACAGCCTGCCACGGGAAATGTATACACATAAACATGCATACACAAACACAAAGAGAGTTGCAAACAAGCAACACACACACAAACACAAACTGAAACACACGCGACCACCCTGAATGGTTTTTTTTTTTTCGCCGTGCGGTAAGGCGCTCCTGCAGTCTTCCTTGTGTCCTTCTACCTGTCATAGAGACGAGCTGATCAAGCCTTTGACTCTGAAACAGGGTCAGGGATCAAAGTTCAACCCCATCATGCCCTTGGATCACCCAGGCTCCTCTCATCACCGATCTGTGTCTGTTGTTATCTTGATCTTTGGCATCCAGTACCAGGGTTTCTCTCACCAAGCCATCCATTCATCCATCCATCATCACCCCTCCCTTCCACCCCCATGTTTTTCTTTCTTTTATTCCCTGGCAGGATCCCACACGAGCACAGCATAGCAGGGCTGATGAAAGCAATAACCAGAGTGCAGAGAGGAGCTGAAGTTTTTCTCCCTACACTTTCCAGCTTCATTATCACCACAGGGTAGAAGCTGTTTACCTTGGCTGTGCTGGTAAGACGGTAGCCATATAATCGTACGTCTGCACTTGGGAACTGGCAGTCATGGAGAAGTGGAGTGAGGGATGAAGGGGTGGCCTGGGAGGTGAGGAGTGCAGCACACCCACAGAGAGGAAATAATGTGTGTTTGAAAGGGGGACGGTGGAGGTTTTTAAATGCCAGTTCAGGTGTGGTGTTAAGTTCTTTTATTTCCTCTTCTCATTCCCCTTTTCCTGTCTGTCTGACAAAGGCCTGACAAGAATTATTGTGAGTGTGTGAATACTGTGTGTATTTGCATGCTTTCATGTGTCTGTGTGTTTGTGCATGGCTGCTCGCTGTGCTTATATACATACATTTGTTTAAGCTCTTCTGAGGTGCAACATCAGTCAAAACCCACACAAAGCATGTACATAGGACACATATTATATTCATTACATGAACCGTGAGATCATCATCAAACATAAAATACCAGATAATCAATATAATGCACTGTTACAACATAAACTGCAATAACTGCTCAAGAGCAATAAGGACAACTAACACAAAATACAAAATCAAGGGAGTTCACTTCAGTTCAGTTCATAACAACAAGAAAAAAAGTGGGTTTTCGAGCTAGTCACATACAAAATAAAAAGAAGAAGAAATACTTCCAAGCAACTCAGGACTCAGTTCCCTGGAACCGCCAGATAGGGTAGAAAGACAGGCATGTGAGTGTATGGACAGACAGGGAAAAAGGCCACTGTTAAACTGTAAAAACAGCAGTCGCAGCTGTAGCTGTCTCGTGCCCTTGAGGAGAATGCATGCTTAATCCAGCGCTGATCAGAGCCAGATGCCGAACAGTGGAGATTACAGCACTGTGAAGAATAGTGTGAATATGGAGGTTTGGGATATCAACCTTATGTATGAATATGAGTGAACTTAGGCTGAAATATACATGTAACAAACACAACAGAAGAATGTCCAAGTGTGCACACCCACACCCACCCACCCACACACACACAACCACACCCACACATGTTGACCTGCGTCACTTTTGGGGACATTACATAGAATCACATTCATTTCCCGGAGACTTACTGTAACCCACTGTAACCCTGACCATGCCTTACCCTAACCCTAACCTTCACCACTGACCCATTTTTTCCAGTTGGGGGCACAACTTTTTTTTCTCCAATTGTTGCTCTTGATGCTCTGAAATTACCTCCTTATATCTCAAGCCTTTTATCCTTTCATGCAAGCAACTATCGCACTAGATCTACTAAAGAGATTGAATATTTATAAAGAGCTTTTCAAACTGCTGTAAAGGAAACATGTTGCTCTTTTACATAATTTCCTTGACTTAGGAGGACTGATGTTTGGATATCTCTGGCACAGCCTGCAGATAAAATAAAAGATAAATAAAACTTGAAAAAAAAAAAAAAAAAAATGAACAAGGCGTCTCCAGTTTCAGGTTTTGAATCTGAAATTTGTCCCTGAAAGTCAGACACACATTTACTTAGGTAACTTTGGTGGATGTTACAAAGTCTCACAATCATTTCCTGGAGACTTACCCTGTCCCTAACGCCAACATTAACCACCGACCTAAAAAGCCGCATTGGGGACACAGTTTTTGTCCCCAGGTGGACAAGCCATCCCCAAATAACTGGTCTTACTGTAGGTGTGGTGTGTGTCCCCGTAAGTAGTCAAAAACAGACCCACACACAAAAACACACATGTGGGCACGTTCATGCACACTCACACACTCACTTAGGAAGTGAATGCTGCTGACTCCACCAGTCCTCGCTGAGACACAGGAAGTTGCAAAGTTACCATGCCGACGATGTTGTACCCAAGCGAATTAAGGGCAAAAGGCCATCAGTCAGAGACTGTTGTTTCAGTGCGTAAGAAATGTATTGTCATATTCCCACTGCGAAAATTAAAACACTGAATAATGTGTTTAATTTATGAAAGTGCATGACTACTACAGATTAACATAAAATAATCTGATAATCTCAGAAGCATAATAACTGCAATAGAGCAAACTCACACTAACTAGATTCACTTAATTATTTCGTTCAGTGACATTGCTTTGACACATGGTTAATATAACACATTCACTGAGCTCATAATGCCTAAAATGATTCCTCACTTAAGCTCAGCTACCAGCAAAATGATATGTCTCTTCAGCCCTTTTTGCATTTTTTATATATATTTTTTTTCAAAACTGTTAAATTCACAATTTAAAACCTAACATATAAAATTAAACACTGAAATCTGAAATTTGTTCAGTCATAAATATGATATTGAAATACATTCAAAATCCTAAAAAAATAGATATAATGGTTCTAGAGGAGAATGGTGACAAACCATTGCTTGAATTTACAGTATGTAAATGAGATCAGTCCGATGTCCCTACTGGATGGCTGGAGGATTCATATCATCTGTGTTTTTGTACTCACTGTATGTATTAAAAAAAAAAAAAAAAAAAAAAAAACTGAAAAGAGTGTAAAAAAAATATCTGCCAATGTGCTTTTCCATTTATGTCCTTGTTTTGTTTTTTGCGCCCAGAACTTTAGCATAATATGGTGTGTCCTTCACTTGAAAGTTTTGACACCTCCACTCAAATTTACTATTAATGTGAAAGGAATATTTGCTTTTGAATATTGTTTTGTTTGTTCAAGCCATTAGCCATTGTGAGCAACATCATGACATTTTACACTATTTTTTTTTATTATTTATTTATTTTTATTTATTTATTTATTTGTTTTTGGTTATTTAGTATTTGTTTGTCTATTTATGTTTTCCCTTCACATTTTTGTGAAACGGTGAAAACAGGGAAGAAGCTACCCTGAACAGCCGATCTCAGATTATTGTAGGCTATACCAAACAAGAGGAGAGACAACAGTTTGGGGAAATTTTCTTCATGTGTCGTCTCCACAAGACAAAGTTGGAGGTTGACACCACTGGAAAGAAACTTGTATTTGATGACCAGGAAGTTGCCTTAGAGACACTAAAACTTGTTATCTCACTGAGTTCAAACTGTGAATTGGAGAGAGCAAATGGGAACGTTTTATATCGGTGAAACATCTGCCAAAAACGTATCTTTTCACCATCTAAACTGCAGTCTTACTGTGTTGCATGCATCAAACCAGTTTAGTGTTGTTGTTTTCTGTTAAAATTTCAATATCAAATAGCCAATGGTTTAAAAAAAAAAAAAAAACATGCAATAGAATTATGAGATCCTAATCATTATTAAATAGATGGAGTTAAGCAACATCAACCCCACCAAACCAGTTGATGCTGCTGCAATAATGCGCTCTAACATTAAGTGTTGTGACATCAGGTGGGCACCTGGGCCCGTATAAAATCTTTCTTCAGGCTTGCTGAAAGCTCAGCAGGACACTAAAGAGAATGAGATTATAGTTCACTGTAGTTCACAATAAGCATGCACATGCAGGTGGACAACAACTACATGTTGTGCAACCAATCTTGTTGACACGATCTCTCCCTCTAGATATTGACTTTATTTTATTTCCTTCCGTGTTGATGAAGTTTTTCTCACACCATTGTGACTCCACAGTGATCAAAGTTATACAGCGATGAAACCACAGAGTATTCCTCACTGTAATCGTGGCTGTGACAGTGACGCATGTCTGCAGCCGGTGGTTACTTTTGCCTGTTCACTGCCTGAGATGTTTCCTTCTAGAAAGTGTGCATGCATAAAAGAATATACCTTATGATGAGCTGCAGCACTAAATTGATTCAGTCAGGGCTTGAACCCATGACTTTGAACATGGTAAACCTGCGTTAACCTGGTAAACCTCACATTGTTTGTAGGTGTGTCCCGCAAAGATCCATGTGCATGAGAGGGCAAGGTTTCAGTCGGCCATAGACTGTAGTAGGTTGTGCTCCGAACAAGAGAGGCGACAGCAGTTTTGGGAAGTTGCATTTATATGTTGTTTCTAAGAGACAAGGCTGGAGGTTGATGCCACTGGCATGGAATTTCTATTTCACAACCAGGAAATTGCCCTAGACACACTATGGTAGAAAACCTGACATCTCACAAGGTTTGGGAAGGCAGTGAGTTCAAATTCTGAAGGGGAGAGTGAGCAAACGGGAATGTTTTATATCAGTGAAACAGCTGCCAAAGACAATTTTGTATTTTTCCACTTTGGAACAAAAAGCAATATTGCCAGGATTCTTCACCGGTTTTTGGTTTTCAATAGAAGTGCTCTGTATTGTTGTATCAAAACTGTAGTCTTGTTGGGTTGCATGCATCATATCTGTTTCATGTTGTTGTGGTTTACTGTTAAAAGTTGAACATCAGAGGACAGTACTACAATACTGGACTCCCAATTATGAGATCCTAATTGTTCTGCATTTTTGATCAAGTTTAAAATCAGTTTGGCCAAGGATTAAAACTTTTTTTTTTTTTTTTTAATATTATGAATTACCGATCAAGATCAAATGCCACTGTTTAGGTCTTTAAGAGTGTGATGCAGAAAGCAACATCAGCCCCACCAAAGTAGATGATGCTGCTGCTGCAATAGTGGCCAGTAATTATTGTGATGTCAGGTGGACACCTGGGCCCACATAAAATCTTTCTCCAGGCTTGCTGGAAGCTCAGCAGGGCACTGAACAGATTAGATTATGGCTCTCTGGCAACAGCCATGTACATGCAGGTGGACACAAATTAAATGTTGTGCAACTCCTCTTGTGGACATGATCTGTTCTGTTCCACTAGATATTGACTTTATTTAATTTCCTTCCATGTTGACAAGCAAGTTTTTCACACATCATTATGACCAAACTCAAACAGCAATAAAACCACAGAGTATTCCTCACTGATCAAGGCTGCAACAGTGATGTACGTCTGCAGCCAGTGGTTACTTGTGTATGATTTTCACTCCACAATTATGATGGCCAAAAGAATTCGTGAAATGATATTATCATGATATCTATAGTAAATTTTAAAAATATATTATAATAACCATATCAGTCAAATTCATCATTAACTTAGTTTACTGTGTGTTTCGTCGCTTTTTTTGGCAAAAGAATTACACTCCAAATATAAGTGTAGGGAGGTGGAGTGAGAGTCCATAACCACGTCAGGCGTGTGCACTCTGTTTGTGTGTGTGTGTGTGTGTGTGTGTGTGTGTGTGTGTGATGTAGGGAAAGGAAGACAAAGCAAGAAAGGAAACAACAACAACATCAAACAGATGTTAGATTATTTACATGATATTACCATGTGCATATTACTAACATGATATCAATACTTCATTTTTTTACAGTTATCATTAATACCAGTATGTCACATCGCCCCTACTCTGAAACCAAAACACTAGAGAAGTGAGGACTGAAACCTGTCTCAGTTAGATGAAAGGCACATTGGTGAGGGGGAGAGCTGTGAAGGGGAAGTGTCCAGTGTTGCAATGTGCTATCTTTTCATAATTTTAACTGTGCCGTGTCAGTGTGGCGAGGTACTCTTTAAGGTGCACTGCTTTTGTGTGCCAACTTTGTCTTTGGTTGTTCTTGAGTACCATGGATTTTCAGCTGGGATGTGCACGATTTGGGGTGTAAAAGATGGCAGAGCTTGGTTCCTCCAAGAGTTTACACTGAGCCTGACGTCTGAGGATCAAATCACATCTTTCCTAAACTCGTAGCTGCAGCTCCAGGGTCATAATCATTCTTAATTTTCCTCTTTCTCCCATGAAATAGTTATTCAACCAAATGTTCATGACTAATATTAATCAGTATTCTTAGGTACAGCTCACATCTGCATATTTAATATTAGTGCCAGTAATGATTGCCATAGGCTGTCTTACTCATTTATCATGACTGTGTAGCTTCAACTTTTTTTTTTTTTTTTTTAGCAAAAATTTTAGATAGATAGATAGATAGATAGATATACTTTATTGATCCCAACCAGGGAAATTTAAGCTTGAAATGGCACTGCATGGAGCATAAGTCTGTAGCTGAAACAGACAAATCTCATCATATTTGTGTTCCCTTGTCATGTGGACAAAACAAACCATAATGATGAGCGTGGTATGACGAGTGGTGAGTCAGTAGCTCAGGATCTTTGACAAGTTATTTTCAGTGGTAGGTTCTGGGAGGACAATGGCGCAACAATGGAAATTTTATCATATATTTCATGTGACAAACTTGCCAGCCCCATGTGAAGGGAGGGGCAAGACACATGGTTAGAAAGATGGCCATCACTTTGAATTGTCTTGATAATCAACTGTGTTTGAGTTGCACAAAGGCCAGATTTCGTAACAGTACATATGAAGAGGACACCGTCAGGCTGAAAGGGACTCATGAGTCACAATGAGTCATTTTCTCTTGTACAGTCCAGCAGGGTTACATTTTGTCAGAGCACATACAGAGACCTATATGATAAGATGCTAGGCGTGCTGCTCATATATTCACTGAGTCAGTCATTCCATCTGCCCACTGAAGACACAAAGGTCAACATGATCCTCCAGGCTCCACCCTCTCAGGTTCACTCTCTTTATCGATAATAATTTAAACTCTACTAACTAACAACTAACTAGCTTTACAAATTCATAAATTTACAGCTGCCATCTGTTGTTGGCCATCTAATATAAATTTAAGAATGTGAAACTCACTTTTGGTTTTCAAAATAATCATCTATAAAGCTATTTTTGAGGATTACAAATGTGAATTATTTTTCATTCACACTTGTAATTGCCTAACTCTCACTCTTAATTACTTTCTTTACAGTATACTGTCTAGACTGCTATCTCTAATTGTATAGTAGACTGTATATTGTACAGTATTCAATGCACACATGAAAATGCCGAAACAAATTCCTATGTGTGTTACACAATGGCAAATAAAGGATATCTGAATCTGAATCTGTTTATACTTCTTGTATTGTGTGTGATGACTGGATAAAAGAACTACTACTACCACTCCTATTTGTAGTTCCAGTTCCAGTTTTGCTGCTGTATCACAAGGTGTTGCCAAAGACTTGCCTGGGCCAAGTTTTTTCATTCGCACAGCTATTTCATGCAGTCTTGGTGTTCCACCAGGTGTGGTATTATTTTGGCTTGACTCTATGAATTGTCTAAGCAGTTAGCAAAATTAATACTTGGAAACATCATTATTGCAAATATTTATCCTGCAACCAGCTGCCATATTTCAAAGCCACCTGTCAGCCCCGGGGGCCGTGGGATTTTCCTACAGTGCCACTCCGTTTAGGTGCACTTGAATCCAACCTTGGATTCATCACTTGTGTTCTACATATGCACTGTTCACTAAAAGGAAGGGGCCCAGTCAGTTTTTCACAAGTCACCTGAACCTTAGTGGCATCTTATAAGTGGTGCAACCCTCTCATGATATCCACGCACGTTTGACAATCACACACTTTCACCAATCCACTTTCACCAATTTATGATCAGATAATTGCTGTTTGTCCATAAATTTCTTTAACATATGGGTGCGTGATGTGCACATACAAGCCAAGAGGCAATATGATTAATCATGTTTGCTGTTTTATGTTATACATCATTTTTGCCTTGATCAGAGTAAATATCGTAGATGTGTAATCATTTTTCAAATCTTCAATTAAGATCAGAGAAAAGTTCTGAGGTAGAATTAAAAAAAAAAGAAAAGAAGAAAAATGAAAAGAAAAAAGTTGTTAAAATGTATTACTTAATAGCACAATGGAGTAAGTTTTCAAACACATTAAAGATACATTTGCAGATACAGTAAAAGCAATGGCAAGGACCATAATGGCTACCAAATATAACTTGAAAAGACACCAAGCACCGGTCAAAAGACCATTGATTGTGCAACAAGAGCTCCTGAGCTGATGAAATGTGTGTTAAGCTGAAGCATATAGACTAGACAGCCATTTCTCATGACAGGAAGCAGAAAACAGAAGAGGAAGGGAAAGAGAAAGTCTTCCTGTGACTTATCAAGCCACACACACACACACACTGGTTTAAGTGTCCAGCATTATTTATTTCAGTGTGTGTGACAGTTTTGTACCAGACAGACGGATAATACTAAGATCCCTCTTGCAAACGGCGCACACCGGGCAAAACTCCATCAGGACTTCATCGGCAATCTGGTGGAGCAGAAGCTGAACAGCAAAGTGATTATCCTGGAACAAAAGCAACAGGTGGGTCATATAACCTCAATTCTGCAGGGGGAATGTGAGATTTTTTTTTTTTTTTTTAAATAAATGATTGAGTCATGCATAATTCCTAAAATAATTAGCCTACACTATAATAAGTTCAACAACAAAAAAATGTAAACATTAGTTTGACAATCTGGTTCACTATGACCAAGAAGCATGACAAAAATCAAGAAATTGGGTTTGTGGTTGATGCAGCGATAGAGCTGAAAACAAGAAGAAAGAAATGGAAAAAGAAGCAAAAATAAAACCAAAGCCAACAAAATATCGTCAGTATCAGGTTATTGTTTCAGACACTGGTGGAGCTGGATGGTACCTCTTTATATAGACTTTTTTTCTCCACCTTTATTTATTTATTTATTTATTTTCATTTATTTATTTATTTATTGCACCAGTCAGGAGGTGCTTGGCTGAATATATATATATATATATATATATATATATATATATGTGTGTGTGTGTGTGTTACTGTGAATTTCCCAGTTTGGGATCAATTAAGTATACCTATCGATCTATCTATCTATCTATCTATCTATCTATCTATCTATCTATCTATCTATCTATATATTTCAAAGGGGCTACATTATTATTATTGAGAACCACTGACTGCAGTCATGCTAATCAAATCAAGGCATATTTATGTGTTACTGTATGTAAAAAAAGAAAAAAAAGTTTTAAATTTTCGCATTATGTAATTCTAAAGATGAATCCTTTAATTCATAAACCGTCTATGACAGGATCAATCTTTAGCTCAAGACACAAACTTGGTTGATTATTATTATTATTGTTATTGTTGGTGGTGAAAAAAAATAAAATAAATTAATGCTAATGTTTATAATAATAATAATAATAATAATAATAATAATAATAATATGTTTTGAGAACTGGAGAGAATCTTTTTCTTTTTCTTTTTCTTTTTTTCTAGACAATTCCCTCCATGGAGAGAAATTCCAGTTTCCCCCTGCTTCCTGGCATTAATAACCACACCAACAGCAGCTGCTCCCGAGACAACATCTTGACGACTGTGGTTTTTCCTGTTCTATACTCCCTCCTCTTCGTCTTGGGGCTTTCACTGAATGGTGTGGCAGTCTGGGTGTTTTTTCGTATCCCCTCAAAGTCTCACTTCATTATATACCTGAAGAATATCGTAGTGGCTGATGTCATCATGACCTTCACATTCCCCTTTAAGGTTTGGTTTCATTTTCCCATGATAATATATTGCACAACATTTTTGACTGTGGATATTTAATCATAAAATAATAAATTGTTTCTCCAGGTGTTGGCAGACTCCAACATGGCATCCACTGGGCTGCGTATATTTGTATGTCGGGTGTCGTCTGTGCTCTTCTACCTCACCATGTATATCAGCATCCTCTTCTTTGGCCTCATCAGCATTGACCGCTGCAGAAAGACCCTCTGGCCCTTCAGGGGGACAAATTCAGTTAGGCTGACCCGTCGGAAGCTCCTTTCTGGGGCCATCTGGGTCTTTCTGCTGTCTCTGAGTCTGCCCAATGTGATCCTGACAAGTAAGACCCCCACCTCACCATACTTCAAGTGCGGTGACCTGAAAACAGAAGCAGGGCTGAAGTGGCATGCAGTGGTAAATCATGTCTGTCAGGTTATCTTCTGGGGCAACTTGGTGACTGTGATAGTGTGTTATACCCTAATCACCAAAGAGCTGTACAACTCCTATTCCCGCACGAAGGCCAAATGTAGCGGAGCAGGTGAAGGTGTGAGTGGGAAGCCCCGCCAGGCTAAAAAGAAAAATATCAGCGCCAATGTGTTCCTAGTGCTGGCAGTGTTCTTTGTGTGTTTCGTGCCATTTCACTTTAATCGCGTGCCGTACACCATGAGCCAGACCCAGGAAAAGCTCTTCGACTGCAAACTCAAACTTTTCCTCTTTCAGATGAAGGAGAGCACTCTCTGGCTCTCATCCCTAAACTCCCTCCTGGACCCCCTCATATACTTCTTCCTCTGTAAGTCCTTCAGGACCACCCTGTTCAAGACCTTTCGGCTGCCTCCTGGTACCTGCGGCTGTCTGACAGGGAGGGGCTCGGACACAGATACAAACAGCACGCCTCTGGGAGACTCCTCTGCCTGTGGGTAGAACAACTGGACATGTACAGATTTCCACAGGTCGTATCTGAAAATGTTGTATCCCAGTTATACGTGGGTGACAAACTGATGTTCAGCTATTTCATTAACATGTTGAATGTGACTGTAGTGTGTCTCTGACAGACAGCACAAAGTGAACTGTGTATGTTCCAGCAGGATATTATGTGTACATCAGCACAGATCTTTAACAACATCAAAATCTTTGGTTGTGTATGCCAAACACAACCACATTTATTCAGTCCAGCTTTCAGATTTCAAGTTATAGCGAACTAAGTACAGTTTTTTTTTTCTCTCTTCTTCAAAACTGTGAATTGTTTTCTGCTTTAACTTTACTTTTGGACAGACATCAGGTTTTCACTGCAGTCTGTGCACTTTTCTCAAAACCTTAGTGAGGTGCACATGCAGGCTGATGTGCAAGTAACCTAGAAAATTCAGGTCAGTTTTTTTGTGTTGAAAATGTGTAAATTTGTGTAAATTAATTGAAATGCATGCAATTAAATTTTTTTTAAGTGTTGTATTCCCCTGATTGCATACTTTTGCGCATGTGTGAGTGTGCATGTCACTAGTCACCAGGGGCGCTGCCAGGGATTTTGGGCCCCATGAAAAGAAATGTTATTGGGCCCTTGTATAGCCGGCCAATGGGCAAACCTTTTTATTTCAGGCCTTTCGAGGGCCCCCTCCCCCATTGTGGCCCTGGGTAATCAGTCCCGCTTTTCCCCCACTACGATGTCCCTGCTAGTCACATTATACCCATCTACCCAAACACCACTACACCATTCTGTTTGGCCAGTGACAAAAAATGTTGAGGTTCTCCCCATGGGCAGCTCATTTTGCATTGATTTGCATCCCTCAGGCTGAAGGTGCTGACAGTATCTTCACTTTTTAGCTCTTGGTCATGATAATTTCCCAGTCTGCAGTGCGGAGATAACCAGTCTTGGTAAGTGACAATATAGAATTTGTTATGAACTTGTTTAAAAAAAACAAACAAACTTTAGTTTGCTCTCAGAATATTATGAGGAGTTTATTTAAGGAATCACATGGGCATAAACTGATGGGTGAAATATGTGTACTCGCATGTTAAGTGTTCTCACAATGAAATGGTCTTGGACGCAAGTAACCTGTGTGGTTTTCGGGGGTGATGGGGAGGAGGAGGGTGGCTAGAGATTTCCAAACTAACCAACCACAGAAAACACTTAACAGCATTTCAAGGGTAGTTTAAAGCCTGGATTTAAATGAGCAATCTGTACTAAACACACAAAATATTAGGGACTCTTGCTATTTCTGAAGTAAACTGCAAAAAGTTAATCCTGGTAAAAGACATTTCTCCTTACTGATATCCCTGAGTAAATCTATTTCAATCAAAAGAGGAAATGTTAAAAAGCAGAAGGATTTTTGAACTTTGCAACAAATGGGAAATGGGCTGAGCAAAACACGAATCGATTCAATAACAGAACAATGTCCCTAATATATTGTACATTCAGTGTATATTCAGTATGACTGTATGTGATGAATAGTACCATGATTTTTTTTCTCTTTTTTTTTCTCTCATCACATTCATTATTGCATATGTTCACTGTTTGTATCATTAAAGTGTCCAAACTGAAGGTGTCAAGTTCAGCATCCAGGATGCATTCAAATCCTCCGGTCGTGCATTCAAAACTAAGTGATGAAAACAAATGTCTAAATGATCGATGCAAATCAGGCTCAATTGGAAGAGCAGGAAACATTTAAATCAGAGGTAGTCGGTCTTTGTTGTTGGCCATTGTGGCCTGGAGTGAGTCATGCTCATTAATTTATACAGCCTTTTGTCACAACATCTCTCTGAAGGCCTTCAGAAGGAATGAGCCTATTTTGATTTAAGAAATTAATAATCACTCGCAAAACACAGAGACACATCAAAATAAAGCACAAGGAGGCTAAAAAAAAAAAAAAAAAAAGCACCAGGCTCAAAACAGCATGTTTGAGTTTGACAGAATGACTATCTAACTTATACAGCCAAGCACCACTTGCACAGGAATGTAATTTTTACTGTGTTGCAAACCTTGGACTCTTAAATTAACCAAGAAAACCACACTGGTAAAAATAGCAGAGCCCAACTAGTTTTATTTACTTGGCATAGACCAGTCCCTGACTAGATGGAACTATAAATCTGACATTCCAGATAACCTTCATCAAGTCAAAAACGGATGATGCCACGCTTGCTACGTTTCTTTGATGTCTCTTTATTGTCTTTCCAGATTCTAAAATGACATCCAACAACACATCATATCTTTCACAGGAATGTCCCACCCTCGGCTATCACACCGCAGATGTGGCTGTCTCTGTCCTCTATTTGCTGATGTTCCCCGTTGCGTTGTTGCTCAATGCAGTTGCAGGATGTGTCTCGTTGCACCTCCGGTCCACCTCTACCTTCATAGTGTACCTGAAAAACCTGGTGGCTGCTGACCTGCTCTTGACCTTGTCGATCCCACTAATGGTAGCTAGTACCCTCCCAGGAGCAACAGTTGAGTTAAAAATGGTCGCCTGCCGTTACTCAACTGTAATTTTGTACAGCTGCCTGTACACAAGCATTTCTTTAATGGGTCTCATCAGCTTAGATCGCTTCTTCAAAATTGTCAGACCGTGTGGGAGCTCACTGGGACAAAACCTGGTCTTCAGTCGTGTCATGTGCAGCCTGGTCTGGGTGGTGATATTTGGAAGCACAACTATCCCAACCATCATTCTAACTGATCAGGATCCTGGTAACACAACAGGAGATTTTTGTATGTCCCTCAAAGGTCCAGCTGGTCTGACTCTTCATCAGTTTGTGATTTTATTTATGGAGGTGCTTTTCTGGTTTGTCAGTGCGCTGGTTGTGGTTTGCTACATCTGCATCACCAACAAGGTTCTTCAGTCCTTCAGAAACTCTGGGAGCAACAATAACCAGGGAAAGAAGAAAACCAAACTAAGGGTCTTCTTGATTCTCCTTGTATTCTTTGTATGTTTTGTGCCTCTCCATATGTTACGGATTCCATTCCATACAATGTATGAGCTCAGTCACGGCAGTGTCTGTGCTGACGATTGGATGAAGATAGCCAATAACTTTGCCCTGTGGCTCTCCACTACCAATGTCTGCCTGGATCCTCTCCTCTACATCTATCTGTGTAGAGAGTTCAAAGAGAGACTGGTTGATATGATGAAAGTTAGAGGAATCTGTACACAGCTAAATGCAGGCATAAATGAAGATACTTCCCAGTAGAATGAAATCACCTGTTGGTCATCATGGACTACCTTTGGGATTTTCAGACATAAAAGGTGTCCAATCCTAAACTGTTCATGTCAGGGCTATTTCATTTTGAAGATTAACCATTCTCAGTTCAGTAGTCCTACCTTTTATTAAACTGTCTTCTACTGCCCTCTAGTGACTTTTAACAGATCAGCAGGCTAGAGTGTATTATGGGAATGTGGGGAAAAACAATACAATTTTGATTATGTGAAATATATTAGGAATTGTGTTTAATGCTATTGTGAATTATCTGGGTTCATTATTTCCCTCTCAGCTTCTTTTTTGTGACTTGATTGTGTTTTTTCAGTGGTTACTATCATCTCGATTTTAATCCCATGTGGAGGTTTCAAATATTGTTAATGCTTGTATAAAGGCTTCTGTCAATAAATTTGAGTGTGAAAGGAAACAAACTCAAGTGTATTTTGTTTTTCTGTAGTGAGGTTACTGAGGGCAAACTTTCCAACAGGCAAAAGCAGCTTTAGGCCCTGGCCAGCCATAGAGGCCCACAGAGGAAAATAACTTAAAAATTGCACTACTCTTTTGATATATACATATATATGGCCACTTTAAATTGAACCTATTTTCTTGTCACTGCACCAGCTGCTATGCTAGAACAGTAAAAAAAAAAAAAATAAATAACAATAATAATTTAAAAAAAAAATAACGCTACTGGACAGCGTATTATCAAAGCCAATCTTTGCTCCACAACAGCAATAGAGATGTTGAGTGTGCTGCTGTGCAAAATTATGCTCAAAGCCAAGCGCAAATAAACATTAGAAATAGTGATGAAGATGTGAAAGTTGATAGCCAGCATAAGTCAATCCATGCCTCCATTAATTTACTGTGTCCTCTGCTGTCTTTGTGGTGCCCTCTAGTGTCTTGGATAATATTTTTGAAGCCTAACTATGCATGGCACTGAGTCTTTTCCTGCACAGAGAGAGGCAGTGATGACTTTTCGGTTTCAGGACTGACTGAATCAGTCCCACACACAACAGCTCTGAACTGTTCCTCTTCCTCCACCATCTGCATTGACATTGCACTATGACTACAAGCTGGTAACACAATGACCTAGACAGAGAGTTATGTCATATTTATTATATAAGATATAACCATGCTGGCATATGCATACTTGTAGTGTAGGAATCCATATAGTTGGATTTTATTCTGACATGCCAGGAAAATAATTCCCTCCAAAACATGGGGCAGAGCTGCGATTTTGTCAGGTGAATGGACCCTCCTGTGCTGACTCCAAAGTGTGTTTAAATTTTTTCACCATTTCTTTTACTGACAGAGGCTTTAAAGATTCTCCTAATCTGAGATGAATCATGCACTACAGTATTGCTCTTAATTTCTGTCAGACCCTGGAGTTTCCCTTACCTTAACCAGCACTGATAAATGCTAAGCTAATAACCACACATAATAAACATTGCACAAAAAGTAAGGAAATTTGTGTTTGGTAGATTATTTCTTTATTGTAACAATGCTTTGGCAATAAATCTTATACCGTTGGAAAGCCTGTTTATTTCCCTTTTAGATGGTGCCACATTTGTAAGGAACATGCATTTGTGGGATGAGCAGCAGAGCTGAGTATGTGGGTTGCGGCCATGACAAATTTGCCAAATCTTCTCTGCCTTCTCCAGAATGAAACTGGAAACACCTGAGCTTAGCCAAAATCCTTCTGTGGTCCCCTGACATAAATATCCCCTGCATGCACACTTGTTCAGCCCCAGTAAACAGGTCAAAGAGTAACACCTGACAAAGACCACCGTTGTGTTAGTCATAATGAATGTTTTGGAGCAGCATGCTGTCCACATTTATCAGCTGAAAACAGTGAAGGCTCACCACCTCAATCCCAGCTTCACACATTTCAATCCCTCCCTTAAATCCCTCAATCTACCCCTGGGAGTGTTTACATTGTGGCCTGGGGAGACACATGTTTGATTTTGCATTGCCTAAAGGCCATAAATTTTTCCTATCTTTGCATCTGTCCTGAGCAATTGTCCTGTCTGGTCACAGATGAAATGTTGCTTTGTTTATTAGGAAAATTAAGAGTTCTTTATATGTCTACCCTATAAGAACTTTGCCATACACTTCTGAGTGATCACTACATGTTCAACACGGTGAGTAAAGGCTTGAAAGATAATTACATATACATCTTATTTCTCTCACTGGTTTGCATATGTTCTTAATCTAAAAAAGTCATGTGACTGGAAAGATTTACATTCAACTAACTAATGTCTTCCTGTGTGATGTTCTCTTGAAAAAACGAATTGAAAGACAATATTTTTTTTTTGTCACTATTTTCTAACAATGTAATGACCATGCATTACAGGAAAACAGAGATTATTATACCTGTGATATAAAGCGAATACCCACTGATGGTGACTGTCCAGACATAACATTTGAGGTTTACCATTGAAACTGCAGAAACCTGCTGGCAACATCCAGAACATTTTAATGCAAAGCTTCAGCAACAGTTAATGCTTCTGAACTCCTCCATAGTGATGTTGGATTATTATGTATAGATTTTCTTCCAGTTTTGAGGAGGGAAATTTTGGTATTGTTTCGCCCATGCTAAATGTTTATGACTTATTTTGTCAATGAGGAAGTTGTTGAATAATTTTTAAAATATTAATAATAAGAATAGGAATAATAAGAATGATAAAGTTTATTTGTATAGCACCTCTCATACAATAAATGCAGCTCAGTGCCTCACATGTTAATAGACATACAATGAGCATAAAACCTGTAGATAAAACCTATGCTTCTCTCCCATGAAGGCCACCAATATTCAAAATGTTTTTAAATTTAAATCATAAATTACATTAAAATTACAAATTACACGTTCCCAGCTAAAGAACAACAAGTGGAAAATAATACAAAAAGCAAAACAGAGCGAAGCCCACACTGCTATTGTTTGCTGTGAATGCACCACACATTTACCGAGACAAATGAGAACGTAGCGGCAGCTCTGTTCAACACAGCACACTGCAAGGCTATCTACTGGAAAATAGGCTTGGGGAAACACAAAAAAATAAAACTGAGAGTTATGCTCTGCACTGTAGACAGTGCTAACACACACACACACACACACACACACACACACACACACACACACACTAGTCAGTAAGAGCATGTTGTTTTCCCTGCTCATAATAGAGAACAAGGGCATGTAGCTCTTGAGTAAATTTATGAGTTGTTTGTTTCTGTATCTCCCTTTAGGTTAAAGGATGCAGGAAAGAGTCACATTTGATATAGTGCTTATAGAGAGCACATTTTGTACTCGGGTAATTACAAATCATACCCAAGAACGTTCATGTCCCAACTCGTACATTCATATGTCTGCATGGTTCGGTTTGTCTTTGGATCAGAGATGGTTTCACCCAACACCTTATCACTTGTTGAATGATGTGTCAGTGTTTTTTTGATGACCTCTTCCATGTCATAATTTGTTATTGAATATAGATGAGAAAACACAAGAGAAAGTTTAGTTTTCCTAAACATTGTTCCTTAAAGATCTGACCTTGGAGGAGGTCTGACCTTTTTGTAAAGCTTTCCCCAGCCAGGCCTGGTGATATCAAAACATCACAGATCTCTGTATAGAGCGTGAGACTGGGCCTGTTAGAGCAGATATGATGCCGCCTTAGGAACTGACCTCTTTAAAGAGGTGAGGGGTGCATCTGCACTGTCTGCATGTAGAGGATTATTTCTCTCAGCTTTGTATCTAAGATAAGATTGCTAAGCCATTCTCAAAAGATACGTGAGTGTCAGGGAAAGTCCCAGGCGCAGTTCCTCACATCATGAGACGTTTGAGAGTGTCTTGCAGTTTAGATACAATGCAAACAACTAACTTCCACCACAGAGTGGGGTATTGATTAGATTTGCATCAGTTCTAAGTAATGTATTGTTGAACAAGAAGTAAGTGAGTAAGAAATACAGTGTATTAGTTTTTATATAAAATGGTATTGTCTATCTTTTGAAATAGAAAAGTTACTTGTATACCGTCCAAATAAGTCAGTAGTCTCTATTCTGTTCATGCAACCTTGATAGCTTAAAAATACCACATTATATAATTTTTTCATGATAATTATGATTTAAATATTAATCTGTGTGCTTATGATGATAGAATACAATGAACTGGATGAACAGATTGCCTCGTGCACAGCCGGTATTTGCATCAGGTGCTGGTCGGACGCAAGAACATCTCAGTGAAGATAAGAACTATGACCAACCATCACGGTTTTCTTTTCTTTTTGTTTTTTTCTTTTCTTTTTTTTAAGAATTTCAGTATTTTTTTTTTATCAAATGTGAATCTTCTGACAAAACCCGTGACAATTTTTCAAAAACAACAAGAGTAATAAGAATTACTCAGAATTTCCCATGATTTAAACTGAACTAGAAAGCTGACTCGCGTCTAGGATGAGCTGAATTTCTTTAGAAACATCAGTCCTACAAATGTGGAACTGACAGTCTATCTTTGCTTAAAAAAATGTGTCTAGTCCACCTTTGCTAAAAATATTGAAACAATGAAATGAAAAAAAAAATGAAAACTGTGTCGGCTGGTTATGTGACCTGTATGCCTTTATCACACCTGTGACTAGTCAGTTTTGTTGGATCGAACCAGATGAAGCAACGGGCGAAACACGTTGTTCACTCCCAGTAAAGTTATTTCAGTGTGCAGTAGTTAATTTCTGTCTTTGTAAATAAATTGGGTTGGCATATCACATTAAAAAAAAAAAAAGCTAAGATTGGGTTTGCATATCAAAAAAAAAAAAAAAAAAAAAAAAAAAAAAAGCTAAGCAAACCTGAGTAACACTTACTGGTAATTTTGGTGAGACTGATGCAACTCTGTTTCTTGACTGTGGTTTTTGCCATCACCCAGCTGGCGCCATCTGACTGACAGGTGGAAGTGAAACAAGCAAAAAAGTACCCTCACAGTTGAATGCTGCACAACTACAGGAATGAAATTATTGATGATATTGAAAGTAAACAAATAGTTCCTCATTTTTCATACTTTGCTGAAAAACATTTTCAGATTCAGGAACATGTCTTCTGGTAAAAGTGGAAGAGAACAACCACAAAAAAAAAAAAAAAAAAAACATAACTCATCTTGTGTGTCATCTTGTGTGTTTTGCCAGTGGTTTAACATTTTCCCATATTTTTTCATTATTATTATTATTAGCATTATTATTTCATTTTCTTGCAGGTGCAGTGATGGAATCTAATCAGACACTCAGTCCTGCTCCAAACTGCCCCAGCTTCAATCCAAAGTTAATGTTTTCTGTCACAGTTCTTTACTTAGCCATGTTTCCCATTGCACTGGTGCTTAACGGCGTGGCGGCCTGGGTTTCCATACACCTCCGGTCTACATCTTCCTTCATGGTGTACCTGAAAAATATAGTAGCTGCTGATCTTTTCATGACCTTGACCCTCCCAATTAAGGCTGCAAGTGACCTGCCCGGAGCATCGATGAGGTTATACGTGCTCGTCTGCCGTTATTTCACCGTCATTTTTTACAGCTGCATGTACACGAGCATCACTTTGTTGGGCCTCGTCAGCGTAGACCGCTTCTTCAAGATCGTCAGACCCAAGATGATGTTTGGTCAGAAACTGCTCTTCAGTAAAATGATGTCAGCTTTCGTTTGGGTGATGTTGTTTGGGGGCACGGCCATACCAACCATAGTTTTAACGAACCAATCCCCAGTCAACATGACAGGAGTGACATGTATGTCTCTGAAAGGACGCGATGGACTTAATTTCCATGGAAGGATGGTGATTTACCTGAATGCTTTTTTCTGGTTTGTCAGTGTGGTGACTGTGGTTTCCTACATTTGTATTGCCAAAAAGGTCATCCAGTCTTTCAAAAACTCCGGGAGCACCAACAACCAGGGGAAGCAGAAGACCAAACTACGTGTCTTCCTGGTGCTGGCTGTGTTTTTCGTCTGCTACGGACCGTACCACCTGGTGAGGATCCCGTACACTTTCCAACAAGTCAAACCTGTTGGCACCTGCCTTCACTTCAAGTTTATCAAGGAAATCAGTCTTTGGCTTGCCACAACAAATATCTGCCTCGATCCGCTTCTCTATGTCTTTTTGTGTAGAGAGTTCAGGGAGAAACTGATGTCAATGATAAAATGTGTGGCTTCACCATCCTAAGCGGCTTCATCAGGCAACACTAAAGACTCTTCACCGTAGACAAGACGCTTACAGGGTGGTGATTTTCTGATTTTCATCTATGTCATGTACATTAGTGTGCCACAAAGTGAGCTGAGATTTCTACATAAATTTCAAAGCAAGGTCAAACACCAGATTAATATGGCCTACATTTATTTGTAATTGTTACCCACTGTTTGCTGTTTCTGCCCATACATGCTGAAACAGTGCTGTGGTGTGCTATCGCGTGCAAGTTGTGGCTCAGAGTAACAACTGATAACCTCTGACAGGAAACACAGCAATAATGAACAGTCTGAGACAACAAGATGATTTTATTTTTAATGCCATAAAAAAAAAAAAAAAAACATGCAATGGTGGTCTTGACTGTTGCTGAAGATTAAAATAACACTGCAGCTGCAGCACCACAGAAGATAAATGCAGAATCATTTTTGTTTTTGGTTCATACTGAAGTCATATACATGGTAAAACAATACTGTGTATGTGTAAAACGCCATGGGGTACACTAAGATAATTATATATATTTAACAAGAAGATCAAACATCAAATTAATATGGCACACATTTGTTTTTAATCGTGTTACCTACTGTTTGCTGAAACTGCGCTGTGGTGTGCTATCGTGTGCAAGTCGTGGCTCTGAGAGGCTCTGAGAGGCTTGGTGACAGGAAATACAGGAAGGATGGAGAAGATAAACAGTCTGAGACAAGAAGATGATGTTTGCTGATTTTATTTTTAATGCTACAAAAAAAAGCATATAATTTTATTTTTGATTGTTGTTGAGGTCATCCAGCGTTACTGATTTTTCACATCATACATATACAGCTAATCAATCAACAGGACAGCTCCATTAGGCCTACAAAGACAAAAAAAAATGCTTTGAACAAAACTTAAAGTCACAATGAAAAAGCATTTTGAGAGCTTCCTCAGTTTGATATATTATGTTTTAATCAGGATGTTCTGGATAGACAAAGAAACATTATTTAAAACTGTAAACCAAAGGGAGGTCAGTTAGGGGGAGAAGGCAGTCGATGGAAGGGGCATGATTTCCTGAAGTTATGATGCTTTTATTGGCTGAAATTTTTGTTCATGCTTACTTGAAGTCGCCATTAAAGTTGCACTGTCTCCAAGGACACAGAAATAATGGGATTTTGATACGTGTACAGTATTTAAAGTGATAGTTTGTATTTTTGGACATGAAGTTGTATGAAATCCTCCCCAGCAGTGCAGTGCATGAAAAGTTTTTTTTTTTTTTTTTTTTTTTTTTTTTTTTTTTTTAAACTTAAGGTCCCCTGGGCAAAGTTCTGGCCTCCTGAAGTACTGAAAAAGGTACTTCCAGCTCCTGGTGATATACATAAGGCCTTCTCCTAATGTATTTCACCAGTTTCCTGTCACCGACTATCCTCTTCGACAACCTTGGCCTCTTGCAGTCAGTTTGAGCAGCGAATAAAGATGGCAAGGATTAAAAAACCTTAGTACACATTTCATCAAAGAGGAATATGTCCCCACACAGGGAGGGGAAACAGCATGTGTTGGCCTACTCAAATCTGTAATCTTTGTAATGGAAATTTATTACTATTTTGAATGCACCTTGTTTTGAGAAGCAAAACTTTTTATTTTTGTGAACCCTTGGAAAACTAGCCAGAGGTTCCTATCAGGAGGCCAGAACTTTGCCCAGGGGACACCTGAGCTACGCTGCCGGGGAGGATTTCATACAACTTCATGTCCAAAAATATGAACTATCCCTTTAAACAACAACAACAACAACAACAACAACAACAAAAAGTAAATCACTGAGCATTTATTTTTTAAATAGCTGTATATTCTAGTATGGAAAATTAGCTGAGATGGGGGAAAAAATCATTTCATTGTAACAGTAAAGAAGATTTATATCGATATGTCAACATAGCAATATATGGAATAAATAAATAAACAAGTAAATAAATAAATAAAAACTCTAAGTCTTTATTTGTGTATTTCTTCTAGCAGAAGTGCATTCAGCTGTGAAATAAAGAAAGATTGTCAATGTATTAATCAAATCACACATTTAACAAGAAAGTCATTATCCATTTTTCTTTTTTTTCTTTTTTTTCAGTTTTCCATTAAAACTGTCATTCCCTCCAGAGTTTGAATCCTGCAACCAAAACCTTGACTGCTGGGAAATTTCCCGTATTTATGAGGATAAAGTGTTGAGGAGCGATGAACATTTTCTCACAAAATTGCAATTATCTGCTTATTGCAACTGAAGTTAAAATGTTAGTTTTTATGTGGAACACAGGAAATTGCAAGGCCTTGCAAGTGAGGGGACGGGAGGTAATATATGTCACTCCTCCAGGCACTGTTTCCCATCAATCATAATTCCTGGTCCACATCCAAGCAATATCTCACAGGAAATCACGTTGTGCCGTTCTCAGAACACACTATTTTTGTCAAGATAGCACAAAAGGGAATAACAGTCAATGAGAGCCAAGCTTCATCTGCCTTGTGTGTAAGGGAATGTTTAAAGTCTCACGTTTACTCCATGGCGTGTTATATTTTTCAGTAGTTACCCATTAAAAAAAAAAAAAAAAAAAAAAAAATCACACAGATACAGGTTTATTGTATACACATTACACAAATCACATTGGCTATACATTTCTGGGTTCAGCTTGTTTATTGTAAATTATGTGATGTTATCAGTGCATCTCACAAGCAGCCAGCTGTGCAAAATGCATTTCATACTCACCCACCAAAGCCACAGCTGTTTGTTTCTCATCGGTTGGTTCCACTTAACAGTGTGGCTTGAGCACAGGAAGAGAAGCTGTGGGGTTACTGGGGGAGGCTACTTGATGGAGGGAGGCGCAGTGGGTTGCAGACGGTCTCTAGATGTGGTTCAAAAAATGAGTCCGTGTCTGTGGTGTGTTTGCCCGTAAGCAGCCACTGACACTGACGCAGGCTAGCGGAGGCAAGGGGGACTGGCACGGAACAGAACAAACCTCTCAGCACACAATTGGAGCAGGAAGCGAGGAAGGAAAGGGTCTTTCACCCAGAGGAAGACTGGCAAACTCATTGGGATTGTGACAAGACAGCCACACATTAGCTCCAGAGACCACCCATTGTAACAACATCAAACGTGTGCATAGAAAGAGAGAGAGCGAGAGCGCGAGAGAGAGAGAGAGAGAGAGAGAGAGAGAGAAAGAGAAAGAGAGTGAGATTGAAACTCTCTTAGATAGGAATTAGTACTTCTTGGGAAACGATCAAGAGAATTGCTACAATCAGCTTTTAAGACAGATTGAAATGTTTGCCCTGTGGCTTATTATAGGACACAGAAAGCAGAATTGGACATCTCACTTCTTCATTTTTTAAGAATACTTTTGATTGCTTTACTCATTAGACTATTCTTTACATGTGCCTAAGAAGATAAGGATACTTTGGAGGTAAGACTTCATTATGGGAATTAAAAGTATAACCTTTGGGTACCAGTCTAATAGGCTGTGTAGAAAGACTTAATTTGTGTAATTCCTCTTGTAACAGTGCTAATGAACAGAAGTCTACACACCCTAAAAACAGGCTAAACTTTGAGAGTATGTGTGGGTTGCCATAGCACCTGCTCCAGCACTGAATGTTATTCTAAGCAGTAAAGGTTTTCGATGTAAAGCCAGCACACTAATCAAATGGAGTGGCATGTTAGTGACAAATACAGGAGCAGAATTCAAAATGAACACATGGGTAGCTGGTGGAGGCTTTGGCCACTATTAATTCTGGGTATCTTAACGTTTCTGCCAGAAGACTAAATTGGTGATCCTACCATCATGAATCGGCACATATCGGATAGCACTTCTAAAACTCTTGATTGTCTAGAGTCAGGTCTTACACAGGATTTATTCAGTTCGCATGTAAAAACTTTTTTAAGTTAGCTGACACTGAAGGTGACAATGTTATTATTCGCTGGATCTAAATCCAAAAAGACGGCTGATCCCTTGGAGCAAACCCTTGTTATGGGAGGAACAAAACTGCATGAAAAACACATAGTGAGCTATGAGCAAGCTATTTTCAAATAATTTCAATGAGACCTGGTACACAACCAGCTCAGCAGCCAAAAAGCTGTAGGCTTTCCACATCATATAGGTTCTCCTAACATTGTTTTACAGTGTCCTTTGCTTTCTCTTCTTCTCATTTCATTGCCTCAACTAACTCTTTTTTCGTCTCTCTCTCTCACTTCTTCAAGGTCCACTAAAATTCTGAAAATGAACAGCAGCCTGTCGAATACCTCCATCAAGTGTGTTCGAGACACCAGTGTGACAGCTGTGGTTTTCCCTTGTTTATATAGCATCCTCTTTATAGTGGCCCTGATACTGAATTCCCTGGCTGCATGGATCTTCTTTAATATCCCCAGTACCTCTACATTTGTGGTCTTTCTAAAAAATGTGGTAGGTTTTGTTTTGGAAAATCAGATATTGTCACCAGGGCAGAGCAATGTATGAAGTTTAAAAGAGGTCATGCGATTAATTCAAAAATCCCTCATTAACAGGTGGTGGCTGACCTGCTCATGACCTTGACCATCCCTATGAAGGTGCTAAGTGATGCAGATGTGGGCTCTTGGCGTCTACGTGCCGTATACTGCCGATACTCTGCAGTTCTTTTCTACATCACCATGTACATCAGCATCCTCTTACTGGGCCTCATCAGCCTGGACCGCTACCTTAAGATAGTCAAGCCCTTTGGGAAATGCGCCTTGCAGCAGGTCCGGGTCGGTAAGATCTTGAGTGCAGCTGTCTGGGTGGTAATGTTATCTCTAGCGCTCCCCAATGTCATTCTGAGTGACCAACCGCCCCGGCTTTCTGGAGGGAAATTGAAGTGCACCTCCATGAAGAGCAATGCTGGCCTGCTCTGGCACGAGGGATTCAACTATTTCTGTCAGGTAGCAATCATTTCATACACTGCGATATCTCCAAATTTAAATATTGTCCTGTACTCCTATATAAATACTATTATTACAATGTTGATACAACACCCAGACTTTTTATCACCCAGTTCCAACTGATCAAACACTAAAGTCATATTCAAGTTCATGTGACATTTGAGCAAATGCTTTGTTGAGTGTCGTGTTGATGATTCTTTCGTTCAGGTGGTGTTTTGGGGCACGCTGGCTCTGATGGTGGTGTGCTACACCTTCATCAGCAGGAAGGTGTATGAGTCGTACAAGGCCTCCAAGAGCAGCTCTAAAGCAGCAACCCGCAGGACCAAAGCCAAGGTCTTTGTAGTGGTAGGGGTGTTTTTCATCTGCTTCGCCCCCTTCCATTTTGCCCGGGTCCCGTACACCCTGACCCAAACCCGGAACAACGCAAATCACTGCCGGGCACAGAATGCACTCTACATTGCCAAGGAGACCACGCTGTGGCTGTCAGCCACTAATGTGTGTTTAGACCCACTCATCTATGTGTTCTTGTGTAAGGTGTTTAGGAGACGACTGACAGCCACACTCAACCGCAAGCCCCTCCCACAGGGCACCCTGGAATCTCCAACGGCAACCTCAACTCAGCAGGAGATGTCACAGATAGTTCACAGCAACAGAGCACAATATAAAGACTCACCTTAGCAACCCACTGGACAAATGACAGCCGGACACAATCTGTAACCTTAAGTGTCTCATGCAATCAAAGGCAAGATAAAACACTGCCTGGAACAATGTGGCTTGTAAATAGCATTTTATTTAGATGACAAAATTCTGAAACGGATGCAGAGTCACTGAAATCAATCAAACGGAGAAGCACTCTGTGAGATAGAAAATGGGCAAACGTGTCCAGAGGCAGTATAAAGCGTCATACCAACAACAGCTTATGGGCTACCTCACTCTTGTGCAATGCCATATAATAACTGCACAAGAGAACAGCACAAGCATTCTGGTACAGTTTATACTAACCAAGCACTTCTGCACTATGTTGCAAAGTCATGCAATACATCTCCTAAAGTCTGCATTCTATCATTTGCCACTTCCTTCTCTCTAATCTTGTTCAAACTGCACTTTCCCTTTGCATGACTTCAGCAGAATGGGAAACAACTTGACAGTACTAACTCTGTAATGATAGGACCAATGACTGAATGATAACAAAATGAGCAGGAAACTAAGGACTGCAATGGACCCGCCGATGCTTGCTGTACATTATGAATAATATAATTCTAATTTAAATTATGTGCTATATATTAATATTTAAATATAAATCATAGTGTCGATATTTTCTATACTGATACCACATAACTGCATAGTTTGCATGTTGTATACTTTTAATTTAAAGGTTTGTGACTCAATGAATTTGAATTAAAGCACAGTTATTCACACCTTGTAAAATATTGTGTGCCTTAAGATTTAGAGGTGCTTATAGTAACTGTCACTAGCGGTAGTATATTTAATAATATAATTAGCAAACTGGGTAAAGTCTGTTCCCAAAAATATTGACATCTATGAACTGTGCACGTTTGAGTGAAGTAACTGAGCTCAATTGTACAATGTTAGTCCCAACTTGAAGCTGAGCAACAAAACCTCGAGTTAAGATTTTCACACCTCATTGAGACCTGAGTGAGTTTGACCAGCAGAGGGCAGTAGATCATATACATGATCCTCATATGGATAGATGAGCCTCACACTGTGAAAAGTGGCATTTTAAACTTGAGTTAGACAAAGAATCAGTTAAAATGAGAGAATCAGACTCACCTTTTGAAGGAAATCTTTTTGAGTGTCTTGTGTAGGCTAAGCTAAGTATGCCTCTGCAATGCCCAGTGCCAAAGGACCAGCAGCAACCATTGAGGATGAATGGCCTTAGTGAAGGGTATTACCTAAACTAAGTTTATCTGCCATTTTAGGTTGACATAAATCTTGGTGACATAAATTCACGGTTCATGTCACGGTAAGAGGTCTCAAACTGATTTATGCTGTAGCCCGCAGTGTAAGGGTAGAGCCTTTGAAGGTGACAAATAAGCAGGCTATTTTTGTTTATTGTTTATGATAGTCACTGACATGGGGGCCATATGCCTAATTTACCCACCTTTTTATTTATCAGAGCATTATAATGATCAGTAACTGAAATTAAGCACTTGAACAATATGCAGGGACATTTAAGGCTCACATGAACAGCCCATAAAGCCGCCAACACCGCCCAGCAATGCTGTAAGCACTGCAAGGATGTCGCCAATTTTTCATGATAATATTGCTATAGCGACTGCTTAATTTTTTAATCGAATACGGAAAGAAAAAAAATATAGAGAGAGCTGGAATAAATTGACTTTTTGTCCGACACTGCAACACCCTGGAGACGGCTTTGCGGACAGTCACAAACTGGTTCTGCAGGATTAATGTCACCTCCCACCTGATTTACGATCGTGTCTGCATGCAGGTCTGATTAATGTAATAATGAAATATGATCTTCCTCCATCCCACCCTCTGTCGTCCACGACACAGGTTGATATTTGGGCAGGAAATTAATGAGCTACAGAGCGGTCGGAGCGATGACTGGAGCCGGGGGAAGGACTGTTCGTCACCCTCAGATTAAATCCTCTGACAGATGACCCCGCAGGAGTGAATTATGAGAAATTCTATATGACATTCATGGAAATTAAATAAACCCTGGAGATAGTGTCGCCTAGCAGTGCGCACAGAAGTTGGGAGCGGAATAAAGGCGAGATAAATAGGGCTGCTGCAGCGGTGGGGGTTAACAATCGCAAATGACAGAGGATGTTTGAAAAGCCCTTCTGAGGAAAAGCTGGCACACATGACAGTGATGCCAGTAGGAGACCTGTGGTTCCCAGACTGTTTCAGGTCAGGAGCCCCCAGAGAGATGAGGCTTTCTTCCCTGGTGCATTGTGTAAGAAAACAACATGCATAACTAGTCATACTACAGCTTCGAATGAATTAGGCTACTGTATGATGTGGGGGAAAAATCATGGGTGCAGCTGACTGCTCAGAAAAGACTGCATGTTTTCAGACAGGGGTTCAAAGGGCAGGGGCGAGAAAATAAAAAGGGCACCTACTGCATGACAGGTGGTCCCACCAGCGCACAAAAAGCTGAGCTGTATGGACAAAAATATTGGGACATCCTACACATTACACCTACAGGAGCTTTTATGACATCCCATTCTAAATCCATAGGCATTAATATGAAGTTGGTCCCCCCCTTTGCAGCTACAACAGCTTCCACTCTGCTGGGAAGACTTTCTACAGGATTTTGGAGTGTGTCTGTGACAACTTTTGTCCAATCATCCAGAAGAGCATTTGTGAGGTCAGACACTGATGTTGGGCCAGAGGGCCTGGCTCACAATCTCCGTTCTAGTTCATCCCAAAGGTGTCGGATGGGGTTGCAATCAGGGCTCTGTGTGGGCCAGTCAAATTTGTCCACACCAAACTCACCTAACCACGCCTTTATGGAGTGTGCTTTGTGCACTGGGGCACAGTCATGCTGAAACAGAAAACTGTCCCCACAATGTTGGAGGCAGAAAATTGTCCAAAATGTCTTGGTGAGCTGAAACATTAAGATTTCCCTTCAGTGGAACTAAGAGGCCAAGGCCAACCCCAGAAAAACAAGCCCATAGCATTATCCCCCCTCTAGCAGGCGGTGGTTCCTAAATGCTTTCACTTTGCAATAATGCCACTTTCTGACTTGCTTCAACAGTGGCATCCTATTACATTACTATTACAGTACAATGCTGGAAGTGAGCTCTTTAGAACGGCCCATTCTTTCACAAATGTCTGTAAAGGCAGACTGCATCGCTAGATGTTTATTTTTATACACCTGTGGCAATGGGACTGAATCAGACACCTGAATTCACACTTTTGTCCATACAGTGTAGGTGGAATGAACTTAAGTTTTAACAACTAACCTAAAGGGTACTTTGGAAAATCAAAACAGGGACAGTGCAGATTTCATTATCGATTACATCAAAATGCGAGTAAGATGTTAACCTAACTTAGGCTACTAGCCCTTTGCAAAAAATGTATACCACATACTTTGCAAAGTATTTGGTGCCAGCCCTAGACCTTTGTCACAGCCTTACTTTGGGAAAACCAGCCCTACAGAACACCTTGAATGGGAGACTATAGAGCACTGCATGTGTTCTTTTCCACTAGTATTTTTTTCTCTCCATTGCAAGGGCACTTCATGGTGTTTTATCACTTGGAAGAGCATCTAAGAGGACTCCTGAGATTTCTTCATCAGAACGGCACCTATGGAACCTCACGTTTATCCCATTGTAAGGGCTCCTGTCCTATAGCAGCACATCACATTTTCTCCACTGGAAGCTTACGCATTTGGAGTTTCAGCAGTCCGTCAGTGCCACTACTCCTGGTTCAGTTTAGTTTTTCACTTTCTTCCCACATTTAACTAGTTTGCATGAAAAAATGGCAGAAAAGTCCGATTGGAAGTGGAAGGCTACGTAAGGGTTGCGTAAATAGGTATGTTTGTTTTGTTTTCGGGTCGAAAAATGACACAAACAACAACAGTTATCACCAGCTGCGTGGCTATCCCGGCCACTGGAGAGGTAAAAATAAAATCAATTCAGATGTTGTCGGTCAGAAAACACGCTCCAGCAACTTCTGACAGTGGTATGAAGTAAAACCGAGTGATGTCACAAATTACAGCGCTGAGTAAACGTTAGTGTTACAAGTAAAGTAGGTCTGTACCGCTGATGGAAACAAGACATGTGACACGGCGAGCTCAATGGTTTGTTTTTCTCCAGCAAACGCGGATCAGCGCGCAGGGCAGCCGTCCTCTTCCCTCTGAGCTTCCGTAGGTTTACCACGTGCCGTGCCGGGTCGGGTCATATGATCGATCGCCGACGCCTTCCTCGCTGCTGTCCGCTTCCCCCCCTACAACTCCCAAACAAACGAATATGGCGGATGTGGAGGAGCGACAGGGCTTGTTGGATGACGAGGATGATGTGTCGTTCTCCGGCCGGCGGAGCGCCACAGGCCCCGGCAGACCGATGTGGGCCATTTGCGACCCGAGTCACCTCCTGCACCGGATCGTCGTCCTCATGTTTATGTGCTTCCTGGGGTTTGGTGAGCAGAGGGATTGGCTGTAGCCTCCATAATGAGTGTCAGATTACTCAGAAATTGAACTCTCCACTGAAGTTGAATTGTGTGTGTTCTAGCCAAGTAGGCATGTTGACAAGTCGCTCATGTAGTACTGTGCAGTGTGGATAGCCTGTACCATAGTGCTCAAAGTGGATTTACTTTGTTCCAGGAAGCTACTTCTGTTATGACAACCCGGCTTCACTACAGACTCAAGTCATCCAGGTAACTTAACCCCTGAATAAAGGCAAAAACGTAAGAAATCCCAAGTGTTTCTTGCCTGTTACCCAGAGAATAGACACAGAGCCCAGTTTGTTAGAGATTTTTGTGCAGGAACTTTCATCCAAGAGTCTCTGCAGATGGGGAAATGGAGAGAGTCCAGTCAGAGCAATGAAATTAGTCATCAAACTGCTGCTATTATGTCACACATTTTGTTGTTAGTCTGCAAAGTGTAGCCTACTCTGTATTTCACACCTAAGGTAAGGTAAGGTAACTTTATTATCCCCGAGGGGCAATTTGTGATACAGTCAGCAGTTATTAATAAATAAATAAATAAATAAAAAACATACACACAACAACAAGCAAGAAGGAAAAACATGTCAAATGATGCTATTGAGCAGACCAGTGGTGACAGGAACAAATGAGTTAATAGCTCATAGCTGAGCTATTAACTCATTAGCTAATAGCTGATGAAAACTGAAAACCGAAACAGCTGGAATGATTTATTCACATGTGATGTCGTTCTTCCCTGACTGCACCAGGATATGAAGCTGAACACTGCAGACTTCATGCAGCTGTATGCGTGGTACTCCTGGCCCAATGTGATCCTCTGCTTCTTGGGAGGATTCCTCATCGACAGGGTGTTTGGGATCAGGTAGGAGGGCTGCCGTATGCTCAGCTTCATGAAACTGAAACTTGTGTGCAGCTGTTGTTGATTTTTTTTTTTTAATCCCCTCTTGGCCGATGCTGACTCTGATTGTCCTCTTTTCAGATTCGGAACCATCTTCTTTTCGCTTTTTGTCTGTGTGGGACAGGTAGGTTTAATACAGGTGTTGAAGAGTATAGAGTATACATTTTTTCAGGTCTATGTTGGAGAAATGGTTATGTGAAACTTTTCCCATGTATTATCACTCTTTTCACATTTTTACAGATAATATTTGCTCTCGGGGCTTTTGTAAATCGCTTCTGGCTGATGGAAGTTGGACGGTTTGTTTTCGGGTGAGAAGACAGCTTTGTCATTTTGTTAAAATTGATTTAAGTTAATACCATCATTTAACAACATTAAAAAGTGTACATTAGTGACTTAAGTGGTTGCATTTACATACTGGTGTCCAATTCCAGAAGCCCTTAGCTGACACACCCTTTTTAATATGAAGTTTGAAAGCTTCCCAGTTTTATGATTTCACATCAATGTCTTTTGCCAGGAAGAGAGAAAAAATGTTAAATTACAGGAAGCCGCATCAAAAAGTGTATGCATGAAACAGAGTGTTTGTGAGGGGCAACTGGTGTGTTACAGAGTAGACACAAAAATCTTTACTTAGAGCTTGGCGATATATATCAGTATTATGTAAGTATTGTCATATGAGACTGCCTGGGATTTTGGATATCGTAATATCATGATATAGCTTAAGTGTTGACTTCTCCTGGTTTTAAAGGCTGCATTATAATAAAAGGACACCATTTTCTCAACTTCTTAGCCTGTTGTAGCTGTTCTGTTATTTGCATTTACCTGTTTAGTCATCATATCCACATTACTAATGCCTGTCTCAAAAATCCCTTGTGTACGAATATCTCATGAAAGCACCAATAGTCATCTCTGCAGTGTCATCTCAATATCATGTTTAAGGTGTTCAGTCAAAGATATGGTGATTTTTAATTTTTTTCCCCTTATTGCCCAGCCCTGCTTAGGCTCCATGCTGGTCAAGCCTTATAGCAGCTTATAACATAGCTGTCTTTTTGCTGGGCAGGATTGGAGGAGAGTCCCTGGCTGTGGCCCAAAACACGTATGCAGTCAACTGGTTCAAAGGCAAGGAGCTCAACCTGGTGTTTGGCCTGCAGCTTAGCATGGCTCGACTGGTAAGCACATATCAAAAGGAATATGCTGCTCGGTCTGCTTTCAAATACAATGTAAAGCCTTTGCTTGATGATAATCGTCATCAGTGGGTCTGTTATCCAAAACATATCTCTGATAGAATGAGTGTAATGCTGTCCCCCTCTCTCCCCATCCCAAGGGCAGCACAGTAAACATGAACATCATGGGCTGGGTTTACAACCAAGTCGCCAGCCTTGTCGGTTCCTCCGGATACATCACACTAGGTGCATCACTCATGATAGGTAAAGTATGCCCGTAATAACAGTATAAGCTTTCTTTTTTTGCTAGTGGTATGTGCCTTTTGTGTCACTGAAGGACAAGAATTGATATTTACAAGTCTTACATTTTCCCACTCAAGTTACACATGCTGTATTTCTGTTTCTCAGTCAGAAATACTAGATCCGTTGTTACAGCTAATGGTCTTGGGTAACACAGCCAGTGCAGAGACCGAAAACAGTGGAAAGGAGAACTGAAAGTGCTGCTCGCTGTCATTCGTTTAAGCATAACAAGTGTCAGCTCATGTAGTTCTCTTCAGTTTTCCTCTGGGCTCTTTTTGCTTTCACTTTAGCTCAGCTTCCATTTGCGTGTTTATCTCCATTGCCACTATCAAAGGTTAACCTAAAATATGCCAGATACAATGAAGATATACTCAATTGAACAATAGAATGAACCAGCCGCAAGTTCTCCTTTTTGAACTTTTTGATAATCTAATCACCAAACTGGAGGAGATGAATTTAGTATTTGTTGTTTTCTTTTTTACTAGTCCATCTCTCTTCCTCTCTCTCATTCCCTGTCTTTCTCTTTTCTTTCCCCAGCTGGCTTAACCTGTTTATTCTCTCTAATCTGTGCCTTGGTCTTGGCTTTCCTGGACAAAAGAGCAGAAAAGATCCTCAACAAGGAGCAGGGCAGAACAGGTGAGGTATTCCAACATGAAGTCCCTTTTATCTTCTGTTTTTTTCTTCTTTGACCCTTAAAGTGCCATAACAGTTGACACAGTCCATGTTGACCTGAGCAGACTGTAAGGCCACATTGTGTTTTTGTTGTTATCTGCCCAAATTTGACATTCCGTCTGGGGCGTAATCTCTCTGTTCTCAGGCTTCAGCATTTTCTGTGTTGTTTCTTAGAGGTTAGCATGGGGTCTAATGGTGAATTTTCTTCCTGAGCGGTATTGACTTGTTATTGTCAGAGAAGCTGTGCCTCAGCAGATACAGTAGACTTGTCGTAGCACAACATTTTAGAGATTCCTGGTCTTTTTCACATGGTTAAATATCTGCACGCACTCGACCTGACCTGTGTGATCGCTTTAGGTGAGGTGATCAAGCTGACGGATGTGAAGGACTTCCCTTTCCCTCTATGGCTCATCTTCATCATCTGTGTGGGCTACTATGTAGCCATCTTCCCCTTTATTGGACTGGGACAGTGAGTAGTGTACCCTTGCTATCTCAAAAAAAATCTTTTTCCCAGCGGTCCTCTTTATTACTTTAGCAATACAGCCAAGATCCATCTTGTCTGTGTAAGTCAAGACAGGTGCTGTTCAGTCTTTTCCCTTCACATTTCCAGTAACAACAGCAGTATCTTACCGGGCAGTTCAGTGAATGGTATTACTTTGGTATGGGTTTTGAACATTTCTTATTCCTTAGGTTGTAAGACATGGCCAATTTGGTGATTTTTTTTTTTTTTATTATTACAACGTAATGATTGTTGTTGTTGGTGTTGTTGTTTTTAATACAGATGCTCCAATACAGTTTTTTTCCTTCCCGATATCGATTCTGATACCTGAACTTGTGTATCAGCCGTTACCAAGCACTGATCCAATACACCGCATTAAAAAAATGTAACAGCTGTATACTACTAATGTTGCATAGATGTGATATGACTGAATTTAAAGCCTTGCATACTGTACATATTGACTGTTTACTGGCGGGACATTCCATTGTGAAATATTGCCAAATTGCTGGCATTTTTTTTATAGTAGTTTGCTTTCTGCTGTCTTAAGAAACAGTGAAGGCTGTTTACATGCCATTTTTTTCTATCGAGGGGAAATAACAGGCTATATATATATTTTTTTACTGTGTTGTGTTTCCCGATCCCGCATTTTAGGCTGTGTTGGAGGCATTTCCGATATTGGTATCGGTATTGGGACAACTCTAGTTTTTAAGCGTTTCTTCAGTTTCATTTACTCAAATAATGCAGGAGATTAATTCGGTTAAGTGTCTGCTGAAAATATCTTGATTGTCACTCCGTGTGTGACTAAAGAATAGAATTCTCTCGCCAGATGAGATAATGTAATCCTAAAGGAAGGAGGAATAAAAGAAGGGCCCAGATCAAATTTGTACAGCGCCTGTGTCTGATGTAAGATTCAAAAGTGCAACCTCACAAAGCTGTGTTTTCATAGTACCTCAAAGGGAGGGCGAGATGGATACAAATGGGTTAGCAGAGAAAGAAACCAATTGAGCCTTGATGGGCTATCATAACCCACATTTCCTTCACTGAAAGGCACTCTCAAATCACTTAGCAACTGACATGGTTTTTCCACTGAGGGTCAGTGCTTACAGAGCAAATAGATGTTATGCAAATGGGGAGAAACAATGTATGCGATACTGTGCCACCTGCTGCAGGAGCCAGCTCACCATCACCTTAGCACTCTGCAGTGTGTCTCTGAGCCACACTGAGGTTTCCCTTCTCATTTTGTCATTTTGATTACAGGGTTTTCTTCATTGAAAAATTCAACTTCTCCCCAGCTGAGGCCAGAGCTATTAACAGGTAACTAAGATCAGGTGTAATACACTGTACACTGAAAACTCAACCTTAAAACCCTTAAACACTGTTAAACACCTGTTAGTGGTGCACCTGGCCCATTTTGTTGTTTGGTGGTTTGTCTTTTATTCCAGTACCTCTTTCTAGACTCACCATCCTGCACTGACATTCAGCAACACTGACAGAGAAAGAAACCAAGAGGCATGGCACCTTCTTATCAGCAGTAGCCTCAATAGATCAGAATGAAATGCAGGAATGTTCTCTTGGAATGGCCAAAAGGTGTTTTGGGAAATGTAGGAAATAAGTAACTGAAGTAGATAAGTCAGTTTGAGGGTAAAATGGGTCCAGCAAAATAGCAGATTACGTCACCTCATCAGGGAAAAAGAATTTGAACACACTGAGCACTGATTGATGCTGCAGTTGTATCAGTGTAAAGAGTATCTGAGGGTGGAATTTTTCTTTTTAAAAGCTACTAACATTCAGTTGCCATTGACCCTTTGTGCCCTCCCCCTGTTCTTTGTCCCTTGCTATCCTCTACCTAAATCTATTCAAACCCCCTCCCACCCCGACTTTATCTACTTCTTTCTCTCCCTCCATTCCTTTACCTCACCCAGTATCGTGTACATCATCTCAGCCCCGGCGTCTCCAGTGCTGGGCTTCATGGTCGATAAGACGGGAAAGAATGTGATTTGGGTTATATGTGCCGTGGTAACCACGCTCGCCGCTCACATGATGCTGGCCTTCACCTTCTGGAACCCCTGGATTGCCATGGTAACGCTTGCCTTCTGTCTTAGATGCTAGGGATAATAGAGGTTTGCATATAAGGTAATCAAGACCCTGTTTGTATTTTTATTTAAGGTGAAACTATGAGGTGCAAAGTCAGAAATGCACTAGGCCTTGACTAGATAGCAGTTGGAATATGTAATTGAACATATTCAGTAATGTGTGTGTGTGGTTGCTTGTTTTTCAGTCTCTGTTGGGTGTGTCCTACTCATTACTGGCCTGCGCCCTGTGGCCCATGGTGGCCTTTGTGGTGCCTGAACATCAGCTGGGGACAGCCTATGGCTTGTATGTATCTATAATGTATTTGTTATGACCTGAGCTTACATATATCTCTCTATTGTTTTCTTCGGTTGTATATTTACTATTTATTATCACTGCTTTTGGTTGAGAGTAACAATGATTTTCGGCCTCCATTCCCCAGCATGCAGTCAATCCAAAACCTGGGACTCGCTCTCATTGCTATGGCAGCAGGAGCCATCCTAGACAGCAGAGGATACCTCTTTCTGGAAGTCTTTTTCAGTGCCTGCGTCTGCAGTCAGTAATCTGTGTCTGTTTGTGTGTGCCGTTATCAGAGTACCGTCTTTCATTATCCTCTTAGACTGTTATGATTGACACAATCAATGATTCCCACATTGTCTCCACCCCCTCCTGCTTTCTTACAGTTGCACTCATTGCAGTGGTGATGCTATACTTTGTGGATTATCTCAGAGGTAAGAAAAAAAAAAGGCCGTAGCCATCACATCTTCACACAGCGCTGACGATGTGATGTAAGACTCAAGTGTGCCTTTGGTATTCTTCCGAGCCTTGATACCTCCCACTGTTCCACTTCTCTGCCTCTTTTATGGCTTATCTCTCCACATTGCCTCACATTTTCTCCACTACCCACTCTTCTTCCTTCCTTTTCTCATGTCCCATCTCTCGTCACAGTTTGTCACTCTTTTGCACATTGCTCTTTTTGATGCACTCTCACTCCCGTTTAAATCTGCCCATCTCCCCCTTGTGCTGCAGGAGGAGATTTGAACCTGTCAGCTGCAGCCAGAGCCAAACTCCAGAAAGAAAACACTTCAGACTCAGAGTGAGTAGCCTTGACCCTTCCTCTTCATCCCTCCTTTTCCACCCACATACCTAACAGCTAGTCAAGTGTTTTAGAAAGATCATGAAGAACCCACTCACATAGGTAAGTGGCATGGACATATTTTGGATAGGAACACATGTATCTGTTGCACTGCTCTACACGTTTGAGAGCCATTAAATTGCTCTGCATACGTCCTTAGCTGAACCCGCCGCTGTCAGTTTAATACAAGCTAACGCTGTGCACAGGTCTACACTGTCTTTGGTGTATTCAGTGACATAGTAATAAATCATTTGTCAGCATTTTAAATTTTTTCATGGTGAAATTCAGCATAGTTGTGGTGGTTGTTTATGTCCTAAGTGACGCCTGAATGATGTTCTCATTGCTCTTTGGTCCCACACATCACCCTTACGCCACATGACTCACATGTTGATGTTTAGCCAACCTCTTCACACTTACCTGCTCCTCAGCTTAGGACATTGGCCCTATGCTGCTGAATACTGCAGCTTTCCCCTGTGAAATCACTCAATAAGATGTTTAATACCAGGAATCCCAACCTGTCACGCTAGGGGTGCTCTGAATTGTTGAACTGAAACATCTAGACAAGCTGTAGAGAAAGTTCCTTTCTGCCTTGACATCTCTTTGAACCACTACCATTAAATATGGTCATTTTAGATTTTCAAAAATCATATAAGGAAATAGAGTATGATCACGTTTTTCCCCTTTCAAGCTGAAAGTTCCAGCAAATCAGTCCGGTCCTCAGGAGTTCTCAACAATTTTTAATTAGGATTGCAACATCTTATGTTGAGCAATCTGTCCATTTATATTTGTTTGACTTGATCCTTCTTGTAATTTAGGAAACATAATGACCAATGTGTGACATCTGTAAAGGTGCATTTTACATATCTAGGCCTGTTTGTAGTCACATGCCTTTGTCCATACATCTAACTTTTGCCCACAGTGAAGAGTTAGGCTACTGACTGCGATTATCATGAGAATTTTTTAGCAAAGTCATACCATTGGGAAAAAAACAGCATCTCAAACTTATCCTTCCTCCAGTCAGCTAGACTGCTCATGGCCCTGCCGGTAAAAAAAGCTGCCATGAGGAAGTGATCACTATTGTTATACATCTAGTTTTGATTTCCAAAGTTTGGAAAGCAGTATTTGTACTTCAAAAGATATGCAAATATGTTGTTTCTCACAAATTTTGAATCAGTGACATAACCTAGGGTGAGCAAGGCCGACAAACAGGCAGTATAGCCTCAAACAGTGATCAAATGACTTTGAGTCTCTACAGTTGAAAAATAGCATTTTTGTGTACCCAGTAGAAATTCAGTTTTTGTGTTGCTGTCAGTTATGATCTCAGTGTGCATTCGGTAGACCCGGAGACAGAGGGGAGGGGTGTATGGAAAGTGACAGGTTGACTGCCTATCATCTAGCAACAAATCATGTAGCTCTTGTGGTGTTAAAATGTGAACTTGAATACTTTGCATCCTTTTGCATATTGTTTTTCTGTGAGTAGGCATGATGGGCAGGAACTGAGGTTGCATGTTGTAATAACGTGGCTGAGTATATACATGTATAGCTGATGGTGTGTGACTCACAGGTTAACATACTGGTCTGTGCTGTAATTGATATTTTCCAGATAATGATGATGATGAGGGAACACACACATGGTGCTGGGCTTCAGAGCCAGCTGGCTGCACTGTCCACCCCAGAGCTGTCAATCAACTGCCATGGGGCGGGACTGCACTACTGACTCCGCCCAGTGCTGTCATCTGTGGCTCTTCCCACCAGAAGTCTGACTGTCTGGCCCAGGCTATTACATAATTGTGCAGTAATAGCTGCTTGTCTCCCCATCAACACACTGACAAATCCCAGCTTGGACACCACAGTCGCTCTCTGAGTTCACACACTGACTTAATCTTTTTCACTGACTCCACAGTGACGTTGTGTCAAACTTAACAGAGTTTTACTCTGTTGAAACCCAAGAAGAAACTTTATATGCTTCAAAAGTGTGTTAAAGTGTGTTGTAATTGTCTGAATTGATCACCAGATGAGACTCATATCCTCTGGAAAGGGCCTTAGACCCCTCCTTAACAACATAGGAATTCAATTTTAATGTGCTAATGCCATCTACAATATAGATTTCCTATATTCAAGTTGAATTTCTTTATATATATATACGAGTATGTTTTAAATTTATTTTTATATGTTTTCTTTCTTTGTAAATTGGTTTCTGCAGGAGTGTGTTACTTGCCTTATCATAATGATCAGTTTGTGCACATATCATTTGTCAGCATTCACAATAATTGCCAAACAAAACGTCCCTCTCTGGACTGCACCTTTTGCAAAGAGTGAGTTCACATTCGGTTTTAATCATATGCGTCATTGACCTTTTATGATGGTACATCTCAGGAAGAGCATAACTCTTTATTGTTTAAATCTTTATTGCTCAATTCTTTCATTTCTTAAATTCCTTTCTTGGCTCTCTGCTGGTTCTGGAGGTTCATAAAAATTTATTTTCTGTCCCACCATCAAATCGTACACTACCATAACGATTTAAAAAAAAAAAAAAAAAAAAAGACCCAAGAGGGACACGCTTTTGACTGCACTTATCTGTGTAATGACATTCACTTTGTTACCCTCAACTTTTTAAGACTCTAATTTATTAATATGACCTTTTAAAGATGACCCTACTGGTAACTTGTGTTAAAAAAAAAAAAAAGTAAATTATTGTCCAAAGATAAAATAGGGGATTTTAAGAATCAGTTCCACTAATCACTTTGTTTTTGTAGGTTGTGTTTTGCTCATTAATCAAACTCAGGTAATTAATTTGTTGAAAGCACTGCCTTGAATTGTTTATTATACCCACTCATTGTACCAACTCATCTGAATAGTTGCATGAGAATGGTCATGCACTCTGCTTTACTGTTACCACTTCTGTGATGTGGAGAGAGCTTTGTTTCTCTGTATTGCTGCTGTTGTCACAAACATGTAAATGCAAAACCTTCACCACTGCCATTTGGCAAATCAGTCTTCAGCAAGATATTAAAGGACTGGAAAAAAGGATAGTAAGGATAGTAAGATGGTCAATGGCACCAAGATTAAATGTGATTGTGAATGCCCATTTAAATTACTATAATATTAGTGGTACAGCCAGAAACAGGCCACTTTCTTCACCCACAGTTAATTTGCTCTGTGGTATTGGGACTGTGATGCAGTCTATGTATTCTGTCCTTAAATTGAAATCGGTTGTGTTAACCATCATGATGTTCAGAAAGCGTATTACGGGAAACACAGAAGATCTGTGTTATCTGGAAGATAGAACCACTATTTTCACATTAATTTTATTTTCTTTTTGTTTGAACAAACTGACTTTGGATACTGTGTTGTTCATGGAACAATGGCATTAAAGTGTTTTTTAAGGAACTTGAATTCTCAGTGATTTTACAACTTACATTGTCTTCTTTGATAGTTTTTTCATAATCAGTTTTGGTGATTACTCATTTGCTCTGCCTTGCACGACATCCTTTATTAAGGCTTCTGGTAATATTTACATAATTGTACTCATAACAGTGTTGGCAGTAGTGACGATAAACATTGCAACATTATCATTACAGGAATAAGAGGAGGACCAATAAGCTGACAGAGGGTGAGCTTGCTAGACTAAAACCCATGTCTGCCTTTGGCCTTCGCAACCGTTACCTCTCTAGGCTGGGAGCACAGGTACTTATGCACACACACAGAGATGGCTACTGAATTGACTGCATGATTACACATGATAGAAATTCATATCCATTTATATATTTATTTATTCAGTCTTTAATTGTAGCACCAGCAATACATGAACCTTTTTTTTTAATAGATCCTGGGGTGATTGGAGGGATACAATTCAACACAAATAACACTTATCTGTGTTACTGCAGTGCCTTTCCTCTCTCCTCCCAGCTCCCAGACCACTGCTCTACCCATCTGTCATCCCTTGCCCACAGGAGCGTTCTGAAGTGATGTGCCTCATTCAGCTGCCGACTCCTGCAAACACTGAAGCTGTGACTTTACACAAGTATGCACTAAAAAACAAAAAGGGTGCCTCCAGAGTGTCCTTTCTGAACTACAGACTTTCCTGCACTGATTTGGGGTTTTGTGAGTTAAACTGTTTTGTTTCCACAGAAATTATTTTTGTATCTTGAGTGAGTTGCCCAACATTTGAAAATATTGTGCCTTTTATAGTATGTGGGTAATCATTATATATTGTGTCGTTCTATTTATATAATAGTGAGCAGGTAGCACTTTGCTGCCTCGGGTGAGACTCAACCCTGTACAAACGACAGAGGGCACCAATTCCCTCAGTTGTTAATGTAAACCTAGGTTGCACTATCACTGCTTTTAATGCCTGTCTTTTGTAGTCTGAATATTTGCCAAATGCTTATCAGTTCAGCTTCTCGCCTTTGCTGGCTCACCCAGTTTTACAGCTTACAATAAGTTACTTTTTATGCCTTCATCTAAGGCTGCAGTCTTACAAGTAATGGGGTTTCTCGACATACTGAATGATGATAATGTACATTTTTAATATTTAAAACAATAAAACTAATTATTAAACACAGCTTGCAGACCACAGTATATAACAAGAAAGGGCTACACCACTGTTTTTATTGCCCAATGGGTTGTAAGAGCAGTCTCTGTTCATCCTGATGAGACCAGTGATGGGTGTCATCTATCCCCCGGACCTGTTTGTGCTGCCTGCATCCACCAGACACACGGCGGGATGGACTCTCTTGGTCCTGCGACACAGGCAGGCATGGATCTTCTTGCGGTAATGATCAGAGCCCCAAAAGTAGAGGAGAGGATTTGCACAGCAGTTGAGACTGACGAGAGGCTTCCACACTTTGAAGGAGATCATGACCACATTTAGGAGGTGACAGTCCCCAACCATGTAGACCCGCACGACCAGGTAGACGGTCCGAGCAATGTGATAAGGCACAAAACACAGCACAAACAGCAGGCACACAAGAAGGAGAGTGCGCAAGGACTTGTTGCGCATCTTTTTAGTCCTTGCATTAGTGATGCCTTCCGCGGCCCGAAAATAAAGCACCTTTATCATAGAACTATAGCAAATGACAATAACGAGGAATGGTACCAGGAAACCAACTGTAGTTAAAAACATGCCATAGGGGAAATAAATATTAAATTGTCTGGGGTCAGTCATTTCAAAGCATACAGTCATGTTGTTGATGAACCCCGTGTGAGCAAAGACCAGTGTCGGTAATATTTCCGCCGTGGCCAGGACCCAAACTGAGCCTGACGCAAAAATGGCCAGTTTCTTGGTCCTGAGTCGCAGGGCAGCGATGGGGAAGCACACCCCGAGGAAACGGTACACGCTGACGCAGGTGAGGAACATCATACTGCAGTGGAGGTTGGTCAAAAAGAAGAATCGGACTGCTTTGCAGATGATGTTGCCGAAGGGCCAAGCATCTCCCATGGAGTTGCTGATAATAAGCGGGGGCAAGGCCAAGACGTAGAGGAGGTCTGCCACGGCGAGGTTGGTCAGGTAGACGACCGTGCCGCTCCAGCTGCGGGTCCGCCAGCACACCGACCACAGCAGAGCCCCGTTCAAGCTCAGGCCCAGCACGAACACAATGCTGTAGGTCACCGGTAGTAGGATCCTTTCATAGTAATCCGACACGGGACAGAGATGGAAGTGCTCCATTCTCGTGAGTCACCAAAGTAGACCTGTCACCCCTAATTCCCAACTAAGTGCAGCACATAAAACGTTGAGCTTAAAAATGGACTTAATTAATACCCCATCAATCTGCAGTGCACCAACCCAGTGCTGCACAAGGAGGACGTGTGCTCAGTCATTAAAAAATGCCAAATGCTCAGGTGTTTGCTCAAGTTTTGCGTCCCTCCTATTCCCAGCCCACACCTGTGCAGTGTAAACCATTACAATGGCATATCTAGGATTTGAGTAAATAGATAGACACATCGTGAGTCATTTCAAAGGTTAGGTACAATAGGCTGAGATAGGCGATTGTCCTTCCCCAGAGGGAAGGCGCGCGGAAAAATTAATGCTGTGATTAACGTTGATTGCCAAGTGAAATGACACCCTCGGCGCGCGCGGTGGGCGCTGTATAAAACGCGCGCAGGCTCAGCATCTCATTGGCTGTAAGCGTTTTCCAAGTCTGGTCCCTCTCCGGCTGCTCCAGTCTCAAAGTGTTCACTTCACTCTGCCTGACCGCGAAGAGAGAGCCCGCTATGCTGAGGAACGGCGCTTACAGGTTAGTCTCACCTGGCAACACCATGTGAACCGAGTGACATCAGGCACAAAGTCACAAAAATTGCATTCATGTAAGATAAGTGATAAGCTCCGGTGTTGCTGCTTCGACAGCACAGTGTGGAGGAATCCTGTATCACGCTGCTCTCGGCAGTTTAAATGGATACAGCCTGTTAACCTGTAGACGCTTAATGCTTATTTCGTACCCAGAGACTTTTAGTTTGTAACTTTGAGTCGTGTCCTTCCAGAAGCATGTATCAGGGAGAGGAGGCGAAGCTGCGCAGCGGGAGCCTGGCTGTGGCTCGGGAGAGGAAACACCTTGCTCTGTGCATCAGTAACCAGGTAAGAGCCAGCTGCAAGCGCAGTCATGTTATCTTATCAAGACTATTTCAAAACTATTAACGTGTGGGTAGTCACTGTGAACTGAATCGTGTGATAAGCCCCTTATCCTTCATGAGAGAAAAAACTGTGATGCATGATGGTATCTTCTTCTACAGTGGGGAGGGGGAGGCATTTCAGCGGTGATGTAATTCAGTTTCAGATCGCTCTCAGGAGCAGAAAGTTGATGCTTAGTGCTCAGTATCAGAGCCTCCCCTGGAGGAGAAAGAGAGCGCTCGGACAAGATGCAAATGCCTTTAAATGAGGACCGTGATTCCCTGCATTATGACAGTGTTCACACAACTGTTTCACGGTGATTCGCAACTGGATACAGACCAAAGCAAATATATTTCAGCACCATGGATAGCGATAGCTATTAGTATTACCATCTCTCTCTCTCTCTCTCTCTCTCTCTCTCTCTCTCTCTCTCTCTCTCTCTCTCTCTCTCTCTCTCGCTCAATATCTTTTTCAATCTCTCTTTCTCAGTCTCTCTGTCTCTTAATCTCTCCCTCTCTCAATATCTCTCAATATCCCTCTTTCTCTATCTCTCTTTTTCTCAGCCTCTCTCTCAATATCTCTATCTCAATATCAGTCTTTCTCACCTCTCTCTCTCTCTCTCTCTCTCTCTCTCTCTCTCTCTCAATATCTCTCTCTCAATATCAGTCTTTCTCACCTCTCTCTCTCTCTCTCTCTCTCTCTCTCTCTCTCTCTCTCTCTCTCTCTCTCTCTCTCTCTCTCTCTCTCTCCCTCTCCCTCTCTCTCACTGTCTCTCCTGTAAAATCAACTACTTGAAATTCTGCCTTCTGTATCCACCTATTCAAATGGCACAATTGGCTGAATTCAATATGCTTTGGAAAATTGCTTTTTCATGTTGGCTTGAGGCTACTCAGAGATTTTTGTCATGGTAGCAATGAAAGGTCTCATTAATATTACATACCTCACACTTTAAATTACTTAATTTTCAGCAAAAATGCTAACATAGCTGAACTTGTTTTTGCTCAATGAGGGGGCATGTCCTCATGGGGTTGACAACAGAGCTAATGTAGGGGTAATGTTGTTTGACGTCTACAGTTCACTTCACAATGTAAATCACAGTTTTGACATATTCATCTTTCACCCAAAAATAAATGAGTGAGTAAAACTTTTGTGTATGTGTTTGCGTGAATTTGCGTGTGCACCAGTTCACCTGGCTGTATAGAGCTTCTGAATATTTAATGCCAGTGATGTAGTGTGGCGCATTATCGGTGACTGGGGATATTGAGTGTATGCATGTTGAAAGCGCTCCTCCATCACAGCGTTCAACTTACTCTGCAATATATTAGGATATTGCCCCCCCAAAACACACACACACACACACACACACACACACACACATTTTGTGCCCATTTGTCTCCAGAATTGTTCCATTCAGCACCACCGCCAGGCAGCTGATTTTCAATAACTTTGTCCAAAAATGATCTTTCTGAATTAACCCATCTTATCTCTGCAAATTGCCACATTTAGAAGAGGTTCATAAGGATGCTGTGGAGAGACAGTGGCACAGACATGGACAAGCCGGGTGCAGGACTCACCAGTAATTGGCGTGTGAAATATGAGTCAGGATAGAAATGCAGGTTATTGGATATGGATGCTACTCCACTTGCTGTGTCTGCATGTGAGTGATTCAGATTCATTGTCGAGGCATGAACCCTCTGAGAAACACATTAATCTGTCCAGCTATTACCCCGTAATCAATGGGACAGCTGAATTTTACAGCCATGGGCCTGTGTTGTAAACCATTTTACACAGAGCTTATTTAAACAGCTTGCCAAAGGGGGTCACACTTAATGGGGTTAAGCATGGAATGCACAGTAGAGGTGATGCTGTTGAGATAGCACTTAATATAGGAATCTAGGAATCATTCATTAGCACCATGTATGATGCTACATGTTTTGCCTTGCTAATTTCCTCTACATCCTCAAAATATCCCAGTGTGCCACCCTCATTCTGAACTGATGCGCCTCATAACAATGTAGATAGGCTTTAGTGCATGGCTGGAATAAACACCCAACATACACAGCCCTCATTCAGGATGTGTGCCATAGCACAGAACAAGATCAGTTAACCAACACAAACCATGAGAGTCAGACGCACGGATAGTGTGCTGTCATGTAGAGGGATGTATAGTACAGTAGGAGTCTGGTGCCAGGGAAGGGTGTCATATTTCAGAAGTGCATTATCGTCTCTATCTCCCAGTGGGACAGAGCTCTGCTGAGTGCTGTCTGCACCAGCTCACTCAACCGCGCTGCAATTGAGTCGTAATAACATGCATAGGAGCGGGCCGAGGCTGCACACTGACAGATAGGTGTCTCTGCCTGCCGTGATCACATGACTAGGAAGTATATCCAGCACACATCTGCTGTAGCCCTGCAAAATACCACAGAATCACAAAATGCCTCTCCTAAATACACCCCACCGCCACCATCCCATTCCTTTCCCATTACCTTGTCTTGGAAGGCTGGTTTGATCTGAATGATTGAGCGCATTCTTTGATCACTGGAAGAAGCCAGTTTGCAAACACTGGGCTTGTACACTTACACTGTACATAGCTTGTGTGTGTGTGTGTGTGTGTGTGTGTGTGTGTGTGTGTGTGTGTGTGTGTGTGAGAGAGAGAGAGAGAGAGAGAGAGAGTGTTTTATTTTATCTCTCACTCCTTCCCTCACCATATGTTAACCAGAACAGCTCTCTACTAGTTAATAGTAGCGGGGGGAATAGTCCCAAGTGCTCCATTTTGCATTTTGATAGACTGTATGATCATTTTCGTACTCTCACACCTCCTTCATCTCTTCCCATTAACCCCCACCCACCAACATACTTCTCTGAGTGCTTTTGCCTCCTCATTTCTATATAATCATGTCCCCTCTTCTTCTTTATTGCTTCCTCTGCCATTTCTCGCATCTTTTCATCACAGATCCCAGCTCCTCGTTTCTACACCTGAAAATGTTCAACATTCTCCAGTACAGGTGTCGGGGGGGTGGGTGATCTCAACACATATTGGTGTGAATAATCATGTATGTAATCATGTGTGTACATGTTGTGAAAAGCATTTTGTAGTGGACCTGTTACCTTTGGGTCAAATCTATAAAAACCTGCGTGGGGCTCTAATGGAATGGGCTTGTCTGAATTTGATGAACTATTTAATTATAGATATGAAATTAATCCCATATCTGCTTGCTTGATGTGAGTATCATTGGTATTGCAATTTCTTATTGCTGCTTCCTGGATCAGTTTCCACTGCTTGTTTCAGCCTGATATTGATGGCTGTGTAACTGCAGAAGCAGCACTATTGTGGGGATGTATAGATTCCTACACACCGTCTGTTATCTGACCACTAGAATGGGTCTGCTGCCAGATCACCAACGCTCACACTGCGGTCTCTGTCAATAATAGTTTATCTTGTTTTTTTTTCTGTGGGTTCTTCTCTTGCTGTCTGTTTGTCCTGTTTTTACCTGTCATCCTCCCCAAAGAGGATTTTAATAGTAGAGCAAAATTTTATAAATGCATACCTTCACCTGTAGTAGGACGTAGTTGTTTAAACCGTAGTCATAACTCTAAGAGAAAATTGTGTCATTGTGTCACTGCATCAAGTACACCTCCATTTTTCTCTCACTCAGTGGGCTCTTTCCATGCTCCGGCGAGGGAGTGAAGTGTTGACTTTCATATTACTCCTTGCATGCGCTGCTCATGTAAATTGATTTCCGATGTTACGATTAACGAGCATCCCTACCGGTACAGCTCTCTTCCTGATTAGACCTTTCCCTGGGCCTATCGTCTGTTTGAGCTCTGGCTAACCAGCCAATAGCTTAATGCACATGCTACAGCACATTACCAAGCTGTAATGAAAATCTCTGGGATCAGATTTCTGTTTGTGTTTACATGTGCACTTGTGCTTATGTGTATCTGCATGTGTGCATGTTGGCAGTTCAAGGTGAGCTGTCCACTCAGGTGTGTGTCTATGTGTTCACTGAGCTTGTATGTTTGGAGTTGCTCTCAACAGGAGGAGACCACCGTGCTGTCTGAAGGGCATCCACAAAGACCAGACCATACCTCACACAGGAGAGAATTAGTTTTTGTCTTGTGTGTGCATGAGTGTGTGTGTGTGTGTGTGTGTGTGTGTGTACGGTCAAGTATGTTGGCCATCGATCTCTGTGATAGAACTGGGACTCTGAGAAATTATGATTTTAATAACTCATCAATTAAAGGGCAGCGCACTCTTTGGTGTGCAATGTTGTATCCTCTCCTTCTCCCTCCTCCATCTTCCTCCATTTATCCTTCCTCATCTACCCTGACATAAAATTCATTACTGATCATCTTTACATTTGTTAAAAAACAACAACTATCAATTGCCCTTACTTTGATTCTGAGAAAAATCAATTAAGATATTTGCATGCCTAGCAGAAGGAGGTTTGTTTAATATTCCTGTTTTCATGCAATTATGCATGCTGTGATTATTGATTTAACAGATTGTACCCTATAGGCTACAAGCAATATATTTCTCCTGCCATCCGTTTCTGTCATATTGCTCCCTTGGTATTTCTGTTGCTCACATGTAACTTTACTGCAATTTATCCAGTACAGAGATCCGAGGCTGTAAATATAGTAAAGATCGTAGCAGTAAAAACTGAGTAAACAAGGATAGTAGTTGTAAAAATGAATAACACAACCTATATCTTGCACGTGCGACAAACTGACAGTTTTGATGAACAGTAACTTCTCTGAAATGTAGTCTACATTGTGGTACACCATGTTTTCATCATAATAGTATTAATCTTAATGTGACCTCAATCATAATAATGTAACCAGACTGATGTGTTCATATGACTCATGTTGTACTTGCAGTATTATTAACTGCAACTGCAGTAAGGTGGAAGTATATGTGTGCCTGTCATTATTTTGCCTAAACTTTACCATTTTTATATGTTTTAAAATATTTCTTTTATTAATACTTCCACAATGTTTACTTTCCCCAAATAGGATCTACCAACCACCCACCAATTCTTGCCATTCTTCAAGCTCACTGGAAAAAAAAAAATCATGATTTTGAATGGATTCCTATTTTAGCTGGAGCACTTGGATGCAGTCCACTGTAATACAACGTAACACTTGTTGATACAGTTATGTTTTAAACCCTTGTTGGCCTTTTGCCTGGCTTTCTGAACACTTAATCCCCGCTGGCTTGGCGGAGTTGAGAAGCAAGAACATTCAGAACGGTGTGACTAAGACAGCGCACAGTGTCTAGACATGAACATGCACACAGGCGAGCACAACATAAGCTTATATATACACACAAACGCACACACCCACACTCGCACACGCTCCCAAACATGCATAAATAATCACAGCTTGCGCTCTGCTTGCTGACAGATAGGCGAGTGAATGAGAGAGATGGTGTGCAGCAGCTTTGTGAAGACATCCGTCTGCCCGGGCCAACTCAGCTTAATGACAGTGGCCCCGGAGATGCCTTAGTCTGGCTCTCTGAGATGGGCTTCACCCCTGGCCCCCAGTCCCTGTCTGGCTCCTGCTTGGCACCTTCAAAGCACACTGGCATCTGTGCAGCCTGTGTGCCAAGGACTGAAACAGACACACAGGCACAAATGCACATCTTCATATCTGACACACAGTAGATGCTCTACCATATGGATGCACCTCAGAGTATACACACCATTAAGCATCACTATTGGCATGCACATACCCAATGTCAGATGTTCCTTTTATTGCTATGTTTATTTATTATTTATGTTTGTGTTTGAGGTTAATAAACAGGGAAGGGAATATTAAAAATGAGCAGTTGTTCTTTTTTTAGCACAGCAACACAGCTCTAGGAGACAGGCAGTATGTGTGGGTGGAGTATTACACACATATACCCAAGACTGCATACTTATCATTGTATCATATAGAGGCACAGCCCCTGAGAATGAAAAATCTTGACATTTTGGCACTTTCACTATGCAGGAGGAAGGGAACAGGTACCACCGCTACTGCAACCACAGCCGAGGACAAGCAGCTCCCAAGATGGAGAGGTAGGACATTACACAGTGGAGTCCTTGCTGTTCCTTTTCCTTAATTGCAAAAGTCCTTACTTTTGCATGAAAAGCCTTTACTCCTTCATGTAAATCGTTTACTCTTCAGCGAAAAGCACTCGTTCTACCGTGAAAAGACTGTATTCCGCAAAAAAACACCCTTTGTGCTACCATGTCTCAAGACCATATCAATGAATGAAAAGTCCTTGCTCTACCGTGAAAAGTTTTTACTCCACCGTGAAAAGCCTTTATCGTGACAGTCCCTTCCTTTACTGTGAGGCGGGTTTATTCCACCATGACATGCTGTGTAATTTGAAAAAAGAACTCAGCGTCTTTACTGCAAACAGTGCTGGGGTCTATGCATTAATATCTTTTTTTGTTTTCTCATTCATGGCTCTGTCTGACCCTATATCTGTCTGTCCATGTGTCTCCGTGACTATTGTCATAGAAACCGTTCTCGTCGCAGCGAGGAGGAAGACGACAATAGCCCTCATCGCCTTGAGCAACAGCAGCACCTAGAGACCAAGGCTATTGTGTGAGTACCACCTGTGGCCTTTAAGTGTGAATCTGTATGAGTGTACATGCACAATATATGTGCTTAGGAGTACTGCTTACACTATCTTATTGTATTTTTTGTCACATTGAGTGTCACCTGGATTGCCTGTGACCTCAAGTGTGTTACATTCAATGCTGTGTCTGAGATCAATCCATGTGTGGCTTTAATTCAATTCTACCTCTGATTGAGCTTCTGAGTTGGGGTCAGGGTGCACTGGTGAGTGCATGAACCCTCTTAGACTGCAATCTAACACCATTTTAGTTAAACATGGGTCCAATCTCTTATAGGTGCTGTAACAAGGAATGATAGCTCTCGCCTCAGGGTCTCCTTGAAAATGGGGGATAGAAGAGATGGAGGCAGAGTTGCTCGGTACATGACTGTGGTATAGAAAGGTGAAAGGTACAGAGAAAAACTGGCAGGATAAACTTAGAGAAGGCTGTGGAACAGCATGCATGGAGAGGAGGGAATGGAGAGATAGAAGGAGCAAAAGAATAGAAATGGAGAAAATAGGGATGGTAGAAGGAAGGGGAAAGGTATTGGTTTTGGAGCTGGGGGTTATGGCTTAATTCAATTTGTTCCATTTGGCTCAGCTGTCTCTGCTCCACTGGAGGTGAATGTGTTTCTCCATCGGGTAATTGATCCTACACTCCATCCTGGACCCTGGTGTTAGGGTGACTGGAGGGATGAAAGAGGGAGGGAAGTGAGCGAGAGAGGGAGAGAAAGAGAGAGAGGGTGAGAGAGGGCGAGAGAAGTTGGACAAAGGTTGAGGACATGGGAGAGAGAGACAGAGAGGAAGAGAGAGGCGGGGAGAGGTCAGGAAAAATTGTGAGCAAGACTCAAGGGCAGAAAAATAGGTTGACTAAGTTAAAAAAAAATGTTGGGGTAAAAGACGTGTTAAAACGAGCAAGAAGTAGATGGAGGAAAGGAAAGGTGCAAAGGGAGAAAATGAGAAATTGAGTGAGAAAGGGAAAACTGCAATATGGTGCATGGTGACATCATTATCCAGCTCCTGTGCTTTCTAGAATAGGAATGAGGCCAGGAATGATTTGATCTGCAATACAAAACAGAAGCTATATCGCATGATTATGTGTGTGGTGTAATCCACCCTGATAAAAACCATGTATATCTGTCTAATACCCTCATTCAGCAACACTTAAGCAACCCAACACTAAAGCTATAGTGCTATATATGTAAATTTCACTGATACATTCCACCCACTCACTTTCCCAGCATTCAGCGGGCCTGGCGTGCCAGCATGTCCCGCAGAAAGAGCTGGCAGGAGCGAGGCCAGAAGCGTGCCAGCTACCTCCAAGGTGGGGCCATGCCGCTGGAGAAAATCCAGACTGCTGTGATGACCGCCGAACTTTCTCTGGTAAGAACAGGAAGGAAAATCGGGGAGAAAAGCCAAGAGCGAGAGAGAGAAGAATGAAAGCATGAGAAGGGGGCAAGAAAAGAGATCTAGGCCTAGATATGTTTCTTTAAAGCGGTTTTAACTTATCTGCTGTGGTCTGTTGTGTCGATAGGGAATGAAAAGGGGAGATGGATGAGTGGATGCATGGATAGACAAGCTAATGAAGGGGAGGGAGGAGATGAGGGAGGGGTGTTTACCTCTAGTGTCATCTGGCACGGCAGGGGTTGTGGTGGCAGAGGTGGAAGGGATGCTGGCTGGCACTGTGCCCAGATCTGTAATTAGCCGTTAATTAGGTAAATTTTCAAAGTTGGTTGATTGATTAATGAAGTGCCTCTGCCCTTGTCTTCCCCCGCCTCTTGTCCCTCCCCTTCCTCCCTTCCCTCCTCACCCTTCTCTCCCCTGGGGGCGCGAGGGAGAGAATTAAACAGTGCTCACAGGGCATGGCAGCTGCACAAAAGACACTGAGAAAAACGACTGTATGAGCGGCAGATAAACACCGAGAAGAGTGGGAGGGGGAGAGGAACAAAGCTTAGGGAGAGGCAGAGGCAGGGAGATAAGGAGATGAATGTGCAGATGTGAAAAGATGCCTTTAGAGGGTCTGAAGTTTTAAGTGACAGACAAGGGCACGCAGGCATGAATGCATGCACACAACATACAAATGGTAAATGGATTTCTAATTTGCATTTCTAGAGCGATTTTCTAGTGTACTGACCACTCAAAGTGCCTCACATTCACCCACTCACACACACTCACACACTGACGGCAGAGGCTGCCATGCAAGGTGACCACTCTACCTCGTGAGCCATGCCATGCACAGTTCATTCTGTTGTTTGTCCTCACTCTCAGTTTGCTCCGAGTGAGACATGCACACACACACATGCATACTCACGCTCAAGCTATCCATGTGCACCTACCCACGCTCTCTGCAGTACTAGAGATTTGGAATGTGATGTCATGTCTGCATACTCACTACTGTGTGGGAAGTTTTTTTTTTTTTTTTCCTCCACCCTTTTTTTGGTTAGCCACGGCTGGAAAGGGAGCAAGAATCTCTAAGCAACCAGATGGGCTGGTGTCCTGTTGAGACTGTATGTGTGTCTGAGTGTGTTTGTGCAAGTGTGTGTTTTGTTTTTAGGTTGTTTGTTCTGCTTGAGAGAGTTTGTTGTTCATTAGTGCAGCAGCCAGTGTCTTCTTAATTAGAAAGAGTTACTGTAACTTAGAAAACTTAGAGATGACATGAGTTCTCACCCTGTCCCCCAACTCCCCCACCCCACCCCACCCCACCCTTCTTGATTAGAAGCAATTTTTTGGGGAATAACACCGGACAGGCACTGTTGCCTTTTCTTCTCTCCACTTGCCCACATCACTCTCATTGCCTCCGCCTCTGCCCACAACACACTCCCCCGCCTCTCTATCTTTGTCTCCGTCTTGGTGTCTCGTCCCTCGCCCTCTCGTGCCCTCGCTCCATCTCGCTCTCCGTACTCATTCACACTCTGTCTCTCTCCTGTGGCTGTAGTGCTCGATGAAGGACACACATTTATCAGTCTGAGGCCAGTGTACCACATTCCGTGTGTGTGTTGGTTTGTGCTCTTAGCACACCATTGGGTTTTAAGGACCTTGCTGCTGCTCTGTAGGGGAGAGGGGAAGAGTCAAACATGGTTCATGCATATTTAAAGCAGTCAAACTCCTCATACACACACAAATACTCACACACATAGACTGAATGTAGAGCACACTTGTAGCTATGTTTTTGCTCTAACATACGTAAATACCCACATGTCGACACACACACTTCCCTCCCAGACTGAATCTTGTATTGATGTGCAGTTGTCTGTTATCTTCCACATATTACAGATGTGTCATGCCTGCTATAGCCTTGGATCCAGATGTATTATTTACACAGCAAGGGGCCGGGTCTGCATGCCCTGCTCTGTTCTTGCCTGGCCTGTTGATAGTAAATCAATAGGTCTCACTGTTGTGGCCACACTGCTGCTCTGCTGCTGTATGAGGGCCAGCCTGTTGGGTTTCTATGTAGGCAACTATGCAAGAGACAAGGGTCACGGTTGTTTCAAAACAGAGAGTAGAGCAGGCCAGAAGATGAGTTTGTGAAAGCTCAAACATCTCAATATCTGGTGAAGTAACTGTTAAGTCATTCATATTGATCAAAATCCTGTTAAAAATCAATAGGCCTGTTATATTTTTCGTGCCATACGACAGTAAAATGTACTTAATGCAATTTAATGCAACTTTGAAGTCACAATGAAATGAAAAGAACTTTTTCAACCTTGTAAGGTATACACAGTACCATGGCCAAATATTCACATGTTTAACAGTAAATGCCAGATAATTTGCTGGATTCAGGTTTATTTGAAGATATTTTTTTGAGTATTTTTACATCAAAACTGCTCTCCTTCTACAGCATACCATCATGCTGAACACGTAAGCATTGACAAAACTTTAAATCAATAAAGACCACACACTTTTGAACAAACACACCCATCAGAGTCCTGCACTGGTCCACTTATACAAATCTGTGTCTGACCCGAACCCGGGAAAGCTCAATACCACTCCCCACCGGATACCTGCAATTATCTCTAAATAATTTCTGGACCTGAACCAACCCAGCCTGTTAATGCAAGATCCACAACTCTATCTGTATTCACGGTCAAACACTTGACTCCACATTCAGTTTAAAATGGCTATTTTCACCATCAGTTTGGCTAAGCAGCAAAGCGTCATTCTCATGGTCTGTAATCACACCGAATTTCTCCTGTACGTCTGACTGGCCCTCAAGGATGTTTTGTCAACAATCAGATGTTCACTACTTTATCTTTTTATTATGTTGGTCCATGTGTGGCTTTGATTTGCGGACAGATGTTATTCAAGCAGGCAAGGTAGCATATCACCATTTTAAAAATCATAGGCAGTCAGTTGTGATGTTGCACATGGGAATTTGTAAAAAGACAGCAACACTGAATGATGTTTTGTTTCTATTGCACTTATTGCACTTATTGCATACAGTTGCATTTAGTTGCATATATTGAATTCTACCTGTGCCCATGCCTGTAAATAAATAAATAAATAATAAACAATAAAACATTACACACACTTTTTGCAGGTTACCTGTTGCGTACCCGCAGATTCTGACATCCATCCTATCAAGTAGAACTGATTTTCTCTCCCTAACTGATCTCCCATTGCTTTACACTTTTGAAAGATGCCTTTCCGTATTAGATCCCACCTAAACAAGTTGTGTCAACATTAAATACATCATATTAAGGATGGAAGAGGCTCTCAAAATGTAGTTTCACTGGGACTTTAAATACTATGTTCTCAAAAGTTCTTTAACAGTAAAAGGCAAAAAGCTAGGGCCAAAACTCAACTAAGAACAGAACTTTCCTCCAGATTAAATTGGTGAATTTGTTGCAACAGCATGAAGAGAGACTGGTTATTGGATGCAGTTATGAATATAGATAAGCTCTTGAATATAGCGAGGAGCCTTGACCAAGGAATGCCAAAAGACAGGGATCTGTGAGCTAGTATCAGCAGATATTATGCGGCACCCATGGGTTTGCAATTGGCATGATTTCAGCAGTGTGTATTGTATTAACATGAATGCAGATCATTGTCAGGTACTCTGCATACACATACACTATATTACCAAAAGTATTCGCTCACCTGCCTTTACTCATACTATGAACTGAAGTGCCATCCCATTCCTAACCCATAGAGTTCAATATGATGTCGGTCCACCTTTTGCAGCTATTACAGCTTCAACTCTTCTGGGAAGACTGTCCACAAGGTTGAGGAGAGTGTTTATAGGAATTTTTGACCATTCTTCCAAAAGCGCATTGGTGAGGTCACACACTGATGTTGGTCGAGAAGGCCTGGCTCTCAGTCTCCGCTCTAATTCATCCCAAAGGTGTTCTATCGGGTTCAGGTCAGGACTCTGTGCAGGCCAGTCAAGTTCATCCACACCAGACTCTGTCATCCATGTCTTTATGGACCTTGCTTTGTGCACTGGTGCACAGTCATGTTGGAAGAGGAAGGGGCCCGCTCCAAACTGTTCCCACAAGGTTGGGAGCATGGAATTGTCCAAAATGTTTTGGTATCCTGAAACATTCAAAGTTCCTTTCACTGGAACTAAGGGGCCAAGCCCAGCTCCTGAAAAACAACCCCACACCATAATTCCTCCTCCACCACATTTCACAGTCGGCACAATGCAGTCTGAAATGTACCGTTCTCCTGGCAACCTCCAAACCCAGACTCGTCCAACAGATTGCCAGATGGAAAAGCGTGATTCATCACTCCAGAGAACGCGTCTCCACTGCTCTAGAGGCCAGTGGCGGCGTGCTTTACACCATTGCATCCGACGCTTTGCATTGCACTTGGTCATGTGTGGCTTGGCTGCAGCTGCTCGGCCATGGAAACCCATTCCATGAAGCTCTCTGCGTACTGTACTTGGGCTAATCTGAAGGTCACATGAAGTTTGTAGCTCTGTAGCAATTGACTGTGCAGAAAGTCGGCGACCTCTTTGCACTATGCGCTTCAGCATCCGCTGACCCCTCTCCGTCACTTTACGTGGCCTACCACTTCGTGGCTGAGTTGCTGTTGTTCCCAAACGCTTCCATTTTGTTATAATAGAGCTGAGAGTTGACTGTGGAATATTTAGGAGCGAGAAAATTTCACGACTGGATTTGTTGCACAGGTGGCATCCTATGACAGTTCCACGCTGGAATTCACTGAGCTCCTGAGAGCGGCCCATTCTTTCACAAATGTCTTGTTTCACAGTCTGCATGCCTGAGTGCTTGATTTTATACACCTGTGGCCAGGCCAAGTGATTAGGACACCTGATTCTGATCATTTGAATGGGTGAGCGAATACTTTTGGTAATATAGTGTATATGAAGCTCTATGTTTAGCTTTGAGTTGGTGTTCCTTTGTAGTGTGCCAATGCTTGTGTGTGTGCTTGCTTGCATGCTGACACTATTGCTTGAGTGGATCTACATGATTGACAGCTGAGTCTGGCCCTCTGGGATGGACTGGATTGGCAAGTTGTGTTCAGGGATATAGATTTGTGATCAAAGGTATGCCATTGCTTGCTCATAATTACAGAGAAACTGATACTACTACCTAGGCTGTCTGATCACAAATGGAATGATGTCAGTGATGGATAGTCAGTCAGACAAAGAAAAGAAAGAGTGAGAGAGGAGGGTCTAAAATGTGGAGCAGAACATTGATGTGTGTGCCAGTGTGCTCATACGTGTCTGTGTTTGTTTGCTGACAGAGTGTTAGCAAACATGGATCTATTCCCGTCTCTTTGACGCTTGCACTTTTTCCCCTCTCTATACGTGAGGCCGGGTGGAGAGAAAGTGTTAGAGTAAGCATTCCTGTAGCATGCGTGGGAGATCGTTCTCTCATCTCTCACCGCCGAGCATCTCGCAAAGCAAAGTGATGGCTTCATCCATGCCTCCACACACACACGCGCACACACACACACACACACATGCACACACATACTCGCACACACTCTCTCTTCAATCCCTCTTCCCAATACTCCCTCTACTGTACGTCATCCCTCACTTTTCCTCCCACTGCTGCTTCTCTTACACACACACACACACCAGTCCCTCTTTTCCACAGACAGATGCTAACAGATGACTTGCTTTATTGGTGTCAGCTGGTATCTCATTGGAAATAAATTTATATACCTGTGCCCTGGAGTTGACATCGATTGGGCTTAACTCATTTAATAGCCATGACATTTGCCTATTAGCCTATTTACTGTCAAAGCAGGTCCAGGCTCAGCCGGCTTCCTGCAAAACAGTCACTCTTGCGTTTTTATCCTTTGGGGACAAAATGTGCTGTGGTGCACAATGAAAACTCCAAGCAGAAACACACTTGCATACACTAAAATGAATACCTGTCATTTCTAAACATACATTGATATGTGAGCAAATGCATAGGTCTACATAGGCAGGCACATACACAAGCATTCATGCACCACATCTATGAGGTGATGCTCCAAATTAGCCATTGATTTTGTGCATCGTATCGGGAAGGTATCTCAAAGATTTATCATGGCTGGGAAGAGGAGAAGGCTTGTGTCTCAAGGAGGTGGAGAGGCAGAGAGATGGATGGTAAGATGGAAGGAGGTCAGAGAAATGGAAGATGATGCGGCGGATATTGGAGCGACTATGAGAATAATAACTCTGTATTAGAGTCCCTATGAGTCTACATTTGTCTGTGGGACTGGGTGTGTGAGGGAGTGAATTTTGGGTGTATGTGTGAGTGTGTGTGTGCGCGTGTGTGAGTGTGTGTCATTTCTTCTCCATCACTGACCTGTCCAACCTGCACTAAAGATTAATGTTGACTATTAGACCTGTGGACCAGCAAACTTGCATTACATTCACTCAAGCACACACCAACACACACAAACGCTTTCATGCATGTTCCCACCAGCTCATGTGGGCAAATATGAACACACCAACAGCCTTCAATGACACATTAAGAGCATCTTATGACCCCTGGAAAATCAATGAAAGCTGTTACACAAATGGAGAAGAGGTGGCAAGTGGAAACGAGTGGAGGATGTGATCAAGAGACAAAGGGAATATGGGGATGAAAAGGAAAGATGTTGATTGGGCAGAGGTAGGGGCATTTAGTCTTGCTTTAGTTGGCCACTTCTCGCTTTATGGCACTGTGTTTTGTGAGCACTGGATCTTGAGTCTCTTGATTGGATATTTACAACAAGCTGTGCAGAGCGTTTTGATGAGAGGCATATTTTACAGTCGGTGTATGGGGATTTGATTGGATGCTGTATCTCACCTCATACTTCCCAGAGCTTCTAATTGGTTATTTATGTTCCAAACATGCCATTTAGCTGACATTACACAAAGTAAATGAGCATATATCCACATGTGCGCGCACATACGCTCTCATGTAGACATGTATGCGCTCGCACAGACACAGACAAACCGTAACAGCACATAAATCTGCTTGAAGCATCTTCCAACCATCTGTAGCAGTAATAACAATCTGGCACCTAAGGCTGTATGCTCTTCTGTTCTATTACTGCAAAAACCCTCGCAGCACCTGAATCTGCACACATACCATCCGTAGTAATCTCTTCTGCTCTCTCCTTTACTGCAGCCCCCCCCACTCTCTTTTTTCACACACTTGTTCTCTCATACTCTCTTTCATTGCCCCCTCCCCACTGTCTTCCTCTTACACATAGGGCTTGTCCCCCTCTTTAGCCCATCTAACAGGCAGATAGGCTTAGTCCTTATGGCCAGTGAGTCCGTCGTAATGAGATCCCTGGAGGAGAGAGGAGTAGAGTGCAGAGCAGAGGAAAGGCGAAGGGAGGAGAAGAGTTGAGGGTTGATCTTCCCTCTGACCTGCTTAGATAGGAAACCTCTGGAGGAGTTTGCCGTGCTCTGACTCTACCACCCACTGTTCTTACACCCCTTCTCTCCCTCTCTCTCTCTGCCCCCCCTCCATCTCTCTCTCCCTTTCACCTCTCTCATTCTGTGTTTTCCTTGCTCTACCACCCCCTCCTCTTCCTGTGTTCTTCAGCCAGCCACAATTACTGTCCATTAACCAGATCAGAGGCAGAGTGTACACTTGGTGCACTGTGGGGGAGGGAGTGGGGGGGAGGAGTAGAGACAGATATCTTCAGTAGATAGATATATTCAGAGAGGAGAGAGGTTTAGGGGTAGTAGCAAAGAGTGAAATCAAAAGTGCGCATATCTAGAGGAGGCTAGGGGGCTTAAGGAAGGTCAGAAGAGACAAAGTGTGTGAGAGAGAGAGCTAGGTCCAAGCCATGAGATACATGTTTTATCTAATCTGGTGTACAGCCAGTCTGTAAGGTATTTGATTAACTTTAGACCACTGGCACCTTGGTGGTCTGATAAACACAGTGCTGCACATCTTTTGAGACAATAAAAGAGATTTCCTCGCATAGCCTCAGCGAAGACCTTTCCACCGTCCATCGACCAGGGGTCAGGAAGAATGAAGTGATGAGCCAATCAATAGCTGTTAAACTAGGGGTGCAGCACTGATATCATAAAGGCTTGGCCATGGCAGCTAACTACTGTTTGTCTCATTAGCCCGTGCACTAAGAGAGCGGCAAGCTTCTCATCAATTCTCTAATGGTATAATAACAGACAGCTTAAGCAGGAATTCGATGAAAGAGCCTCTCTGAAATGAAATGCTCTCTGGCCTTTTAAGGAGAAGTTGTTGATGATGATGTGGCGGTGATGGTGTGCTCACACATGAATGGACATACATGCAACTCTCTGCGTGTCTGTCTGTCTTTCTCTGTCTCTCACTCTCTCGATCCCTCTGGACAAACACATCTGAGATCTTCAGGGCAATGATAATAAATAAGCATGTAAAGCAGTATTTAAATGGCTAGTGTGACAGCTGTGTCAGTGCCGGATTCACTCTGCTGCCGATTCGACAATCTTATGTGCCTGCTCTTTCTAAGTACCTCTAGCTGCCGAACAACTTGGTGTGTGCCAGTGTGTGTCCGTAACTGGGCAAGTATGTTAAGTATTCCAGTGGAGGCTCTGAGATGGCCTGTGGGTGCATTTCTCACAGGCACATTTGATCTCCATCTGCCCTTTCGGTTGTCTTTTTGATCAGTGAGCATGGGATGAATCAGAGGAGTGGCTGTCCTCTAGTTTGATGTACATAATCAGTGTCCCTCTCGTTACTGCATTCAGAAGAAAAGAAAACAAGAGATTAAAGGATTGAGAAAGAGGAACGATAGAAGATTGCTGTGGGCAGACTGCTAATACTAGTGCGGGTGCGCATGTTTGTGTGTGAAAGTGTGTCGTTGTTGTGTGCCTTAGCGTGTTGGGGAATCTCTTTTTAGCCAAGAGGAAAGCCTTTGCTTTGAAGTTACGCCTTTGTCTATAATGGATTGTTGAAGCTTTGAAGCCACCGTGACAACAATTGCAATGTATTTGCATAGATGTGTTTATATGCAAGTGTAAAGGTATATGTGTGTGTGTGTGTGTGTGTCAGTGTGTGTGTTTATTGCTGTGTGTGTGTGTGTGTGTGTGTGTGTGTGTTTGTGCGTGTGTGTGTGTGTGTGTGTGTGTGTGTGTGTGTGTGTTTGTATGCGTGTCATTGTGTGTGTTTATGGATGTGTGTGTGTGTGTGTGTGTGTGTGTGTGAGCATGTGTTCATGTGCACCTGCGTGTAGTGCACCTGTCTAGTTAGTCTTTTAATAGTTTCAACATTGGCTCGATGTGTCCTCATATTCTTCCCTCCATCACCATGGTAACAGTGAACCCGTTCAGGATGTCCTTATTTACTTATGCAAATGACGTCCTGCAACTCTCCAACCTGCCAATCACAATCCCAAGTGTATTGCAAAACCGAGTCAAGAAGGTGAAAGTAGTTATTTTCAATGCAACTTATGTAATGCAAATGGTGGGCCAGGTTGACCACAGCAATGCCAGGCGCCCTCGGTGTAAATCTATCAGCTGGTGACACTTTACTCAAATCATTACTCTGTGGTCATGGATAATCTCTGTGCAAGCACCAGACTAGTCTAGACATCCTTTGACATTTTTGGAGGATTGTTTGGCTGAGACACTGCCACGAGCTGTCTTGGATGGTGTCCTTATATGACTTTAAATAGTCCCATTCTCACTGTTGAAACACAATCTAATAGCTCTGTGATCCTCTTGTATAAAGCAATATCGGCACATAATGGCAGGCAGGAATCACTCTGGGTCTTTAGCTACTGTGTGTGGTTAATGACTACTCATGGGCTACTGTTCTACTTCAGTAAACATGATGGTGTGATTGTGTGTGTGTGTGTGCGTGTGTGTGAGAGAGAGAGAGAGAGAGAGAGAGAAAGAGAGAGAGAGACAAATCTAGAGAGAAATTCTGAATAGACTTTACATTAAAACATTAACTGTGAAGGATGACACGCATCAACTCTAAATGTTCCCATTCAGTCGTTTAGCAGATGCTCCCTCCTGCCACACTGTGAACAGAGGATGAGAGCAGCATTCAACCCAAAATGTACCGACAGAATGACAGGAGGAAGGGAGAGAGGGAGAGGAGAGGCACTTGGAAAAGAAAAAAGGGAGGTGGTAGGAAGAGAGAGAAAAGCACGCACTAACTGTACCGCATCGCTTGACTTTGTATAACTGTAGTGATTATCTTTGTAGACCTCATAAGCAAAGCGTATGCAAATACTATACCTTTAAATGATTTGATTTAGCCTCCCTGTGTGCCATATGGAAGTGAGTTCCTGTACAGCATATTACAGTTTGGTCCTCCCAGCAGGATAAAACAAACACAATTATTTTCAGTTATAATTCAAGCCAGGACTACTATAACTTAATGAGAAGTTTCCATAACTTGTACTGATTTTAACCTCAATTTAACCCCAGACACCAAATTTTAACCAGACCCTCTAATTTACTCCAACAGCACATCTATGGGACTTTGCATCATTGGGGAGATAATATTTCTTGGTTTACCTTTTTTTTTCATTTTCAAGTAAAATCCGCCATGCAGTTTATTTATGCACTTTAGCATTACCACCTGACATCCACAGATCATACTTTATTACCACCTCAAGGAACTTTATTCTGTCTGGAGCAGAAGTGTCAATGATTTTTAATGTCTCCCCCAGTGAAAAATTATTATTCTTTTCTGAAAAGTCGTGATTTTTCTGGGGTATCATCTCTGTGGAACACATTTTGGTAATTTGAGTTATATCATAGTGATTACAAGGGGTTTAGAATAAAGTGAATTATTATTATGAATTTAATGCATAATACAATACAGTATTATCATTCAAATTTTAAAGTACTGACTGCGGATAGGGAAATAACACTTTGATTTTTTTTGTTTGATAAACAAAAGGTATAAATGTGCCTGCCAGTGCCAATTAAAGGTTCAGCTGGTACTAATCACATGATAGGTCTGATCCCTGGGCACTTGTGGTAATATTAAATATTTGGGGTGGCTTATGTTTTAACAGGTATTGTGCAGTTTGGAATAAGAATCATCTCTGTGATGAGCCTAGCCTTGCCATTTTGTCAGACTTTTCGAGTTTCACTATGAATTTCACTTTTTCGAGAGGTACCACTTGGTTACTTCGGGGCTAACTAGAATACAGAAATCCCTTTGCAATGGCAAGGTTTCACAGGTATTGCTCATGTAGTGGCAGACTGACTGGAATAAACTTTAATACTTGAGTGCAAGTTGCTCCCTTAGACACTACTATATCTTAGCCAGTGGTGAAGAATTCACTTTTCAGATCAATACTAACAAAATACCCTATCTAAGAATATTACCTGGATGTTTTGTTGCCAGATTAGTGTATATACCTTAAAACTTCTATTAAAAGCCGACTCCCAATTAAACAAGTGCCTTTTATTTGCTGGGTATAGCTATATGCTTTGACAAATAAACACAGCTCCCTAATAGAAGCTGGGTTACATCAAATATTCAATATTTAAATCCAAACTACGGAGCAGGGGGTGGTTTCTCTTGCCAATGAAAAGCAACTTCCTCTCTGGGCACTAACTGTGGGTTCAAGCTCAAATTATTTAATTATTCCAACACATATGAAGGGTGGGCCCTTGTGTGAAGTCATGCACGACACTACGGCTTCCAGATTGTGAGTTTCATGTGTGCAATAAAGTCAAATACATACATAGGAGAATGAGGAAAAAAGTTACTGTACACTCAGTAGGCTTTCAGAAATCTTGTTTTTATATCCTTCATTTTGCAAGAATTTTGTCTAAAAGGAAATAAAGGCTGCTCCTAAATTGACACAGATCCCAAATACAGGCCAGTTGCTTCTGGTGATTACAGCAAATAAAAGCCCAGGCTAATAATTGAAGGTATATGTATACACGGTAAATGGATTTTATAAATGAGCTTCTTGAAACCCAATGCAAATTGCCATTTTTAATCCAGTTGACCAAAAAAAAAAAAAGAATTTTGAATGTTCATAGCTCAGCTTATATTCAACTGCTGTGGGACTATTTCAGCTATTCCCACAACAGTTGAAACTAATAATTAATACATGAAAGATATATTTGTGTATCAGCATTACACACAGTCCCTTTCATACATCATACACTCAGAGACCCAGCAATATTGTTAACCAGAGTGTAACAAGCACAGGCCAAAGAAAGTTAAACAACATACCTGTGTTGTTCTTTCAAAGAATATAAACCTACAATAAACAGGCCCACTGAGACAACATCACCTAGCATTTCACAAAGTACATCCAACAAAGTTCAGAACAGGGACAGTGCTGTTTCATGGTATAAACACATGCTTAACAGTCTCAGATGAGTGACAAAATGTGCAGCCCTCCTCCACATTTGAGTCCACCCTTGACAGAAACTTATTTGTCATTAGGGCCCCATACAGGCAATATTTCCTCCACTGTAGATCCCCTGACCTCAGGAAGAGGGAGGTTGAGAGGCAATCTCCATCTACAGCCTGTCAAGCTCCATTCACCTAACAACTCCTGCCAAAAATAGGATGGCAAATGTGAGAAGTTTCCCTTTTTGATCTTGCCAGCCCCTCGTCTCAGCTGACACTCTGAGTGACCCCAGGACTACAGCTTTCTGTCTTTCTAAGAATCTTATTGACATTAGCCCCGTCTGGATCTTGAGGGGTCTTCCAGCAAGCTTTTATAGTTGGGTGGGGGTCAGAGAAGAAAGGGGGTGATGCGGGGGTGGAGGAGCGGCTTAGTGTCAGTGCAGCAAAGGAAGTTAGAAAGCTGAAACCTGGCAACAACAAGCTGGTTAGTAGATCCATGGTGAAAAAGGACCCTGCAAATGTTAACTCTCACAATCCAAGGGATCATTTTGCTGCAATTTAATGCCTGTAATATCAATTACCACAGCTCCAAGTTGTTAGAAAACACTGATCCCACCACCACACCATCCATACAGGTAGACTGGCACAGACACCAGGCTTTCAGTATTGAGGCATAAACGGCAGGAACTCCTGACATGTTTCCAGGTCCTCCGTTCTCATGACAAGAAGCTGGCAGTCCAGATGCAAACCCCCCAGCGGTGGTTTACATGTAGTGTACATGCTAAATCTCTTTAACATTATCTGCATGGTAGAGTAGCCTGTGGGCACTGCACCAGCTTCCTCTGAATATTCTGTAGGGCTTTGGCAGGTGCCATAAAGATGATACAACTAGACTGTTTATTACAAGCATCCGTCCTCTGTACCGCATTTGGGACAAGAGCCACTTCCATTTAGCCAGTCTGGAGATGACAGATTGCGTAATTCCCTCCCAGTTCTTTATCTTAGAACCCTCCGAGCCCAAGTGCACCCCAAGGACCCTTCCCCAGTGTAGCCCTCCTGGCAGTAGAAGTGAACTAAAGCCTCTCTCCTTGCTCCACATAAAACAGCTTTACTTTTCCTTGAGTTAACTCTTGCTGAACAAGCTCTCATATGTATGCAGGCTATCCTCCAACGCCTGCATATGTTCCCTGTCCCTCACCAGCACTCTAACATCATCTGCATAGGCAGAGACACATGAGGGCAAACAATTTCCCAGTCCTACCACCCCACTGGATCATAGCAGACTTACTGTTTCCATAGGTATTGTAGTGCAAAAAGATACACAAGATAAATTATCATATTTATAAAAGATGTAGCCTCACAGACTTCAGAAACTGTAGTTGGCGGGGGTAGAAGAAGAGAAAATACAAAAGCCCAAAGCTGTACTATATACTGTAGCTTTCAAGAAGAAAAATGACTCATAAAATAGTTTTGCATTTATCCATTTGTGGCCATGTAGAGCCTCTTCTGAAGTGCATTAGAAATCCAAAAACAATGAGCCCTAGAGTGTGTAACCCCTTATTAAAGACTGTGGGAGGGTAGCACCATTAAAGTATAACAGCTAATTACTATCCCCAGATGGTATTCTAGGGATCCAATTTTTCTTCTGGTGGAGCTTTATTTATTCAGCACTGAAGGCATATAGTTGACTTTTTTAAGTCTTCTGGAAGTTCAAATTTCTTCTCATAAATATTTCTTCTTTAATTGGTGCAGTGGTTAACCCATCTCACCCGCAGCAAAAATGGCTTGAAGGGTGCAGAAACTCCAGTTAAACTGGAGGAAGACTGAGGGAGAAAAAACTGGGCTCAGACACAGTTTTAATTACATCTCTTTCTCTATATCATTTACGTTTCTCCTTTCTTTCTTTCTTTCTTTCTTTCTTTCTTTCTTTCTTTCTTTCTTTCCGTCTCACCCACTCAGTATGTTGACTGCTAATTGATTTGTCTGTCATCAAAAAATTAATTAAACACTTCTCCTTGACATGTGAGGCATAAAAATACCCATCCTCTTTTAGTCTCACACTTTCTTTCTTTCTCAGTTTTTTTTTTCTCATTATTGCAGTCACAGGCTCCCGCAATGCAGGAAACTGCCAGGTGCACGTTCTGTACTTACGTAAAAGCACATGAGCATTGTGGTCCAAAATGAGATATTCACCATTTGACAAAAGTGACACCTACTCTTATAAAATGATTGATAGCACAATATCAGAACCCATTAAGGTATTTTTTAAAAGAACAGTAAGTAACTTTATTTAGGAAAATGACAGCAGTTAAACACATTGGGTTCTCAAGGTCTTTAAAGTATTGAATGACAAGGTTTTTTTCCTTCCAAAATTGATGAAAGACATTTTTATTGTTGTAATAGAACTCAGTTCCATTGCTTTTACCTTCTTTTTGAATATTTTTTATCTCTTTGTCTCTCTCTCTCTCTCTTCCATCATTCTCTCATTTGTTTTTTTCCCCTCTTTTTTCCTCCACATTTCAACCTAAAAAGCATGAAACTCTCATATATCACTTTTGGTGCCTTGTGCACCTGTCCTAGTGGCTTTTCTGGGCAAGGTCAGAATACTGATATAATGAACACACACACACACACACACACACACACACACACACACACACACACTTTTTCAGGGCAGAGGAAGGGGGTATGAGGGGAGCAGACCTGTGGTTTGATGTAGTGTATGGAGTATGAATATCAATGCTGTCCCGTCTGCACTAACAAACGCACTAATTACCTCCTCATTAACCTATGACGAGGCGTGTGTGTGTGTGTGTGTGTGAGTGTGTGTATGTGTGTGTTGATTCCTAAAACAGTCAGTCCCCTGCTCTCCCAGAGTCCATTAATATCACTCTCTGCTAGTGTCAGTGGTAATGATGCTAGGTTTGTGCCACCTCTCTATCCTTCTTGCTGTGTCCCTGACACAAAAAAGGGCAACTTCTCACGCGCACACACACACACACACACACACATACACCACACACACTCGCATGCACACACCCTACAGCTTTAGACCACAAGTACCTTTAGTCCCCTTTCTGCCCACATTTGAGATTGATGTTTCAAGGTTAGCGCAAACAGTAACACAGCAGGCATAAAGGACAGAAGGACAGGACTGAAAGAGAATCATGTGAAGTCGTGCTGCATTCATGAGAAGTTTTAATGTCAAAACTTCTGATTTTGAATTTCCTACTTTCTACTTCAGAGCATTCAAGTGGTTGAGGTCGGAACAAAATGAATTTCATATTGTTATCTGCACTAGAACTGACATGAAATATGACATTTTTATAAATCATCGAATGCAAATGAATGCATAACAAAAAGCATTAGGCTATGTGAAATGGAAATGTTATTATTTATGGCTTTCCATGCAGTTTCACCATTAGCCCATAGAATGTCTTCATAACCACACGCATCATGACTACTTTTTGATATTCATTTGAACTACAAATGAAAGGCACTGTCTGGTTTGAGGCTTGTTTTGCTTTCAGCACTTGCTTTCCATGTAGCTCACATCTTTTGGCTCCACCTGTTCTGCCTCTCATGGTTCTTCTCATGGTTCTTCGTTCTGTGTCACACTCTTCATGTTTGTTTTGTTATTAGAGCCCATGAGTAGTAATTGTGCATTCAAGACAATAAGGAGTAAAGATGCAACTGTAAAGCGACTTTTGAAATTGGAAATGATCTCTTCAAAGACACTTTTCTCTCGTCCCACAACATATATTGTAATTTTGCATAGCCCTAAAACACCTAAAACCCTCAAATTATCCATGTGCCTCTGTATTTAAACATGCTTTAAACATAATAAATAAATAATTCTGAGCTCTTCAGAAAAAGCATTCAGTTAATTCTAACTATTTGAAAGTTGGAAACCTCTCATTTCCTACCTCTCATGAACACAGCATAAGGGTGTGTAATAGTCCGTACTAGAGGCGGTAGCTCCAGTAGAGCAGATGACAGAGCTGGTTCCATAAATAGGAGTAGCTTTGATGGCAGCTGCATCACAAAGTAAACTCAACTGGGTTCATTTGTGATAACTGTTATGCTCACAGAAAGCCAAATATTGTTCCTGAAGTTAGACTTCTGCCGTAGCTTTCAGTCTTTTTTCCCTGGCATCATCCACATCTACAGAGGACCAACAGAATGCTGATTGCAGTTAGGGATGTCAAGAGCACTTATGTGGAAGATACTTCCATCTCAACACACCATGCCTAGTCCCATACACTTCAGCTAAATCAAGATAATTCGCCAGCCTGTTGGAAGGAGCTTGGCTGTATCAGTGACAGCAGGGCTGGTGGCTGTAGCAGCATGTGTAGAGGCTCTGTAATGGTTATATTTAGCTCCTTATCTCCCAGACGGCTCTCTGAGCACACAGTCGCCTGGCACAGCAGCCTATTCTAGTGAGAGCTGTGGAAACTGGGAACAGTTAATGCCATTCTGGCTCTGACAAAGCTATACCCTTCGTAATAATCTTTGGTCTGACCAAAATTCTGTTCTGTATCTCCCTCCCCGAAGTGTATAATAATCGCCTTCCCCTTGAAATGGTATCAGTATTGTTTTATCATAACCTTACTGATAGCATGAGGGAGACAAATTCGCCTCATTTTCCTCACTTTTTCATTTCCTATTTGAGTTTCTCTTCTCCTTTATTGTCTCTTTGCTATTTCTCATTCTCTCCCATAACGCGTTTGCCTCACTATCTGTCTGGCAGAATGAGAGTGGGAAAGAGGGTTTGTGTTTTTGTGACAGTATGTGATGTTCCTTCTGATCCCTCTGAGTGTTTGAAGCTGCATTACATCAGACTCTCTCTCCTGCCACCAAAGCCCTTCTGTCATAGTGTATGTGTGTGAGAGGAGAAAGAAGGGAAGGGGGGGGCATTGAATGAGGCATTGATTTTCACATGCATCCTATACAAACATGAGACACACACACACACACACGTACAGATGACATCAGTATATTCTGCTGCTGTTGAAATACAGGGGCTTTCTCCTCTGCATTATAGATGAGGAAGCTGCGAACAGCTTGTTTGCTTCCTAAATGAAGATTTTCTCTCCTCTCCTCTCCTCTCTCTCTCTCGCTCTCTCTCTCTCGCTCTCTCTCTCCCTATGATTTTGTTGAATGCTGGCTCTTTTCACCCCCACATGAGCCAAAGACTGTGCATGTTTGTGTGTGTGTGTATTTGTGTGCACAGCTGTTGGGGGTCTGTGCTGAGCTGGTGTGAGTGGCCCTCATCTTTAATGCATACTGCCCTGTGTGTATAGCAGCAACAACTTCGAAGCCAGAGGCTATCCTGCTGTTTCCCGCTGCACAACAGGCACCTAGTCACAAAGTGCACACTCACACACACACACATGCACCCTCCTTTATAAGACCCTACAGTCCTAACCCCGAACCTCTGTCATCTCTCTGTTGTTGGCTGACTTTCCGTCTTTCCTCCCACCTCCCTCTATAGCACTATTTCATTTCTTTTTCCTTTTTTCTACTCCCCCATCTCTCTCTCTCCTCATAATAGTAGGCTTTCTGTAGCAAACCAGCTGGGACTACCATAGTGGAATGGACTTACAGCCCTGAGAAACACAGCGGAGAGGGGAGGCCATGAGAGATAGCTTTTAAATAACAAGAAAAAAAGATCAAATGAGATCAAGAGGCAACTTGACCATCAAACTGAAGGAATCAGGAGGATGGGACAACAGCAAAAGGAGGAGGAGAGGTGCAAATGCAAAAAAACAAAAAAACAAAACTGCATCATAGCAAGTCATCTACAGTGTTAAAATCTTGATTTTGCTAAAACAAATGAAAAAAATCTGCATGTGGGGTGAGATAATCCCACTTTTTTCCAATGGTTATCACCTTGTTTCCAGATTCTTCTTAAACAGGTGGCATTTTCTTGATACTAGCAGGCTGATCTTTACTCTGCTTTGTTTCAATATATTTATATTTGTTCCTGGAAAAATTCAAAACCAGTGAAACGGCATCAGAAACAAGAGGGATTACCCCATCTCACTTGCTTTTACTCAGCAACATTGGTCAATCACATCATGCACACTTTCTTTACCAAATTTGTTTTAATTTTTTTACCCGTAGAATACTGTTTAACAAAAAGCAGAATTATCAACATTAGACCGAATACATGCCCTGCAGAGCCATTCAGACAAAATGTATCTACAATAAACTGAATGTTATACCATGTACTGGTCTGCAGCATGGTGTTAGCTTGTAATAAGTGTCAGATATATGTAATTTAAGAGGTATTCAGAGCTGCAGTGTTGACATCCCTCCGAGACTGTCGTTGAGCTGCCAGCAGGAGCCCACTCTGAATAATGGAATAGCAGATTAGCTGTCTTATCTGACTTCTCATATAGACTAAGGCATATTAAAAATCAGCCTACAGACTCAGACAAACACAGATTCTCTCTTGTGATAAAGTCAAAGAGATATAAGTATGGGTGGATGTGTGTATGTCTGACTTGCTTTCTCCTGCTCCTACTGGAGTGAGGTTAGGTCAGTTAGATGTTTCAGCCACAACCTACAGCCTTTAACCAGCTTGGGCCTAGATTTCCCTCTCTGCATTCTTCTGTGGTTTAATTTTCCCTGGTCAGGCATGGGCAGAGCTGGGTGGCAGGCCATTGATTCTGCCAGAGGGAGAGAGCAACACACAGAGAGAGAAGGGGAAGAAGGAGGAGTTGCTCTACATTTTGGTGGAGCAAATCATGCTCACCCTCACATGTTCCCCCTGGGGTTTTTCCTGGAAATACTTGTTGATCTGCTATTCCACATGCATACACCACACATACACAGATACATGCACACAGTACAAACAAAAATAAGACTTGCACACCTCTCTGCTTGAATAGATGGCAAAGATTGAGCTGGGAATGCCTCCAGGTTCGTCTCTATCTTGCATGAGAGCTGATCTCTAACCTTGCTCACATGCACGCCCTGCACACATACATACACACTCACAGGCAGGATGGTCCACAGGGTTCACAGAACATTATTACGGTGTGTGATGTTTTCTGTCTTGGTAGCATCTCCTATTCCCATGTCTGCAACCCGACCACCCTGAATGTCAGGGATAATGATTTATCATTCTTACTTCCATCTCGCTGTCTGCCTCTGTCACTCTCTCTCCCTCCTTCATTCTGTGTGTCATGGTCAATGTGGCCCCCAAGGGGGCAGCTAGCCAGAGGTCAGCCCCCACACCCCGCATCCTCATTCCTCCCCAACTTTCTGTCCACCATGCCCAGTGGGACAGAGGGTCGCTGAGTGACATTTATCTCTGTGGATATGGAGTATGCCTTCAGATAGAAAATGGCTCTTGTCCGATGTGCGAATGTGTTTAGTTGTGAGTGTCTGTGTAGATAAACACTGGATTAGTTCTTTGACAGTGTAGATTTTGCTGTTTTTCCACTAATGGTCAAAGCTGCAGTTTCTAACATTTTAAGTGATTATATTATGTTACCAGGAAGAGATCACAAGGTCCAGCTCCTATATGGAAAAGCTACTGTGTCTACTTCACACATTATAAATACAGCCTAAACTTCATGAACATCTCCAGAGACAGCTAATTACAATCACACAACTTGTGTTGTTTGTTTGGAACAGACGGTAATGGTGTGGCCACATTTTGATGCAGTCAACATAAGTTATACACACACATTGCTCCGAATCAGGATGTGACCTCACATGCAGGTTAAGTAGGCGGGAACATTTTCTGTGTTTGCGGAGAAGATAAGCTAAACTTACTAGCGCGTTATGAGTACCATGTTAAACAGAATGTGTGAATCCATGTGTTTCCATGTGTGAATTTGCAGATAAGAGTTCAACAAACGCAGACTTTCTTCATTCCATCACAGGATGCAAGTGATTTAGGTTTAGTGGTTTAGGATTTTGTTAAACAATAAATTAAACAAAGCATTGAAATTGGTTCATAATGGTAATATGTGTAACCATTATAAATCTATTGTGGTGCTGCAGACAGGCTCAGGTCTACTTTCATCATCATTTTAATCATTTTTTTTCCAGTGGAAAAGAAAATTGTAATGCAACAAACAGCATCCCAATTAAAATAGTGAATCATCGTCAAAATAATTGCACTGATTTTTTTATTTTTTTACTATATCCTGCAGCTGTAGGATGCAAACACTTATTTTTGCTCATTATTTTGCTTCAAGATGAAACATCACCTTGTAGCCAAGTGGTACAGTCTGCTCTCCAGGGTTAGTTAACAAACTGAAACTCTGAAGTGAGGAAAAGTGGTCTGGTGGTCTGTGGTCAGGTGGTCTGTTTGAGCACAAATGCAAATGTGCAAATCTGGAGTAACCAAAAAATGTGGCTGTTCTTGTGTGTTTGTCTTTGTTTTTGTGTCTTTTGTGTTTGTTTTTTGTCCATGAGTCTGTGTGTGAAAGTATGCACTATGATATGAGATAGCTAGACCACACTGTGATAATGTAGTAACTGTCCATCTTCTTGAGAGTTACCCATAGTGCAACACTCAGACCAACAGATGGCGAGGCTAGCCATACACATCACATGAACTCCTAACACACACATGTCCCGGTCCCCACACCCTTTCTCTTGCTAGGGCTGTGCGGTGGGCTGATTGAGATTCAGTGGTGAGCCCAGGCCTGCGCTCACTGCTTTTATCACAAGACTTTTATCTTCCCCTCAACCTCCACACTTCACCTCAGTCAGATAGCGCAACCTGCCCTAAGCCCCGTGCTCTGCTGGGGTAGCCGGCCAGCCGCTCGCTGGGGCACCCTCACACCACCGCCGCTGCCACCACCACTGCCATCAAACAGACCATTTCTCTGTGAGGCACGAGCTACAGATGGCAGTGTGGCACACAAGCTATGTTTTGATGTGCTGTTTTTGTGTGCAGAGTGGTTTAGTTATTTTTGTGCTTGTGGGGACCACAGGTATGAATATCTGTGTGTGTGTGTGTGTTGAAAAAAAGTGAGAGTGATGTTGTTAAGGCTTTGTTTACAGTAGTCACATGAGTGCGTGTGTGTGTGTGAGAGAGAGAGAGAGAGACAGTATGGGTTTTTCAGTGAGCATTTGTGTAGGCAGCTCATGTCTGAGGAACATTTAATTAGGTCTGGCCAATTTTCTTGCATGCCCTCCATCCTACATTTTCTTTCTCTTTCTATCTCTCACCCTCTAATCTCTCTCACACTCGCTCACAACACACACACACACCCTCGTTAACTACAGACTCTTAAGGATGACCTCTATAGCCTATTAGCACTACAGATAGAACAGGATAGCGTGTGCATGCATTTGTGTGTGTGTGTGTGTGCGTGCGCATCCACGCGTATGCCTATGATGTGTAAATATGGCACTTGCTTAAAGGTGGGTGATTTAAAAGCTGCTGGTTGTTTGAAGAGCCTGTATATGTAAAGCAGGTCATGCTGGCAAGGACGTATGTGTGTGTGTCTGCGTGCACACGTGTGTCCGTGTGTGCGTGCTCGTGTGTATGAATATTTGCTGACACAGGCTTTGTGTCCTCCAGCGTTTCTCTTTGCTCTTTGCTTACCCAACTCTTATTAAAGCAGTAAATATGGCCGGGACATAAATTTGACGCCATGATTTAATTCCATTCTCTCTCTCAGTCTCTCTCTCTTGCTCACTCTCTCGCTCTCCCTCTCTCTCTCTCTCTTTCTCTCTGTCTCTCTGTGTGCTCATTAATATGGCATTAATGTTGCCTTCTCATTAGGAGGCCAAGAACTGCTGGGGGGCAGAGTTTGATGCATTCTGTTTCAGGGCACTCCTTGCTCTTTTGAAATATGCCCACCTTTCCATTCCTCATCAATCTAGTTTAGCGGTGGTGATGTATTGCAGCCTGTGTGAGTTTTTATGTGTGTGTGTAATTGCAGTTTTATGTAGATGTTCTAGGGACGTTAAAGAGCCAAACATGTGCTAGGTGTTACTCTGCTCCCATCTTGAAAGCTGCACCGCAACGTGCGCACTCTCAGGATACACACTCAGAAGATACTGGAGGGTATCGAAGTGTGTACTGCATACACAGCACAGGCCCTTGTGCATTCACGGGCTCCTTAAGCGAAGATGAGCCCAATGCTATAAAAATATTGGCAGATTTGTAGTAAAGAAAATGAATTCCCTTGTAAATTTGGTGTTTGGGAAATTTAATTTAGAGTGACTATAGTTACTTCAAGTACCGCCCACCTCACATCACACATGATCACATTCTGCACCACGATTTGATGACTCTGAGGGAAAATATTTAATTGGCATGAAAAATGATTCTAATTTATTCAGATTTTATGTTGCTTTAATGTAGGTTATTACTTCTATTTAATTTTTACCGGCGTGTTATCCTTACCAAGCTCTGCTCTTAATCAGAACTCGGTAAAGAGCTTTTTAAATATGCTGCTCACAATGCCTGGAACAAAATGCAAGAGGTTTTTAAGCTTGATAAACTGGTGCCCCTTGGAGTTTTAAATAATTGTTGAAGGACTTTAACAGTGATAACATAGAGTGACTTTGCTTCAGCTATATCCACTTTATCAGAGTATCTTGTATATTGGGAAATTTTAAGAATTATGTAATTTGCATGTTTGCTTATTCTTTATTCTGTGTTCTTTATTTGGATCCCCATTAGCTTCCAGAAAGTGGTCACTAATCTGCCTCGGGGCCAATAATTAAAAACACACTGAAGCAATAACATAAATAGACAAAAACAACTCAAATGTAAAGATCAGTAAATAAGTAAAATAAATCTACATATGAAACAAAAACAGTAACCTACAATGAAAACAAAAATGAAATTGTCCAATGCACAACAACGAAAGGCAAAAAATAAAAACAATCAAAAATCCTGTGACAGAAAAACCACAATAATATATATAATATCTATAATTCCTCAGTTTTTTTTTTTTTTTTTAAAGCAAATCCTCTTGTAGTCTGTCTGATATTGATGAGGAACATATTTCAGATAGAGGACAGTTCACATTATACAGTTAGTTTCTGGACTTGGCACGACCAAATGACCAGGGCTCACTTGTAAAATAGTATGTCCACAACAAAAAACATTACATACAATATTATCATAAAAGAATTGAGGAGTGTTATTCCAAATAACATGTTGCTTGTTCGCAATGACTCATGAAGTTTAAAGCCTCATGTGCTGCTGCTCATCTCGTCCAGGACTCCCCCGAAAAATACAATCCTGGTTCCAAAAAAAAGTTCATAGTAAAAAAAAAAAAAAAAAAAAAAAAAAAGTTTTACAGTGTAGTAAACTCATACACATATACAGAGCCCATCTTAATGAGCTGCATTACATACATACAAATACGCTGTGCAAAACAACACAGGATATGGAGGAAATAACCACTCAATAATGCTAATGGATTTATGTTCATCTCACGCACGCGGGCATGTGTTAAGCAAAATCTGTCTCCACATAAATTTTTCTGATGCCCCAGCGAGAAGCCACTTAGTTCCTGACAAGTATTTACTTCAGCGTTTACGAGCCCGTTAAAATCATATCAAGCCATGGAACCGTCATGAACAACATCGTTCTCTTAATTTACCAGCCATTATGGCACTTTTTATTAGTGGTAATGGTGCAAAGGAAGGGAGGCGGAGATCCGGCTCGTAGAGGAATATGGCATGGAGAGAGGAGAGGAAGAATCGAATGGGGTGACACGAAGAGTGTATGCTGTGGAGATAGATAGATAAATAGATAAAGATGAAGATAGGACGTGATACTGTCTCTGGTCTCACAATATGACAGATATATTGGGTGTGCATCCCTCTATGGATTCTTACACAATGGGACAGTTTCCTCTTTGTTCTTTTAATTGTGGCAGCATGATAATCATACACACTTATTATGCATATCATGAACACAGCATCCTTCCCCTCTTTCTCTGTGTCATAAATATGAACATACATATTCACACACACACACACACATACACACACACACACACATTCGCACACTCGCACATTCTTCCCTCCTCACATCTACAGCTCACACATAGAGCTAATTTCTCACAGTGAATAGCTGTGATGGAGGTTCCTCTGAGTTGTGAAAGATCCATTTGGAGCGGTGCGCAGAAGAATGGGATGGCATTGCACAAAGGACTGAATACAGTATAGAGCTTCGCCTCTTATGCACCCCCCTCCCCCTCCCCCCATCCACCCTCTTCCTGTGAGATGGAGCCAGACAGTGAACAAGAACATTAGTGAGAGTGTGAAAGGATGAGAGGGTTAAGGCTGGACACTTCAGGGCTTTAGACTGGAACCCAATTTTCATCAGCCGGCTGATGGAAAGGAAAAAAAAAAAGACTTTTTTTGTGTGTTTGTTCTGTTGAATATGATTCTATAGTATAGAAATGGGGCTGCCCCAGCTTAGTACAGCACACATGAGGTTAGGCTGACTTTCTGTTAAGGTTGCTTTGTTGAATTAACTTAAACCATGTCGTCTGTCTTTTGTATGCTCTGACGTCTCCTTTTGAGCCACTCGTTTCAAATATTGCCTTTTCTTCTTATCTGTCTTCTTTTCCGCTTATGCTCTCAGTTCCTCATTTCTCCCTCCTCCTTTCTCCTTCTCTGTGCTTTTACCACCTCTCCATCCTTGTCCTGTGGTTACCCGGGAAACTGTTTCTGCATGTCTCTGACTACTGTTCTCTTCCTTTGGGGTTGATGTAATAAGAAAAATGCATTCTTAAGCAAATGAGATTAGGATTTGTCAGGTGTTTTTTTTTTTTTTTTTCTTTTTGTGTATGATGTTTTGTTTTTCTTCTTTTAATACCTGTCTACAAAACAAGTTGGCAGCATGTCTGTATTTTTTATGTGTCTGCAAGTCAGTCATCCAGCCTGCAAACTTCTTATTTGAAGGACTCAAAACTGAATTTAACACATTGTGTCTAATATTTTTATACTGTATTGCCTAGTAACTTACATCATCATGTACTTACGAGGCACATTATCCCATCAGAGGAAAATGTACAGCAGAACACACAACTATAACTGATAGATATAAAAGTGTATTAATGCTGGGGACGGTAAAGGTGGAAAGGTTGTTTTAGGGCTGTACTCAGTAGGTTTGGAAATTTAACAAAACCTGTGGCCGACTGATCACTGCTTCATGGTTTTTGCCTCCTGTTGAATCCTTCACCATTTTTTTGGTTCTGTAGCAACAGTGAGAGAAAACAAAGGAAAATGTTATCAAGTTTTGTACCATTTTTGCGTTTATGTCTAACACATTTATGGCCATATAATGATAACATCGCCCCACACAAAATGTCCAAATGGCTAGATTACTAAAATTGGAAATGAGTGACTGAGATTAAAAGTGATTGTTACTCAATAAAAGGCATTTCTAAAGGGCTTGTCTACCAAAGACCTGTGATGAAAAGTGCTGCCGGTGTTCTTTCATCACTTTCATCACTTAGCACACAGCGCTGTGGGTGCAAGATGTAGCTGTTTCAACTTTTTCTCAAGTTCACTGCTCATCAGTGTCACTTCAGAGCTCCACCGGTCAACAAGGACAGAGCAGGAGCTGGACCAGAGAAGAGTATCAGAGCCGGTGTATCCTGGTCTCCACTGATAAAGCCAGGCCTACTGTATACAACAAACACAGAGCTATCTATTAACCAGCACCAGCCAAGTGAAGCAACGAACAGGCATTGTGGGAGACCTCAATGATGAGAGGAAAGAGGCAGGACTGCCATGTAGCCGTAGGAGAAACATCAGATGATGAAATAACTTTTGCCGTTCTTGCTTGACGAGGTGTGCCGCCACTCAAAGCATTCTTACATGGACATCAGGACGGTCATGCGAACCACATGATTCATCTGTAGGTGCAGGGAAAGTGTCAGAGTGCCAGGGCACAGCTCCAAGGGATTAACCAAGCCCGGTAGAAGCCATCCAACACAGAACAGACATTAGTGATCAAGTCAGGCAATCAAGCAACAACATATAACAATTAGTATTCATAAAAATGGTTTGTGCATGTTGGTACATCTGACAGGGTTTCAGCTCCCCTGAATACATTGTAAGACATAGATGATGAAATATGACTAAACATTTAAATCTTTATTTTTAGACAAAATTTATCAGAAAAGCTGCTACTCTACAAACACATGTCCGAAAGTCAGCACACAATTAGCATGGTCTACATGTTATAATATAAACTAAAATGCAGGCATTGACAAAGCCCTTAAACAGCCATATCAGTGTTTTTTCATGTTTAGTGTTATTGTAGTGTTATGTTATTATTAAATATATATACTTTATATATACACTACTTCATATATGTATTAGTTTCTGCTAATCTTTTGCAGAAGCAAGCAGTTGTATTCTTGAGCTCTGATATCATTTTCCCTACTTTTTAAGCAGCCATTGGATTCCATTCATTCCACTATGATATCAAAGTAATCTATCACCACACATTAGTTTTCCTAAACGCAACAGCACTGATGTGTTTTGATGACTTGAAATTGGACAGAGTGAAATGGTCCCTTCACTGTAAAATAGTCCACTGGGAAACATTTGCGTTACACAGCCAAATATCAGTGCTGTGGTTTGTGGCTGGCGACGACCTTGTTAGCCACACAAGCAGAACATTACGAGGTGGGTGCTTTAACCAAAAATTCAAATATGAAAATAGAAGGATTTTGAATGCAGAATGGTTTGTTGCAATGTAAAATGACAGGTAAACTGTAGTAAATGGGCCAAACATTCAAAATCACTGATATAGTGTTTTAAAGCACTTCATGTTACCGCATTTTTAAAGCCAGCCAGGCTTTAACTTCCACTAAGTGTCCAATGCACAGGGCCCTTGTTCAGAAACAGGAACAAAATCTGTTTAAAAAAAAATACACTATTTAGGTAGTCCTAATTGTAAATTAAAATGACATTACAATTTTTAAACTTAGACTTTATGCTTACAGCTGTTGCTTCCAAAATAAAACAAAGACTTTTCAAACAGATTTTTGCTGTGGCTTCGTCTTTTTTCCTCAATTACCTAGAACTTGGCTGTGTGATCGACTCAAGCCTGTCATTGTTATCCATTGGATTCGCAGCAGCTTAAAAACTAGGCTATAACCTCCAAGTGACTTTGCATCTTGGCCATAAGTGGCAACAAGCACCAAATAGCACAGCTTGCTTTCTCCAGGAACACATGGGAACAATCCCCAGGTGCTGCACAGGCTCAGCTGCACGGCTCACACCAGCAGAAAGAGACATCCACACGCGGGCAGCGCTACTAAACATTCAGTCGATACAGAGCAGCACGGGAAGAGAGAAAAGATGAACAGATATCCCCGACAGAGAGAAACACCTCCAGTTGCACATCATTTAAAGAGCCATGTGAGATGGAGAGCTACTGTATAAAGGCCTCGAGGTAGAGTGAGAACACAATTTACTGCCGCCACCTGTAACCAGTTAAACCCAGTACAAGCACAGGCTCGTGCGCCCTGTGTATACTATTCAATTCGCCTTAATTTAATTTGTGCACATTCTTGTGCATCACTGCCCACTGCAGTCTGCTGCACACCAGGAACAGCACAAAGAGACTTCAGGTTTACTGCCTTGTAGTGCCTTGGATTAGTATTGAACTTTTTTCAGTAAACAGTTGTACCGCAATGCAGGTTTGACCAGATCCATCTGTTTGCTTGCATTCCACTCCACTTTGTGTGTGTGTGTATGTGTGTGTCTGTGTGTGTTTACTGTGTTTATGAGTATGTGGCCATGCATTCCCTTTTTCTGTTTATTTTGTTGTTGTGGTGACCAGCTTTAACCTTGCGAGGCAGTTGGAGTCGCAAGATCACAAACACGTGAGAATCCGTCTTGCATGCCAGGCTGGCAAGACAGATTCTCACGTGATTGTGGTTGGGACCAATCAGTGTCCTGGCAGCTACGGGCGTGGTTTATGTGTGAAAAAAGCGGGATGCTGCTGTATGATCAGTTGTATCAGTCAGCAAGAATGATCTCCTGACACGCTAATTACATAGGTAGCTACACTGACTTGTTTTCCAGCTGTCAGAGTTCCTCAGACTGCCGCTTGCTGTTGTTTTCTCTTCATCAATTTCCTACTATGTCTCATGGCTCGTTGATCTGATTGGATTAAGTTAGCCTTGATGAACACTAACAGACAGATGGTTCATCCAATCACCTGCCAAGTTTTTTTTTTTTTTTTTCAAAGTGCCTGCCCTTTTCCAATGAGTTTCCGATCTCAACTTTTCAGATGGTTCTGTGTAACAAACCATCTGGCATGTCAGGTTAGACCAGCCTGCTTCATGGGCACAACATCCTGGTCTCTACAAAAAAAAAAAAAAAAAAAAAAAAAAAAAAGCTTTAAGGTTACTTTAAGGTTAAGGTAAGCATTAAGGTTAGACGTAAGATGGTTATGCTTAAATGAAATTAATATAAATCCAAACGATGTCCCTACAATGATAGTAATACAAGTCTGTGTGTGTGTGTGTGTGTGTGTGTACCTGTATGTGACAGGGCCCCACTATGTGCTAGCTGAGCCCTGTAACCCACTCCCACAGTGAGGTGAAATGCTCTTCACTGCTCGCTGCCTTTCTCTTCCTCGTTCCTCAGGCTGTGGAGCATCCAGATGGGACAGCATAGGCAGAGAATATTGAAACCCCAAAGCTGTGTGTGGCAGTGTGTGTACTGTGTGCGTGTCTATTCAGCATATGTGTGTGCATATGTAGTAGTGTGTAGATGGGTGTTTTTCTGCTAGCCGTCTGTGTCCAAACGTTCAGACATCACTGCAGGCAAGCCCTCTCTATCCAACACTCCCGTTGCTGGGCTTTCTCCTCCCCGCTGCTCCTGCCACAGGATTAGTTGACACCATCCCCTTTTCTCTGTGTGTTTGTGTGTCTGTGCGCTTCAGAGAGAGAGAGAGTGACAGGGTGATTGGGTGGAGGAGTAGAGAGCAGTAAATATGATTCATTGTGGTGCAGCCACAGTAAATGTTTAAAATTTGAAATGATAGTGGGGCCGGTTTTTCTTTCCAGCACCTCAGCCCGTCTTCACTTTGCCACTACAAACTGTATTGCCTTCATGTTGCCCATCATTGCACCGTCTCACCCACTGCCTCATTAACCCCAGCATCAAGTTGCATGACTAATAGACTAATATTACACTGATAACAATCCTGTTTGTGGTGGTAATTGTGTGAGGCAATTTCCATCCATATTATCCCATCTCTCCAGAACTGATAAGGAGGAGGGAAACCATCCCATTAACTGGCTAGGATTAGTCATTAGATCAACAAATATCAGGCCTCATGGTTGTCACTCCCAGTGGATGTCAGAAGTGTATGAGCTGCAGATGGAGCCTGTCTGGGAGCTGGCGCTGGGTCAGACTTGCACTGTCTCAATTTCAGGTTTGGCAGAGTAGAAAAAAAAAAAAAACAGTGGCGCTCTCATTAAATCAGAAAACTTTCAGCCAACAGTTGATGGATGAAGAAGTAGGAATGAAACTTTATTGATTATCCATTTTCTGTGTGTGTGCGTGTGTGCGTGCGTGCGCCAGGAAGTGTGAATATGTGTATCTGTCCCCTTGTGTGTGTATGTATCGGTATATTTGTAGGGTTTCTGTGTGTGTACACGCAGACATATGTGTGTTTGTGTGTGTGTCAGGGGGTTTTGCTCGCTCACTCAGTTCCAGATGGCACTTTGATTAGGATAATTTATAACTTCTAATCAAGCATCTCTTTAATGACATGTCTTTTCCTCCATGTTCTTTCTACACTTTCCGCCTTCTCTCCTCCCTCGCCCTCACCTCCTCCCTTCTTCTGTTCATCCCTCCATCCCAGCGGACAGTTTGGTGGCTAAAAGATGGATGCCTTGCTTTATTCCTCCCTCCCTGTCTTTATTTTGAAAGTATTTATTTCAGTGCTGCTGTGCTGTTAATTAGAAATAGCTTTATGACACCTTTTACATCATGGCAGAGACAGATGCCCCTGCAGACACAGAGAGGGGGGAACCAGACACCTTAGGAGGATGTGTGTGTGCGAGGGGCTCAGCCTGCATATTTAAGACAACACACTTCAACCAAGCATGTATATGCACACACACTCACTCACACACACACACTCACCACACTCACAGGCAATAGCATAAAGATTGCCTCCTGAAGGGTGGGAGTACAGACACATGGCTAGTAAATATTCAAGTCTCATTGTGTTTTCACAAGATTGGTGTTGCGCATTTACAATTTCCTACAGTGACACTGGCTGAGCATCACACACACACAAACACACACACACACACACACACACACACACACACACACACACACAGTCATACATGCTGCTCAATCATTCATTGAGATAAGCGGTGGAGCTTATCAGTGATGAGCACAGGCTGCGACATGGCAGCCAAGTAACCTGACTGCTCCCAAGTTGAGACAATAATGACATTCATGGAACATACACATGCACGCACACACACACACACACACACACACACACACACACACACCAATGTGTATGCCCTTCACCACAAAGACAATCGGCACATGCAATGCAGTCAGACCACAACGTGTTCAGTGCATCAGAATAATGACCCATTTGCTAATACACATGCAGACAAAGGCAGAGCTCCGATCCAAACTCATACTCGTGTTGAGGATTTATCCAAATTAAAGAAGCACACAGTCCAAGAATTGTCTTCATTTGCATTCAACCACCTTAACAAATACAACACTGGCATTCAGTAATGTACCAATTATACCAGCAGTGATAATCTCTCCAGTGCTCTTGGGCATAACAGGTGATAGAGCTCAGAAAGACACACTTCTACCTTACAGGAGGTATTGGTGAAGTGCTGACGATCATAGTGAACAGAGGTCTTGAGGGTATTATAGCACTGATACAACACTTATTGCTCAATGTCAGAGAAGTTGTCTAATACCTTAGCATAAAAAAGTCAAGAGAGCTTGAAATACGGTTTCCTAAACCTCCATAGTTGCCATTATTTAGCTTGGCCATCAACTCATAAAACAGTTTGGTGTGTTTTACAAGCTCATAAACCTCATAAACAGCACAGTTGGAGCCACTAGTCAGATTGATTGGCTGAAACTACTTGTTGTATAAGCCCAAATGTGCAAAATATGCCTCACATATAAAAAGTGCTGATGCCTGAATGCATTTATGAAGGTTTATGAAAACAGTCTCCAAACACTGAAGGAATAGCAAAATGGTAGCTACAATCTGGCAGTACAATGACAAAGGATTTTTTTTTTCCTTTAATGGCTGTGCTGACAGATGATACTTTAATACAATATGACACAAGGAAGAGAGAAAGACACAGAGAGGTGGGTATTTAACAAAATACCTGGGGCCTTACCATGTAGATACAGTCCAGATCCACACTGGGAAGCATTACCCTAAGTAGACAAAGATAGAATGTAATTATTTTTTGCTCAAGAGACATAATCCTGTTATATTCAACCAATATATTGAAAAATTACTCTCAGTGTAATACTAAAAACATACACTCAGTATGATTATCTCTAAAGTAGACTCTTGTTTTTTTTTTACCTGTTTTTAAAGATATGTTTTACTAACATGACATAAAAGCTCTTCTTATGTTTTGCAACAGCACATTAGTGCCGAAGCAAACTGAGTATTGAATTCCACAGCAGCAATGTCATTGCACTCATGCGATAATCCCCGTAATGCATATCAGACAGATCAACATCGAGAAACACTGAATAATTTATTATTCATTCACAGCAACCACAGAATAATTGGATACCAGAGTCTCCAGTTGTGCACATGAAGTCAAAACACATACACACACACACACACACACACACACAATTACACAGACTCACTGTCAGCAATGCACTGAGCTCTTTTGGTTGGTGTAGTCTCCTAGAGGGTTGTTAACCAGAGAAGTTCGGCTAGTGTGGAGAGACACACACAACATAAGTGGAGGCAAAACACAGCGTAGACCCTGCTGGTGGTGGTGGTGGTGTGTGTGTGTGTGTGTGTGTGTGTGTCCCCTCTACCTGTGAGTTGTTGAGTGGAAAGAGCTCATACTGGGAGGGAGATGGGCTTTTCAGTGGATGCTTTGTGGCCCATTGAACCTCCCCCACCTCCACCCGCCCTGCTGGTTTAGTCTCTCTCTTCATCTATCCTTTTTAGTCTCCCCTGCTTCCATTACACCCCCCCCCCCCCCCGACCCCCCACTCCCCACCCTCCACCCAACCCCAACCTCCTCGTGTAACCACCTTCCCACTCTTCTCTCTCAGCCTCTCCTTTAAAGCCGTCTCTATGTCTGCCTCTCTCCCTTTTCCCGTTTTCCTCCAGTTTTCTCCCTCTCACCCTCTTTTCCCCACCTTCTGTATTCTTTCCATCCTGCCTCTAACCTGCAGGTAGCCCACATTCATCCTTATCTGTCTTTTTATGCCAAATGCAGCTCCATTCTGCTCCACTTGCACCCTCTGTCCCTTCACTCCTTTCCCATTTCTTATATCCTCCATGATTTTGTTCATCCTTTGTGCTATTCCTTTCCATCTCTCTCCCATTGCAGGTGTTTTTTTTTTTTTCACCTCTTCTTTTGGCTTGATTTTGAACCGCTCTCTCTCTTTCTCTCTCTATCTCTGCCTGCACACTTTTTTTTGTCATTTCCATTCTCCAACCTCTAGCCCCATTTTGCCCCCATACCTTCCTCCTTCTCTTCATCCTTACCCGTTGATGTTCACTCCCTTACGGTCTCTCTAGCTGGATAGCATATAATTGGCCACTACAGGGCTCCTATCAAAGAACAAGGAGTCATCAGATGAGGGAAAATTGTTCTCTGTACTCTGTGTTGGAGCGAGAACGCAACGAAGTTCAATTCAGAGTTGCACTTAAGTTTCTGAAAAGAAAGCACAAAAGAAAAAAACGGTCCATGAAATTGGATGCCCAAAAAAAAAAAAAAAAAAAAAAAAAAAAACTATAGCCTCACACGTTTCTACAATAGGTTGGCATTCACAGTGCTGTTGCGAGGAAGCCCAAATGTCACTTCAAAATATCACTTACTCTATTTAAAAAAGTATGGGAAAGTGTAATTCTCCTGTAAATCAATGAATGCTTTTATATTGCTTTCACAAGGTCATTGGTCAAACCATTGCCTTTTAGCTGGCATCTAGCATAGTGTAAATTAGCATGTCATTGAAACCACACCAAATTTACTATGATATATGACATTGCACATGAAATGCTTTTTGTATCACTGTGTAAACAATCTAGTCTGTATCAAATTGCTCAACATGATTATTTATCTTTGAGAAAATAACTTAAATCTTCTCAAACAGATACATGAGGCCACCAGATGACAGTGAGAATTTGTGCCTAATTAGAGAGTACCACATAAATATGAATGCAGCACGTATACAAATAATGCATGCAAATAATGTAGCTCTTAACCCTACAGGTAAATGCCTTATGTTGTTTGCAACAAGTAACAACAGTTGGAGAAATAACAACATTTCATCTGCGCTGCCATCTCTCTTCATCTGTTTCCTACTTTGTTTTGCTCTGTCCCCCCTTCCTGCACCCTCCGTCTGTCCACGGTGGCCCTGTGGCTCTGCTTTAATCTCTTGCCCTGAAAATCATTCAATCACCAGCCACCCGACCTGCCACGTTTCTTCATGTCCCTCCCTGCAGTATGCAACACTTTCCCCTCAGCTGTCCCTCTCTACATCTATCTCCCGACTCTATCGCCCATTCTGTTTCTCCGCTCGGTCCGTTCCTCCGCCATCTTCCTGTGTCTCTATTTCTTGTCTTTTATCTATGTTCTCCTCATCATCGGCGTCTGTTTGGTATGCTGAGAAGACAAACACTTCCTGTCCCCTCTAATTTTGTACCCTGTGAATATTTGTCTGCTCTCTTAATGAAAATGTCAGTTGAATAAGGGGAGGGGCGGGCGGTCTGGGCTTTAAGCAGCTAATTTGGTTTCTGGTAATTTGTTTAACCTTTATATAGCCCTGTTTTCCAGTCCAACACATTGTTGAAGGATCAGCATGCAGGGTAGAGGTGGGTATTTGAGGTCTGCTCTGTCTATAATATACTATTAATAGTCTGAATTACTCTCTCTTAGCTGTAGGGAAGGGGAGGGATAACTGACCTCTTTGGTATGAACCTGACCTTGAAGTGAAGCTGATATATCATGGACAATAAAAAGCGCATGCATAGAGAAACGGCATCTGTCAAGTATGACGGCAGGGAACAGGAGAGGAGCTGTTGTTTTGGGAGAGGAGAATGATGGGTGGATATGGGGCGAGAGAGAAATGAGAGGAAGTGGGCAGACAGACAGGTTGAAAGACAGAGAGCCGAGGTGATGGGCAAGAGAGCAATCTGGGAGAGAAACACAGAGACAGGCGAGGCAACGAGAAGGATGAGGAGGGAATAAAAGTGAGATTGGTGTGTTAAGGAGATGAGTTTTCAGATAGAGCAAACAAGACAGAAAGAAAGAGTGATGAAGGGGGTCAGGGGCAAACAGAGAAAAAGAAAACACAGTTAAGGGGATTTGAGAAGAAAAATAGTGTGTGTGTGTGTGTGTGTGTGTGTGTGTGTGTGTGTGTGTGTGTGTGTGTGTGTGTGTGTGTAAGAGAGACAGAGAGAGGGTAGATGTTTATGGAGTTTGTTTTAGCCCCTTCTGATTGACGAGGCTGTCTGTTGGCAGTAATGTCCGTAGAGTACTGATCAATTGAATGTCACCCGCGGAGAAAAAAACATAACATGCACCATAAAACTGCTGCTCACATTTTTAGTAGCCCCGCCCTCTCTGGTCACACACATACACACACACACGCAGACATCTCATGACACAAATAGCATGAGGCACATATCATGACAAGTTGAGTGGGACAGTATGTGTGTGAAGAGGTGTAGGTGTCACAGTTTATGGTTCGTCAGATTGTTCCTCCTTTAATATCTGTGTGTGTGCCCCAGTGCAGGTAGGTTGGAGCTGGGGTTGGGAGGAGCTTGACCTGTTTACGAGGCACCATAACACAGGATTTACTCTAAGGGATAAATAGATATAGCCAAGAGGAATGAGCAGCAGATAGATGCGGAAAAGACAGATGGAGGGATGGAGTGGTAGAAAGTGAGGGTCACCAGTCACACAGCGGCGCACGCTGACAGATAACCGCTCTGGGCTGGATGTCAACGCTTGGTGTTTATCGTGCACTGGCCCGCCAAGTATGAACAAAGTAATTCTGTGCGAACTTGCAATTCTCAGAAAAAATATATCATTAGATTAATACATTTTATCGCCACTCCTGGCCTTACTTAGCAAAACGACAATGTGCACTATTAATGCAGAAGGCTACTGGCTGCATTCCAGCCACAACCTTAATCAATAAGACAGAGCACAGTGCAAAGAGAGGGGCCCGCCCTTTCAAAGATGTTATCATTAAGATAAATTTTGAGTAAAATCCTTAGAGAGATGGCAAACTAAAGCATGTAATTAGAAAACATCATCAAACTGTGAGAATCCGAGGTCCTTTCTGCTGATTTCTTCGGAATCAAATGGTCAGTTTTCCTGGGGATTAAAGCTGCTTTCTCATGTAAGACTGGAGCAATCCAGTGAACATACATCCTGCTCACTTTTGATTGTCTCTTCAGCTGCACCTCTTATCCTCCACTAGGCTCATCAAATAGTATTAAAAGTTACAGTTACTGCACTGTAGCTTGTTAGCACAATGCACTGAGGTTTGTTTTTGCCAATTACTGTTACATCAGAAGAGGCGATGGCTCGCAAAGGCTTCCATGTAAACATGGAGCTTTAGTTAGCAATGGCATCAGGCAAGGAATTTGTCACATCAACTCTACTACTATGACCCAGGCTGTAAGTTTTTATGTAGCAAGCTCTAAAGGGATTTTATCTCTAAAAACATTAGCTAACATATTATTGCAGCACTAGTAAGACTTGTAGCTTTTTCAGTTCCAACAAGCTCGATATTTTCACTTTGCTGGACAGTTGGTTGGTCTTTCCAGGGTAACAACACTATTGTTACTCTACAGGGGAAACTAAAGCCCACCCAGCCTTGCAGGAACATATTACTGTAGAAAATGGAGTGCCTAACTATTATCCCTCCATTTTCTTACAGTTATTGACTTTTAGGAACTCTCAGTTCTTGGTGGATGATGAAGATAGTACTCAAGAATAATGCTAAATAAGAAAATCCTCATTTTTATTTGGGTTTACCATCCCTTTAAGTCCCATTCCTAAGAAATGCCCTAGCACAAAAGCATGCTGTATGTAAGGTGCTGTGGTATTGACCTGTTTATTAAAATAGCTCATTAAATAAAGTTGACCTCACTGGACTGCCCTCCTTCTCTCCTTTGTTTCTCTTTGTCTCCTAGGCCTAAACTTTGTCTTTTGCCCCTCCTCATCTATCATCTTGTCTACCCTCCCCTCTGTCTCTTTCTCTCATTTTGTTTGTCCAGCTAGCCGTCCAGCTGTCTCAGTCTGCTTTTGCATTCTGAATACTCATTTACGAGAACAGGGTGCTGATGTGAAGCAGCAGAAAACCACGGGAGTGTGAGAAATTTCAAGGAAAGTCAGGTTAGGAGCTGCTGAAGTGCCACGTGTGGTACCCAAGCCTTATGCACACACACACACTTACATGTGTGTAAGAGGAAAGGTCACAGTGTGGAGGACATTAACCAGCCCTACATTAATATTAAACCCCTTGAAAGGAAAGGAGAAATAAGGGGACTTCCAGCAAAGTTTTCTGTTTAGTCGTATCTCATTTGGACAGATCGAAGTGTCTGCCTTCCAGTTACTAAATGACTTGTTGTGCCTGCAGGGAAAACTGCTAAATACATATGAAAGAAAAAACATCTGAAAAAAACACATATAACTGGTGTGCATGTGTGTGTGTGCGCCTGTGTGTATTGTGTGTGTGTATGTGTGTGTACATGTATGCTGTATGTCAGTGTGGGTGGATGTGTAGAGAGAAAATTTCATTTTGCTGATTCTCTTGTTTTTTCGACTGAATTATTCATTCAGGCAGCAAACTCTTTCATCCACCTCTGCCCTGTTCCCCTCTACTGTATGTCTCCTCTGCCCTTTCCTTTTGACTAAACACAACACTTCCTCATGTACACTCCTCCAGGCTGACTATCTCTTCTCCTCACTCTGTCCTGACCTCATCCCCTCATGCCTTTCTCATTTCTCCTCCCTCTCCCTGTGTATTAGCCTCCCTCTACCTGCTCAGTCCTTTCCTTACCTTATCAATCCCTCAATTTCTAACTCTGTTTTATGTCCCACTGCTCTTCATCCACTTCTTTTTCTCTGTCCTTATTTCATTTTGTTTTGCATCCTACTCTTTCCTCTCTGTCTCAGATCCCCTTTCATCTTTGTGTCTTTTGATGACAGTCACTCCCTCTGTCTTTCTTCAACCCTCTCTTCCATCTCTTTTTGTCTCTCACTGTCTCTGTATCTCTCCGTCTCCCTAACTCACTGACTCATATGGTCCTCCTCCATTAGTATTCCTCCAGGGTGGCTAGACACCACAATGTGTCATGTGTCACCTCGCCAAAAGGCAAACCATGAGGAACAGGCCATGTTAAGAATTCCTGCAATATCTCTGTGTGTGAGGGAGGAGAGGGAGGAGGAAAAAGGCATTTAGCTATAGAACCAGACAAAGGGGCAAGGCTTTGTTCTGAAGGAGCACAGTTATGTTTGGTCATCCATATGTATTGAGGGCGCAGACAGGGAAGGAGGCAGACCAGCCGAGGGAAACGTGCTGACTGCATGTGTGGAGTGAATAACTGCTCGATTTCATGCTTCTCAAAGAAAAATGATCCTGCTGAGGTGTTGTCTGGTTGTATATGTGAGCATGCTCCTGCACCTCGGTGTTTATGCATCTCTGTGTGTAGGGGTGTGTTTCCATCCTGTGTGTGTATGTGTGGTGTGTGGTGTGTGGATGGGTGGGCAGTTGAGTGTGCGCATGCATGTGTGCATGTAGACAAGAATTTTCTTGTATTTCTGCACTTATGGAGATCAGATGAGGAAAGGTCCTTCAAGGTGAGGACATATTGCTGGTGTTCGCTCCTTGGATTCAGGGTAGAATTAAATAGGTTAGATCGGTTTATGCTAGAGTAAGAGGTGAGGTTGGGTATGTAGTGGTGTTAAAAATTTAATGTGTGTAGGATGTCAGAGGACTACAAGAAATGTGATTGGTCTACCTGCCCACTCTGTGTTTCCTCCCACATGCTTATGATTAATTTCCCCTAATAGTGATGACATCATGGCTCAGGCTGAACAGAGGCTAATTGAGGAGATTAGCAAGTATGCAATATGCAAACGTACCGACAGCTCCTCATGAAATTATAAATCCTGCACGGTGTTGCTAAATCCACAGTGAGAGCTATTCCAAAACATCAGTTTGGGCAAAACTCAATTTGCCTTACAGTTTCTTTCAGAGAATGTAAACACAATTATTCTCATTTTTTTTAAATCAGTGATTTATTAGCATGGAATTAATAAAAAATTTGACACTGACACCTAGCATTTTGGTGGTTAGGCGCAAAGCCAGCAAAGCAAAATGCTATGGCATACAGTAGCAGTGGCACTTTGATTCAGAGCATTAAATCGTGCAGCAGGGGGAGCCGATGTAGCCAGTGAGGACCTGGAAAGTAAAAGTGTCTGTGTGGGTCTGTTCTGCCTGTTTTACAATCTCACATCCATGCAGGATGCTATGGATGATGCTTTTTTTCTATATGTGTGCGTGTTCTGTCTATTTGTATGAGTCTGTTCTGCCAGACTCAGCTTTATCTGTACAATATCAGTGACAGTAAATACAGACTACAGTAACTCATGGTGAGGGCCTCCTTCTTCATTCCAGCTCTTTGTAGCTGTTAGCTAGACAATAGCCAGCAGATATAATCCGGGACAGCCCTGTCAGCTTGTACAGGTATTCATGAAATGCATGAATAGCCATGAATCTAAAATGCATGTATTATTCAGTGCGAGTGTGTGATGTAGTCCTGTGTGTGGCCTCATGCCTGTCTTCCCACAGTAAACCAGCAGTGGCAGGCCAACTCCTTTTCATTTTGCTGGAGAAATATATTGAGTGCGCCACTAGAGAGGGATCCTAACCCTCTCTTCGCTGTTTTGCTTGTGGGCACCAACACATGTACACATACACACACACATAATTGTTCAGTTTCACACACCACTCTGCACTTTCTCTCTCTCTCTCTCTCTCTCTCTCTCTCTCTCTCTCTCTCTCTCTCTCTCACTCTCTCCCCCCAGGGCTTGACATTAACACCCCCTCCCAACCGCCAAAAGCAGGCAGAATTTGGCAGTAGCGTGTAACATCATCACCTTTATTATCGACTTTGGCAGATAGCATTTTATTCAAAAATAAAAAATATTGTAGTTTACATATGACACCTGAAATAATTCAATTGTTTCAGTGTGATACTACATGACACCATGACTCCCATGAGCTCTGCCTGCACACTGTGCTCATCTCATTGGTCCATCCATGTCATCATCCCACTTGGGACTTATTCAAATAAAATGTTATTTCCAAACAAATGCATGCTGTTACAGTCTCCAGTTACCCTTTACAATGGAAACCGCTCACAGTGGACTCTCATTCAGGCAGAATTGATCTAAAAGTAGGTGAGTATTACAGCCGAGGGAGGCACCCAAATCCAAATCCATATTCAGCAAGTAAAGAAAACCGGCTTTGGGACGCATAAATTACCCCTCTGAACATTTTTCTAAAAGTTTGACCTTAAATAATTTATATATATTCAATAATATTTACTCACAAGAGATGACACCGCTTTGGCTCAGTTCACTCAGACGTTGGTCACTGGGAGAGACAATAGTCTGCCAAATAGTCATTAGAGAGGGTTTCCTCAACCTATATATTTTTAATAAGCAGGAATTTCAGTCATTTTATATTTCTTTGTGGTTAAAAAAAAAAAAAAAAAAAAAAAATGATTGAAAGAAAAGAACTGAAAATCACATCTGGTTTGAGCCACGTCTACTTTTTACCCTTTTTTTACTTCTCTTGCAGATGAATGTCTAATTGACATTTCTATATTTATAACATGAATATAATATAATGAAATGGAGAGCTTTGCTATTTACTGAATTTAATTGACTGTTTCAAAATACAATACAGTTGTTTTCAAATTACAAACTAAAGTACTGTATAATTCAAATATAATACAGTACAATATATAACATATACTGTGAAACTCCCAAATCCTCTTGAGTTTAGCTTTTACTTGTTCTTCTTTGTGTCTATTTCACTGTATTACACACATCAGACCCACACTCTGGTAGCGTATAACTGCGGTGGCGCGTGTCGCCCTGCCTGCATGCTGTCTGCAGCACAGACCTTCATACCTGTTTGAATAATTACATAATTAGAGTCTGATGGGATTCAGATTGAGAATTATAAAGTCTAAATCATACCAGCGCCTTAGCCGGTGTACTAATTTTGTCCCAGCGCGGTGACGTGAAACCACACAGCTGCTGCCCAGAGAAAGCCACTTTTCACCGGCAGGAGAGGCCCTGCCCCAGCGCCGTACTTTGTCAACATGCGGTGGTTAAACAGCCTAGCGAACCACAACAGATTATAGTTTTGAATTTGAATGTTTGCCCTGGCTTCTAATAGGAATCTGCATTTATTTGTCAAAATATGTACTGTAGCTTTACCTGGCCAGTAAAAACGACTCAGAGTTTGATTGGGAGTTGGCTTTTGACTGAAGTTTTATGTTAGTTCAAATTATAGTCTAAAGTGGTATTGTGCTGTTTACAGATACAATAATACACTAAGCAACAGGTTTGCAAAATTCAGTAAATTAAATAAATATTTTTTAAATATTAAAAGAGTAATAATCATATTTTCATGTGTGAAAAAACTCAAAATTAATACTGTAGGACTTCTTGATTACAATAACCAAATTATTTAAACAGTAATTAGCAGGTTCCACTGTATTACTTTTTGTGAGCCAAGAGATTTGGGCTGGTGACGATGTTTAGTGGCTAGTGACTTTGGAAAACCACTAGTTAAAGTGGCCGGTGAGTCAAAAAGTTAATGTCAAGCCCTGACACCCCCGCCGTCTTTCCGCTGTCGTACCACTGTGAGCAAGGGCTGCCATCGAGCCAGACGGTTGTTTTTCTGCTACAAAAGGAAGCTGCTGTGCTTACATCTGTACTTATCAGCTGTACCCGTCTCCCCACTTATCACACTTAACTAGAGCAGGTCCTCGCGTGCGTGCGTGTGTGTGTGTGTGTGTTTCATGTGACGTAACCCTGGATATATGGGTAGCGGCAGAAAGGAGGAGGAGGAGGGATGAAGGAGGGTGATGAAAGGACGAGATAAGGAGAAGATGGCCTGAGAACACAGCACATAAAAGCAGCACGTCGTCACACAGCCTCTCCTCCAGGCGTGAGAGATCTCTGTGTCTTCCCCTGAGGCATTTTAAAGACCTGCAGCATGACCACCTGGCAGGTCCCTACGGACACACACATAAATAACGCTCCTCACACACACACGAAGGCCACGACACTCAGACACATGCAAAAATCACAACTATGCGAGTGCCTATCACACAAACCAAGCCTATTATAAATACCTTTCCCATGTTAATATTGTTGTGATGTAATGTGCTGAAATGTGACAGGTCTGATTTGCGGTGCTTTCACAGCTCTCAGTTGGAGTTAACCCCTTGAACTCTGATTTTTCTTTACATTTACCCTTACAAAGCTTCAAAGTCAGAAAAAGCATGTTATATATTTGTAAATATATGTACAACAATGACACATACCTGCTGGTTTCAGTGCCTCATTAAGGCTACATCATGCTTATATGGAGTGAAATTTTCAAACCCACAATACCGTCGTTTTATGGCTGCACCATTACATCAAATAGAGAATGCTGTATCTAAATGTCTTGTGCATCATTTTATTCGCATTTGCCTCAGCAGGACATATTTGGTATCTTTAGAAGCCTTGGGATCTCCATTTGAATTGAGGTTCTGTCAGTATGAACAAAGCGTCGTGCATTTGCGAGTTAATAAAATGGAGAAAGAAGGAATCAGAAAATGATAGGAAGACATGTAGTTCTGTGTATTTCTGGGTGATAAGGTGCCCTCTAACACATGCTAACACACACACACACACACACACACACACACACACACACGCATACTGACCCTCAGTGTGTGCCCTAGTAGACAGGTGGCGGTGCCATTGCTTGTTGCTAAGCAATTACCAAGTCCATTACCCCTGCAACATGCCCATAATGTGTATTTTGTCTAAGTGTGTGCGCTGACTTAGCATGTGTGTGAGCTTTTATTACAGCAGGAGCTCTGAATTAAAAACCAACCAGGCCATTTTTTGTGTTTGCTGTTGAAAGGCAGTACTTAGCTTTTAGCACATATTTATTCTGTTGTGTATATACAGTCAAGCCTTGGGCATCACTTAGTGTTTATGTGTGTGAGCACATATGTGGGTGCCTGTGTGCTCTCATGTACCCATGTGTGTGTTTGCATGACATGTGCAGGCTGATATACGGCATACCAGCTAAATGCAGCTGCGTGCGTTGGCTGTAAATAACCAGCAAGTTATTAGAGAAGGTTGGACCACAGTCGCTCACGAAGCACACTGCAGACGCAGGCACGTGCTTGAGCACACAAGAACCGCCTTGATCACACAGATCCATACTCACAGGTACATAGGCAGACACACAAGCTGTTAAACACCCCAGCCCTTGTCCTCTCCCTCCTTACTCTCTCTTTGTCTTTCTCTTTGTACCATTCTTTCTCATTTTATATATCTAGAGGATGGATGTGGCTAACAGTCCACCTACTGCAGAAACTCTCTCTTGTCCCTAATGCAGAAATGATTGCTATCCTGATAAAATTACCTATCCCCACTATTCTATTAAATTCACTCCTCTCTAAAAAAAAAAATAATAATAATAATAATAATAAAATACATATATACAGAGGGAAAAGGCAGCAATTACCCTTTCTGACTGCTCCCTCTTCCCCACCCTCTCCATCCTGCTCAAAAAGTGGTGATAATGCTTTACCTTTTTTCTCATTTGTTCTTTGGCAATTACTACATGGTGTTTGCTAACAAGATGAGGAAGGAAGGTGAGGGCTAATTCTGGGTTCCCATCACCAGGACACATACACACTCACACATGCATGAACCCGCTGATGACAACACACAAAGGCTTCTATTAATTACTTATCTTTATTGGAAAGCAATTTTTCACCATGTTGGGTGGTAACATGCTGCAGCAATATTACTTGTCTCAGTAAAGAGTAGAGATCCAATTTTCTATTTACGTTGCAGGAATAATATTGCCGTCATCACGCACGATTTATGCAAAACCATGACTACGTAATTGTAATTCTTTACATATCCTAATCTCTCTGTATATTTTGTTCAAAATCTGTCATTGACCTCTTAACATGTGCACACATTTATTGTAGTTCATTCAGATCTTCAGAAATGTCTGTAGACCTAAAGTAAGCATCTCCACGACTTTGATTTCATCTAGCCATAAGATCACAAGAGCAGTGTACATGAGTGTCATTTGGTCTGACTGATCTTCCAGGAGACGGAACTGAGACGTACAGAGTTTTGAAGATAAGAGAGGACGCGGCTGACAGATTTGGAGATGTAGCAGAAAAATGCAGCGTAAAGAATCACCTCTGAGTAATGTATGATGCTTTTTGAGAGACAAGCTCAAGACTGATTATTTACTGCAATCAGATTATTCCTAGCCCCGATTACGCATTGTTCTCTCATTCGCTGTATGCGACTGTCACACGAACCGAATGACCGACATACATTTTAATAGACATCCCGTCCGCCAAGCAGGAGAAAGTTTCAAACTTTCAATAGTTTCAAAATTCAACTGTCATTTATTTCTAATTAATTTACCGCCACCTCTCTGGGTTCGCTCTTACCATGTATTGAGGATAAGGGCATGTGTTTTGGAAAGCCAGTAAATGACAGAAAACTTCAGACAGACACCTCTCTCTCTCACACACACACACACACACACATGCATTCTCTCTCTGTCTCATTTCTCTCGCTCTCTCTCTGGGTGGTGGCCGAGTAGTAGCAGCATGCTGATTTATGGTGTATGTCTGTTGGCTCTAAATGGGATGTTTTATTCAGTGGTGGGAGGAAGTGACTGCCTTTTCTACCGCTCTCCAGAGCCTTGCATTAAAACACACACGTTTGCACGCACGCACACACACACACGCACACACACACTAAAAGGATGATTTACCGACCAACACTGACACTTCCTCTTTGTACTGGAAATGGTGTTACACAAAAGAGACAGACAGACAGCTTGACTGACTGACAGAAAGAGACTAAATTACAGGCATATATGCAAACTGACAAACCGACAGACAGACAGACAGACAGAAGCCAAACTGACATAGAAAGAATAATAATAGGACCTACTGTGGCAGTAGTTAACTTTTTGTGTATGTGTGTGTGTGTGTGTGTTTGTGCATGAAGTCAAGGTCACCCTCGTGAGTTGCATTTCCCTCCCTGTTGTCAGACGTCACACTGACAGCTACACATTTAGTTGCAAGCGGAAGCAATGGAAATCTGTGCATGTGTTAGTGTGTGTGTGTGTGTGTGTCTGTCTGTCTTTTTGTGCATTCATGTGCGTTGGTTCAAGCGAGTTAGACTAAGAATGTATGCTTTCGGATGTGTGTGTTTGTGCATGCATGAACAAACAGTGTGTGTTTGTGTGTGTGTGAGTGTTCACAGTGGTGTGAATAATGTAGTGAGAAAAACAACGTGAATATTCATTAGTTGTGTACCGGTGACAGTTACTCGTGTACCTGTCACTCAGAGTCTCTTTGGGTGGATGAAGTTTTGTGAATGCCACACACACACACACATACACATCCATGTCCTTGAAAAGATGTATGCCCCTTCTGCATTGGGGTATTCCTGCTGTTTGCATTTGTATGAGTGTGGTGTATATTTTTCCATGCCTTTCCCGGTGTGTTTGAGTTTGTATTAATGTGGTGTGTTTGCTTGAGGGTGGTGATCTGCTGATTTATTCATCACGCCTGTCCCTAAGAGTCATCAGGTAAGCAGGGTAGACTCAGGCTTGTCTCCTCTGTGCTTTTATGACCTCCAGTTGATGCTCTAGTGGCAAACCTCTCATGCCTCTGCCTGCTTACACACTGCTTTAATACCAACGCAACACCAGCCAGGCAGACAGGTGTGCTAAACATGACTTATCCCTCACCTGTGTCACTTCCAATTGGACTCTAATTGAACATGTGCGTTCGTGCACATGCATGAGTATATGCATGTGTATGTCCATGTGTGCGTGTTTATACATGTATTATATGCCCAAACTCATTTCAACACCATGCCCTCCCTGCAATCAGGAGAACATGGACAAGTTGTGCAATAGCTCAGCCTGAAGCCGTAAAAACGGCAGGTGAAATGGCGCTCAGAGCGCACACAACTCTCCCTGAGCTCCACAAGAATATTCAGATAGTTTTCATTTGCTGCATGGCTGGCTCTGGGTGATGGCCGCTCACTAGGAGAAGAAAGGAAAATATAAAATTAGAGGACCCGTATTGCATAGGGGAAATGTGTTTGTGTTGAACATTACAATTCCCCAGTCCCTCACTAAGTCAGAGAGGGATAGGATGGTTTACAGCAGGAATGACAATGTGTGTATTCCCTGCCGCGTGGGGGATGTTACCTGCTTTTGCATGCCTCTCATCTAGTTTGCATGTTTGTAGACTTGCAGTGCATGATTGTGTTTTGAACAGTGTCCATTACCTGCTGTGCTCCTGTTTTCCTAAACCCTGCAGGGAAAAAAGAAGGTAACATTCAGAATATGATATGTGATGTACCAAATGTATCGCAGGGTGTCAGGGTTACAAAACAGACAAAGACTGACGTGATATCTGAAATAATGAGGAGACGGGCAGATTGTCAGTGAAAGGACAGAGCAGTGGAATTTTTGAAGGGCACGCTGGAGAGGAAAGGGAAGGAGGAGAGGAGACAGTGAAAAGATAATTGGGTGTTAGGGAAGAAGAGATATGGGAGCCTTGAATTCCTTGCAAAACTCAAGAGTTGACCCTGGGTAGAGGGAGGAGAGAGTTACAGTCCATCAATAGGCCCCAACTAGTTTTGAGCCCACATACACTTCCGTGCCTTTCTCTGTTTTCTTTTTTTTGTCCTCTACTTCATTGTCTCTTTTATAAATGCCCTCTATTGCTTCTTTTTTTCTCCTTCACCTGTATGCCCAGCAGCTAAAACATGTTTTGGTGTGTGTCTGTCTCTGTGTGTGTTCGTGCATTCTCCCACATTGCTGCAGCTTTTCCTTTAGTGCTAAATGTAGTTAGAGTTTAGCCGTAGGGCCGGATATCAGAGAGACACCCCTCATTCTTTCTATTAAAGCTACCAGCAGCCTGCTATTCTTAGCTCAAGTAATTACAACACACTTATTATTACACAATAGGCTGGAGAGGAGTGTGGAGGCGTGCAGCTCATCATCTCTCACCATCTATACAGCCCCCGGCGATAAAAACCCACACAAAGATGCATGCACACGTACATGCGTATGCATACACACCAAGCACATGAATACAGTTCAGCTCACATGCCTGTCACTGTCTATCGTATCTGAATTTGTTGTTGTATATTTAAGTAAGTGAGCAAGTGCTAGTTCCTCAATATTTGGTGTGTACAGTGCAAAACAATCACTATGTTACCAAGACATTTAGTCTCATATTCAGTGATAAAATCTTGCTTTTTTAAAAACAAGTGAAAAAATCTTGATACTAGTGGGCTAAGTCTTGTTTCTACATATTTGTCACAGAAAAATTCCCAACACAAGTGAAACGACATTGGACACAAGTGAGATTATCTCCTCCTACTGGCAGATTTTTTTCACTTGACTTGAAAAAAATACAAGATTTCAAAACTGAATATGAGTGTAAATTGCTTGTTAAGATGGAGATTAATTTTGGCTGGTGCTCTTTGTGGTATCAAATTTGTATGGACTCAACCCAGTGGCTTCCTATTCAGCACGAGGTGACTAAGGAAAAAGTTAGTCTGCACTGAATGTAGGGATGTGAGGAGAGGAGAGGAGAGGAGAGGAGAGGAATTTGGGTGTAGGAATAACAAGAAATGAAATAAGCGGTAATGAGAAGACAAACCTGTGAAGTGACTGCTCTAACAGACCATATGGGTCAGGCTGCTGCATCTCAACTTAGTCTGCTGATCTGCAAAAGGTGTGATGTGAGACTTTTTTTATGCACCTTCTGTCTGGAGCTATCTGTTAAATGTGGCACTGCAGGATTTAGATAGCAACTCTTTTTAGATTAAAAACCTTAAGATCTGTGGATTTATCATTGGCAGTTCAGAGACACAGAATCAGAAGGAAAGATAATGAGAAAGCGAAAAAGGAGGAACAAGAACTGCAGCTCCCCTTCCTCTCCTCCGTGCTGTTGCTGTCATGCTTGTGTGTTTGGGGGTGTGTAGGACAGGCGAAATGGCTTGTTTATGGGCAGATTAATTGCTTTTATGGCCATGTTTCTCCCTGTGACTGGTGCTGGGGGTTTTAATGAACGCCCACGCTGTCTGCCTGCCTGCCATGCCATGCCTGCTGCTGCTTTTCAGAGCATAGCCAGGCTTTAGCTAGAGCCCACCACGGTTAATGCCTGACGCTCGCTGCATGGCCCTGCACAGGTGAATGATTTCATTGGTGTGTCTCTGCATGTGTACGTGAGTGTGTGTGCGTGTGTGTGAATACGTGTGTGTGACTGCGTATAGTTCTTGAGTGGCACAGTACCGGTGGGTGGTTCTACCCGAGGCCCACACGGCTGAGGGCGACCAGCCGTTAACTGGACCGTGACTTTAATCATTTCCTGCTGAGCTGGAGAGGAGTAAGCCAAGGCTTTACAAACTGTTAAGCTTCGGTCATAGACAGAGAGATTCTTCAGAAGACTTTAAGAAGTCTTTCAGCAAAGGAGATAGAGCGATTAGACAAGAGGTGAAAGAGACAGTTTAGCAGCAAGGGAGAAGGAATTAGGACTGAGGCAGGGGCGCAGAAGAAGGTTTACATGGATCAATTAAAAATTCAACACAATCTCCCTCTTTCACTGTCCTTCACTTACAACTTCATTGCCTCTAATGTGCATTACCTTCTCACTCTGCTGTTTTTCTTCTCTCTCCTTAACATCTCTCTCTCTCTCTCTCTCTCATTAATCAGGTCTGCAGGCTTTCTTTCCTTGTTATAGCTTTCTACTTCATTTACTCTTGAACAGGGATGCACCGAAGCTAATGGACAGTCGCAGCCCTAACTAACAGCTCAGACCTGACGCAAAGTGTGTGTGTGTGTGTCTGTCTCACCCTCTGCAGAGCAAGAGAGAGCAATAAGTGAATCAGTGAATAAGTGTCAGTGTCAGTGAACCTGCATGTATGACTTTATGTTTCTTCACACAAATTTGACAAGTTTTATGCGCATTTATGCATCCATTTAATTGGGCACATGTATATCATTTCAAAAAGCTACGGGAGAAGGTGTCACTGTATCTGCAAATCAAATCATGACAACCTTTCCTCTCCTATATCATAAACTTTGCTCCCTCGTTTACAGCAGCTTTAAGTGCAAATGGCACCTTTAAAGGCTCCTTGGCTTGTCCCTACAGAAAAAAAAAATGTTTGCAGGTGCCATTTGACTGCCTTTCTCAGTCTGATCTCTCAACGTGGAGCTCAAAATGACTGGCAGAGCTCCAATAACTGGCAGAGGGTAGAGATAATGGATAAAGTTCCCATAAAATTTAGGGGTCTTCCAAAATTGTTCAGATTTGAAATAAAGTTCTAAACAGGATTGTACCATCAAAATTATAAGGCCCCGGGGAGCTTGTATTCCTTAGTGTGCATTTCTTTTACTACCCTCTTCACAACTGCGTATACAATCTTATTAACTAAGAATGCCCGTCCCTCCATTTGACTGTAATGTTCAATAAAAAAAAAAGACTTTATCGTTGCATATATTTACCTTCAGCTTTTTGCATATATATTGCTCTCCGCCAAGCAGTGCGGTCTTTAGTACAGTGCAGTTCCGCTCGGCTGCAGTAGAAGGCAGGTAGTATTGAGTGGTGTTGTAAAAAGGGTTGCTTTACTGTGTGTTTGTTCTGGCATGTTAACGGCTAGCTTTACAGCTCTGATTATGGCCCACCGGAGGAGCTGGGAGTGCTAACTACCCAGGGAAAATGCCTTTGGCAGGAAGGGGAACGGAAAATGTAAATGTACATATACTGCCTCCTACATTCCTTTAGGGTGCACATGGCCTTGTGGAGAATGGAAAGCCTACTGTTAGACGTTTTGCAGTCTTCGAAAAAAAAAATCGAAACAGTGTATATTATGTGGTGCATTGCTCTTATCTGCTCTCTAACATCTGGTATTCACAAGCTATGTTTGGTCCTTAGTTATACCACAATTTTAGCAGTACAGTGGTGGGCCAACACAAAACAAGAACCTATAACCCCACAGCCGCCACAAGGCAGGAGAGCCCCACCGTCCAAATGGTCCCTACCCCCACCTATTAACAACTATTTTGATGAGAATATATAAAAAAAAATGGTTTTAGTACTATTTTTTTGAATTGCAATTACATAGGGTGCATATTGTCTGTATTTTTAGACCCAATACTGGCATAAAAATAATATTTTAAAAAACCTTTGGTGGTCCATAGTTTTCTCCAGGGGATGTAATATTTGTTGCTCTGTTTGAGAAATCGATTCAAACTAAAAACATTTTGGCCTTAAAGGAAAAACTTGTCCTCTTGTGCTTCTTACAGCTACAACTTTGATAATGATATCTGGCAATCTACATCAATGAGTAATGAGGAGGAGTTGAATAAAGAGCACTTTGGACAGCTCCTGCAGTCAAGGCTGTCACAGGATCAGCACCTTGACTGCAGATGTGGCATTTAATAGTTGTAATGTTAAAAAGCTCCAACAGTTTAAAATGAGTAAAATTTAGGTTAATTGACTAAATAATCTGTGTTATTATTGCCCTTGGCAAATCAGGTGCTCTTTATTCTCCTGGGAACTGTTTTTTTTTTTTTTTTTTTTTTTTTCTTCTTTTCCCTAGAAGCTCCTTACACTTGAATAGCCTGACAGTGAAAAGGTTTTGTTATTTCAACAGAAAGGGAAATTGATGGACATTTTATTTTTACAACACACTGTATTTCATTCTGCATGACCAGCCACGTCGTTTGAGAGTGTGAGTCATGAGGTACATACGCACACACACACTCACACACACACACACACACACACACACACACACACACACATTACACAGAATTATATTTCCACAATGGACAAGTGTCTGTTCCAGCCTGACATGACACAGATGCTCACTGTTGCCTGACAACCAGGGGTCTGTGGAACTTTGTGTGTTTGCTGTTGTTGTAGTTATTGTTGTTGTAGTTATTGTTGTTGTTGTTGTTGTTGTTGTTGTTGTTGTTGTTGTTGTTGTTGTTGTTGTTGTTGTTGTTGTTGTTGTTGTTGTTGTGTGTGCGTGTGTGCCCCCTGGCAGTTTGTCTCCTCTCCTCCAGCTGGTGTTATCCACATACTGGCTCCATTAAGCTCCCTCCGCTCCTGAATATGTTCAGCTATAGGCCTGCTGCTGGTGTTAATTACTGACCACTCAAAGAGAAACAACCCATTTTTTTCCTCTTACCCCTTCAGTTTTGCCCTCAAAACTGTCATTGTCATTACATTGTCATTTTTCATTATTTGAGCATTTTTATACAGTAATTGTGATGTGGTAATGTTTTGTTTTTATTTATGTGTGGTTGTGTGTGTGGTTATGTGTGTACTGTATCTGTCTTAAGGTTTTCTTCCTGCTCCATTTCCTCTCTCTCAGTATGCAGCGCCTCTCCTCTCTGTCTCTGACTCCGTCAGTCATTAGCCTAACCCTCAGAGCGGAGAGGAGGACGTGTGTGTGTGTGTGTGTGTGTGTGTGTGTCAGACTGCGATAGAAAGAGAGAGTGCCAGCAAGCTCTGATTGCAGGGTCATTCAGGGACAAGACTACTGCTTCTGTCTGTCTGGAAACTGAATCCCAGCAGACACTGCCACACAACACACACACACACACACACACACACGCGCGCGCACACACATATACGTGCAGGTGCCAGAAGACACAGTGTCTGGCCAGTAATGGCTACAGATAACAGCACCTGTCCTCAGTTTTTGCTATCACTTACACACATACTCGCACATACACAAACACACATACACACACATACACACTATGGTGACAGGGTGTGTGTTCTGTGGCAGAGGCAAGTGATGGGGATGTGAGTGTGATGGCAGGGATGGTGCCGGCTGGCTGGCTGGGCCAATGGACCCCAGGGAGGCTTGACTGATAGAGGCTGCCTCCAAGCCCTCTGGATAGCCTATCTGTGTGTGTGTGTGTGTGTGTGTGTGTGTAAGAGAGAGAGAGAGAGAGAGAGAGAGAGAGAGAGAGAGTGGAATAGAGAGATTACCACTGCCTGTATAGTATGGCAGATGGTGTGATGGTGTTTAAACCTGTTAAGTTACCATCAGTAGAGGGCCGGGCTCTGACAGCTTCTTGGCTCAGAGGTGACTGGAAGGAGTCCTAGCCTCAAGGTTATAGCATATTGAGTTAGGAGAGTTGGGACTTTACTTGATGACAGTCCAAACTGAGCCAGCAAGAAATAATCCACTTATGCAGTGACAGGGTAGTTCATGTTTCTTGGTTGTCTTTGTTTGTTTGTATGGTGTTTTGTATGGACAGGATATTCTTGTCAGTTCGGGTCGTGGAAAACTAACGGTTTATCGTAAAAGATTATTCACAGTCCCATAGTTGCAGTGGTAGACAAAGTACACAGTCAAAGTATAGATATTTCTGGTCCAATATTACTCCGCTACAAGTGAAAGTTCCACAGTCAAATTACTAATTGAATTTAAGTACTTGCATTTAAAAATACTTCTGTGTTCAAAAGCACATGTTCTTTTTAATATCAGCACATTGCTGTGTTATTTTCACAGTGCATTAACATAACCTCGTAACTCTCTCAAACCACCCAATGAATGTAAATGACTTGACTGTAGAACCACAATGCTTCACAAATGTACTTACCACTGCTGGGTTAATTGTTTGCACTTTGCTAACAAATTGGAATGGATGTGTTTTACTTTGAAAGCAGATGTCTTTCTTGCACTTGTTTCACAGAGCTGGATGATGTACATCTCTGCTTTTGAGAGCGGTTGCTGTGATTGTTTTTTTTTTTTTTTTTTTTTTTGAGGAACACGGCATGGGGTCAATCACATTTTAGAAGAGAAAAAAATTCAACAGCTGACTTCAAAGTTATACTTAAAAGTAACAAGTAATGACAGTAGAGGTCATAAGAAAAATAACCCTGCTGCTTACTTACCCATTTAGAGATGGACTTTGGAGAGCTTATACAGAAGATTCATTGATTTGATCCACATTTTGATTGTAGTCAGACTACATTTCTATTGCACTTTTCTAGTGTACCAGACGCTCAAAGCACTTTTCAATGTTTGCCTCACATCCACCCACATACTCACAGACTGATGGCAGAGGCTTCCATGCAAGGTGCCAAGCCGCCCATCAGGAGTGGTTAAAGTGTTCAGTGTCTTGCTCAAGGACACTTCAGCACGCTCTCTGGAGGAGCTGGGGATCGAACCAGGAGCACTCCGATTACCACTCTACCTTCATATCTTGTTCGACCTTCTTTATTCAGTTTTGACTTATAATGACGTGCGTTTCTGTATGTTGTCAGTATGCAACTTTTATATTTGTCTTTAGGCTGCATTATACAACCTGCAAGGTTGCAGTTTCCAATATCTGTATGACCCTTTGCTGAATTAGTTTAAAGAGAGACAATGTAGGAGGTTCTTGACTCCGTAGGCTTGAGAGGAAGAGAAGGAAATGACTTTTAAATTATACCAGAACACTGTTTCTCAAATGGGGGTACACGTACCCCTGGGGGTATGTGGAGGAACTCCAGGGGGTACGTGAGATTTTTAAAAAATTATACAACACGTAGATCCGACCGAGCAATCTGATTTGTCAATCAGACATTTAGAATGTGCTCAAGTGAGCATGACAGCACGGCTAGCCGTGCTCAAATGAAAAATATCTCATCACTGAAAATATTACTCCACCTACAACTTATTGCCCAAGTCTGTGTGGTTTCCATGGCAACACGAAATGTTTCACTGAAACCCGCATCAAAAGCCGCTGTCAACTTTGTTAGTCTGTCCTCAGTGGGGGCCCTCTGCGCTGGTGGCTGTTCTCGGCTGGGGCTGGGATGTCTCTTCTCGTGGGGCACACCGGCTGGGGTGGGTGGGGGCTCTGTGGCTCTGTGGCAGTGCCCTGCTGCAGCGCCATGGGTCCTCTGCCTACCTGTGGCTTGGTGGGCCCCTGAGCTGTGGCGTCCTGGCCTGGGCCGTGGGCAGCCCCCAGCGCAGATGGCAGCGCTTCCTGACCTGGTTCCTCTGTACTCAGCCAAACAAACATTATGTGTGTGTATGTGTATGTGTGTGTGTGTGTGTGTGTGCGTGTGTGTGCGTGTGTGTGTGTGTGTGTGTGTGTGTGTGTGAGTGTCTGTGTGTGTCTGTGTGTGTGCGAGTGTGTGTGTGCGTGTGTGTGTGTGTGTGTGTGTGTATCTATGTGTGTATATAAGAGAGAATCGTGGGGTGGGGGTTTAGAGGTTGGGGTGGGGAGGGGGGCGGGGGGTGTTTTTAACATGTAAAGCACTTTGTGCTACATGTCATGTATGAAAAGTGCTCTACAAATAAAGATTGATTGATTGATTGATTGATTAGTCTGCATAATGGACTGTTTTGTTGTCAATTTTTATTTATTTGGCTACCTAAGTTTGGATAAATGGCTGTACAAGGAAGAAAAGACAGAACAGATAAAGCCAAGATACACGAGAGTGACGAGTGAAGAGCTGGATCAGCTGGAGAGGTCAGGAAATGAAGCCGGTACGGTCCGGTCAACGTCTTGGGCCGTCAAATGTCTACAAGACTACCTGAAAAAACCCTGGTCAAACAGTTGATTTTTTCAACTGTAAGTAAAGAAGAGCTAAAAGAGCTCCTCTGTGAATTTTATGGAGCTTTAATTTCTATAATAAAGAGAATGAAATGCCTCAGCAGAGTCAGCAGCACGGACAGTACCTGCTGAGGCAGAGTCAGAACCACAGATAGTACCTGCTGAGGCAGGTTCAGCACCATGGACAGTACCTGCTGAGGCAGATTCAGCACCATGGACAGTACCTGCTGAGGCAGATTCAGCATCATGGACAGTACCTGTAAGATTTTCCACAGTGATGTGCAGGCTATAACTTTGTTCTTGTTATTAATGTGTTAATGTTATCAGTTATTAATTAGCCTATTAATCGTTAATAATTTTAGTCTTTATGAGTTTCCTAGGCTATTAATTTAATTCGATTCCCACCCAAGGTCCTTTCTGTGTGGAGTTTGCATGTTCTCCCCGTGTCTGCGTGGGTTTCCTCCGGGCACTCCGGTTTCCTCCCACCGTCCAAAGACATGCAGGTTAGGTGAATTGGAGAAGCTAAATTGCCCCTAGGTATGACTGTGTGTGTGTATGTCAGTGTTTGTCTGTCTGCCCTGCGATGGATGGCGACCTGTCCAGGGTGTTTCCTTGCCTTCGCCCTATGAGCGCTGGGATTGGCTCCAGCACCCCCCACCCCCCACCCCCACCCCGTGACCCCAGTGAGGATAAGCGGTTTAGAAGATGAATGAATGAATGAATGAATGAATGAATGTTTACATCTGTACATTGAAATGAACATTTAATAAATCAACATATCTGTGAAAACTGCCGTCTTTATTTCAGAGGTAAATTGATAATAGCCCGAAAAGGTGATTCGCAAAAGCCCCCAAAGGTGGGGTTGAAATTATATAACTCTGTTCAGCCTTAATGTGACTGCTTACTGTTGTTACTTTTGCTGCTTAGCCACATTAATCGGAGCTGACGTTAAATTGGAGTACACACCTACAGCTCAAATAAAACATCTGCCAGTGAGTTTATGAACAGATAGATGTTTGTTCTGGCGCTGACACTGGAAAGCAGTAGCCTATATTTAAATATAACTGTTAATATAAGTTCATTGTAGATAAAGATCAGCTGTGCTGCTGAGTCGGTGTCACGGCACCTGTTAGATTAAAAATGACTGAGAAGTCGGCAGAAGTATACCTATAAGTCCATGAAAAAATGATTTTTTCCAGCGGATATTCTAGTTACAACATGATTGAGTTTTGTGTTGCTATGTGTGGTATTTATTCAGTTTTCGGAAATCACAATGTCTAGAAAACATGATAAGCCCAAGTTGGCTGGCTGACAGGGACTAGTTAACGTCAGATCTCATGTATTTCCGCTGAAATGGAGAGAATACTAGCAAAAAACTTTTATATTTTGAGAGCAAAATGCCCACAGTATGAATACATTTTGACTATACATTTTATTTTGTTGGTAATAGTATAATCGCATTATTACACTTGAGGGTGTGCTTGACCGTCATTATTGTCACTTCACACCCTCTCGTGTAATAATGCTTAAATATATGTTAAAAAAAAATAGCATCCATGCAAGGTTCCTTAAAAAATATTATTTAGCCTAATAAACATTCATTAAAATATAAATGGAAGACCATAAATGGAATTTTATATTCAGTAATCAATTTCATCGTCCTGAAAAACCATCCTGAGATTCTTAATCTCAGTAGGACTTCGTTAACACGGTGAGTTAACAGTTAAAATGTATCTTTGCACCTGTGTATGTATGTTTGTGCAGTGTGTGTGTATGTGCAGTATGCTGCAAGCTGTGTACTGGACTTAATTGAGTTCATGAGGGAAGTGAACACAGCTGGTCGGTGTGCTGCAGCACTGGGAGCGGATGGACAGCCGACCAGGAAGCTGCTGCCAGCACTTCACAACATCAGGAAACTCATCAAGTATTGAAGAGGAAAACCAACTTCAGGTCGACTGAGAGCTGAGGAAGGATGGAAGACAGACTACAGAAGCAGAAAATGAGTTGAAGAGTGGGAGAAATAGAAAGATGTGTATTGTTCTTGCAGAAAAAGTGAATGAAGGAAGTACCAGCCGTGGGATGACTTGAAAAGACCATCACAGTTGAAAATATGGTGCAGTAATGTGCACTGTAACTTATGACTTTGTATGTTTATAGGTGTGTGTATATGTGTGCATGTGTCTGCTCTCTCTGTCTGTAGGTCTGTCCCTCGTGCTGAGTTAGGGGGGCATTTAGAGGAGCAGGAGAGCTATTTAAATCATGTGTGTGAGTGTTAGTGAGTGTGTATGCATCAGCTGGAGGTGCAAGGGACAGATTTACACCCCGTGCACAAGAGAGATGAAGGCCATTTCCTAGGCAGGCCGTTTCTCTCTCCTTGTCTCTCTCTCTCTCGCCGGCTGGCGGTGGTCCAGTTTAATTTCCTCTGAGCCCACAGGCTTGTTCTTTCACCCCCACATCCCCTCTTCCTCTTCCCACCCCCAACATCCTAAAACCTACTTTCATATCCTTCTCCTCTTTAACTCCATCGCCAACTCGGTCATATCACTTTCTCTCTCACCGCATCATCATCCCTCCCACCCCCATCCCCCCGTCCCCGTCCCCTGAGGCTCTCTAACCTCTCACAGCTTCATTTGCTCAGCTTCAGTTTTTGTCTCACCATCACGTCTCTCCCCTCTCCCTCGGCTCCCCTCTTGTGTCAACCTCTAATCTAGGTTTCATCGTCATTTACCCCTTTTCCGGCTCTCTTAATCCCAGTCTTTCACTTCCCTCCCTCTCACCTTCCCCCGCTTGTTTTTTTTTTTTTTTTTGCCTTCCTGTTCTCATTTGAAAAGTGGACTTAGGGATAGAGGATGAGCACAAGAGATGATGAAGGAGGGATGGGGATGAAAAGGGGAGGGAAAGAGAGGTAATGGTGAGGTCTACGGTTCACCTGGTTGTCAGTAGCTCTATTTCCTCTGTTGTTGTATCGTGTCGCGTGGGTTCAAGGTCCCATCAGCCTCTCTCTCTCGCTCTCTCTGCTCTCTCTCTTCTCAGTGACTGACTCTTCCATAAATCCACTAACACACACATATTTATACGCACACACACACACACACACACACACACACACACACACAGACACTTATACACACATAATCAATACAAGCCTGCTTGGCACTGCCAAAGCCCAAAATGACTATAGATTTTCTGTCGGCTCTGCCACTAAATTATGCAAACCTCTGGTTTATGTTCCGGCACTTTTTTTGGCATTCCCACTCCTGACACCGGATGGGCTCTGCCACCGAAGATAGAAGGATACAGTGTGGATGAGCAGAGAAGAGGCTTTTAAGTCAGACTTGGAAAGAGGACCGCTTACATTATTTTTGACAACAGGCTTTGAGAGGCTGAGGGGGAGAACGGCACTGGCTTTGGCTTTGTCACATAATAACTGCACAATGAATGCCGCTGTAGATTCTGAAATCTATACCATCCATAAAATGTGCAGTGAACATCCTGCTGAAGTTGGGGGTTTGTTTAAGTGGTGAATAATGCACTTTGGATATCAATGTTGGAATTACTGTTTCTTAAGCACACACACAGGATCAACAGTAAAAATTCAGAGCCAGCACATTGTTCCCGAGGAGACTAATGACAAGCATTATAGATCTATAATAACCATAAACTTTATTTATATATCACCTTTCAGAACAAAAGTTGCAGGGTGCTTTAGATACAGTAAAAGATAACGGCAATCAAGTCATCACTGAAATAAGCAAGCAATAAACCAGTTGAGACTAAATAAATTGAACAGTTAAACCCAAGATTATACATTATGTGCTTGAGTAGGATCTTTAAAAACACCCACATAGTAGTGCAACATATATTGACTGGGAGGTTGCTCCATAATGTTGATATTACAGATGAACCTCTTGACTTCCAACTTGATACAAGGGACTGGTAAAATAGTTTGTTTTGTTTTTTTTACTTGATCCAAGATTATAGTTTTGCACTGTACATACAGGGACAAAAGTCCCATGATAGAGTTCAGGGCCAAGCCATTCACCACTTTAGCAGTCACCAAGAAAATCTCAAATTCATTCCAAAATCAACAAGAAGTCAGGGTAAAGGTAGGAGTTAAAGTGCTCTTTCCTCTTCTCCAGGCAAAAGCGTAGGAGCTACAGTTTGAGCTATTTGCAGTGAGAAAAAAAAGCTATTCACAACGTTTAAGGTTGGGGAAAGGTCAAATGTAATCTGCTGCACATTATTGCACTTATTGATAACTGCCTTAAAACTATATTCACAGACTTAATCCTATTTGATGACTGAATGGAGAAATATTACTCTTTATTCAATAAATGTAAATTACTTTACCTCCAAAATCCTTTTTTTCTTCTTTACAATACGAGGCAGATAATTATTCACATTTATTAATCAAATTTTGGGAAGTGTTAACATTATCATCCACAGATAAAATGTGTAAAGTGACTATTGCTCAATCAAGGTTTTTTTTTTTTTTTTTTACTCAAATCATTTTGTGATAACAATATGTAACCAACAAGACGAGTATCTAGACTATAGTTTGTTTTCTCATGTACTTAACACATTATACTTAACAATCCAAGGAAATCCAATCACTGTAATAGCTGTTCATTGTAATTTGTTAATCTTCTCCACTGATAACATACTTTTTTCTTATCCTCTATAATGTAGTGCTAATAAGGTAATACTAAGTGAGGAGAAGAGAGGATCATGTGATACATGATAGCTAATAAGAGCCCCATTATGTTGTGTGTGTGTGTGTGTGTGTGTGTGTGTGTGTGTGTGTGTGTGTGTGTGTGTTTAAAGTCATGCTTTGATGTGTGTGTGTGTTCACATGTATGTCCATATGCCTACTTCCATGTGTGTGTATTGTGATCATTTCTATGTCAAAGTCTGAGCTTCTCGTCTTCTCAGCCAGTCCCTCTGTACAACAGCAGATCAGTATCCCACTGGATTCTACTCAGCTCATTCCCACAAAATCTGCCAGAAACTTGGGTGTCATGATTGTTGACCAGCTGACCTTTAAGGAACATGTGGCCTTGGTGGCTCACTCATCAAATCAAATCAAATCAAGATACTTTATTAATCCATAAAGGAAATTGATGTGTCACAGCAGCAGCATTCACACAGACAGACACAGAAAAGACACAGCAACCCATGAAATATACAAATAAATGCATGACCATTAAATAGAACAGATTTAAATAATTAAATTTTTTTTTAAAAACCCTCTAGTGAGGTAGAACAACTTATTGGTCATTAAAAAGCCTTATGGCTGCGGGCAGAAAAGACTTTCTGTACCTCTCTGTCTTGCATCTCGGCAGGATCAGCCTGTCACTGTGTGTACTCCTCCTAAAAACCCCAAGTGCATGGAGTGGGTGACTGTCGTTGCCCATGCTGGAATGCATCTTTCTAAGCATCCTCACAGAAGCTACCTGCTCAACCCCTTCCAGAGTGATGCCACTCTCAGGCCTCTGCAGATGATCCAGAGCACGGCGATGCGTCTGGTCTTCAACCAGCCCAAAACACCACATGTCACTCCACTGTTCATATCCCCCGACTGGCTCCCAGTTGCTGCTTGTGTCAAATTCAAGTCCTTGACAGTTCCATACAGAGCAGCAACCAAAACTGCTCCTACCTACCTGGACTCCGTCTTCCAGGTTTACACTCCCTCTTGGCCTCTTCGCTCTGCCATGGACCAGCAGCTGGTGCTGCCAGCACAACAAGGCCCTAAATGACCAGCTAGACTCTTCTCCTCTGTGGTTCCTCGGTGGTGGAACGAGCTACAAAACTCCATTCAATCTACAGATTCCCTTTCAGTCTTTAAGAGAAGGCTAAAAACCCAACTCCTTAGGGAACACCTGCTCACCTAATGGACTGTGTAAAAAAAAAAAAAAAAAAAATCTGTCTCTATGCTTTCCTCCATCCTCCATGCACTTTATACACTCTAGATATTACCTCCTTGTAGCTCCTCTGTCCTTTGGACCAGAACCAGGGGTTTCTGGCACTTGATGTCATTGTTCTCTGCTAAATTGATCTTTGCTTGTTGGTGTATAAAAATTTCATGTGTACATCACTTTGGATAAAAGTGTCTGCCAAATGTGAATTGAAATTGTAATTGTATGTTTGTGTATGTGTGCATGTGTGTGTGGGTGTTTCTAAGGGAGGCTAATAGTGTGTCTGGCCGGGGCAGTGACAGGGCTATCCGTAACTCCAAGGGGGAATTAAAATGATCGGCTCATTCAGTCTCACAGCAACTCTATTATCCAGAGACCTACAATCACACACATGCATACACTCATGCACAAATATATCCGCACACACCTCCTCTCCCCTCTCTCTCCATCACTCAGGCATTTCTCTTTGTCTGCTGTCTCTCTCTCTCTCTCTCTTCCCCTGCTTTTCTTCTCCAGGTTTCCGACTTCATGCTTTCTTTTGGTGTCTCTGTTCATTTTCTCTTTCTTCTCTATCTCTCTTACTCACTCTCTTTCCCTCTTGCTCACCCTGCCTTGCTCCTGCCCGTCTCAAAATTCCCAAGTGACCCGTGTTTGAAAGCCTATTTGAAAGTGTCTAAGCGAGTGTGTGAGAGACTGATGGACTGTGTGTGTGTGTGTGTGTGTGTGTGTGTGTGTAAGAGAGAGAGAGAGAGACAGAGAGAGAAAGAGAGAGAGATGGCTGTCTGTCTAGGATAGTATTACGGGGATTTGGGAAGGCTGAGGTGACATTGATTCTTAATGCAGAAGAGTTCAGGGGGTTTAGGTTGTACGGAAGCCACAGTCAAGCTACAGTTATGCTTTCACAGATCCTCTTTCCATCAGACAGAAGTTGAGAGGGACACACTGACAGACAGATGAAAAACCTCCTTGAAACGATCATTGATCACAAGTCAAAATCCTTGATTTTGCCTAATGAGCAGCTTGTTCCCGCTGGGAGGCAGAATAATTAGAAAAACAACACTGGCTTGCCACAGTGGGATTGGACAGAAGGCCAAACAAGACTTTTTCATTTATTTGATTATTTATTTTTAAAAGAAAGAAAGAGGAACTCATGATGCTGGCTGGCTTTGTTGCAGCTGGCTTTGCATAGAGCTGTAGATTAAATGAGACAAGGCTGCAGTGGGACAGGATATATATGTTTGGCTATACTTGCATTTCCATGTTCAGTAAATGGTTGTTAGGTTGTTTTTTTTTTTTTTTTTTTGACAGTTACTATAGGAGAAGCACTTCTGGTGCAATATGAAAAATATTTGTAGTTATGTGTGTCTTCCTTGTGTCTACACTACATACACCAAAAGACATGAAAAACCAAGGGACCACTGGAGCAGAACTGTTTTTCTTAGAGTGTGTTAGTGCATCTAATAGATGTAATATATTTCTTAGTGTGTTCGTGTTTTATAGACCAATCTGCCAGCTAATAGATGTAATACATTATTTCTTACGTACTTTACGCTCACATACTTAATTCATTATGCAGAAATGAAGCAGTAACACAAAAAACTGCAATAAAATGGGAGAACCTTTGCAGAATCCTCTATAAGTGTGCACCCTCCCTCACACCCACCCACCTTTCCACACACACACACACACACACACACACACACACACACTCTGGTACAGCCGGTAGGTACTCAGCGCCCTGATGTGACCCTCTTGACTCATCAGGAGGAACTGCTCCACTTAAACTTTGTTGCTCCCTTGTAATTGAATTAGTCTGCTCAATTATGTAGAGGCAGGCCTGCCCTCATTACATGGCACTATTAAAGTACAAGGATGGAGCCAAGGGGAGATGAGCAGAAGGCAAGGCGTGGAGATGGGCACTGCAAATAGTTTCCATTCAAAGTTTCAGGTTTCAGCTCTCTATCAGCTATCTGGCATCATCTGCATGTGAAATGTGACACACTTTATGAATTTTCTCCTGGTGGACAGCATCTCCTCTGCCGCTCAGTACTCGACCTCCTGCTGTTTCTCCTTCGATCTCTCTTTTACTCCCCTTCCCTGTCTCCTACTCTCTTGTTGTTTGACTTTCTCTCCTCTTTGACTTTCTTTGTGCTTCTGGGCCAAATGCCGGAAAAACGCTGAGGCAACAGAATCGGCCGAGTTCTTCCAAAGCGAGCTTCACTAACTTCAGAGGGAAACATCTAACCTTGCCCAAATACTGCCAAATTCACTTGCTGCAGGGTTCCCTGAGCTCAGCACTGCAATCACACACACACACTGGCAAGCATTCACTCCCGTATGCTAGGCACACACACACACACACACACTAGACTTGTTTTATTCTGCAGGGATCTCCTTACTCTGTGAGGGCTTTTCCCTGTGTCTATGCCAAACCCCAAAAATCTGAGATGACAACCCTACTTTCTTCTCTCTCTCTCTCTCTCTCTCTCTCTCTCTCTCTCTCTCTCTCTCTCTCTCTCTCTCTCTCTCTCTGTCACACACAGAAGGAGCTGAAGAGCCTCCAGAGTGGCTTCAAGCATGTTAATGATGGAGGTTTCCAACTGCAGAGGTGGGTTTACACACACACACACACACACACACACACACACTGCACACACCATGCAGAGAGACAGAATGAGCAGCCTGCCTTTGTGATGCTGTAAAAACCCATTTCCCTGCAGATGGGACCAAGTCATCTCTGTTTAATTACTGATAACCCACAGTGGCACAACACCCCAGACTAGGATTGGAATGTGAGTGTGTGTGTATGTGTGAGTGTGTGTGTGTGTGTGTGTGCGTGTGTATCCTCTGACTGTCCCCTAACTGTCCCCTAAATCGCTTCCTCCTCTCCTTAGTAATCAGCTGACCACAGACCTCGACAACAACATTAATACCAACATGCCGCCTATGGAGACCAAGGTGTTGATGTGAGTATATCTGTGTTTACTATCAGAGAGAAGCCACTGTGGAAGTGGAACAAATGGAACGTGACATACTCAGGCTTTCTTTGTGTCAGCAAAGAACATGACAGCCGCAATCAGGCTTAATCGGTATCCCGACGGTGGTTATCAGCTTAGTTCACCCCTCTGTTTTCTCTCTCCATGCTTTCTGCACCACTGCTGCAGTATTACCCCTCAAGACAAGAGATAATTTGGTGTTACCGTATAGATTTTTACTGCTGCTCTATAATTCTTTAATATTTCTGTGCACAATTCTCTCAGGGTTGGGTAGTACTGGAACACCTGCTATCTAAAAAATATATGTGGGGGTGAAAAGCTTCTGGGAATGAAAAGCTGAAATACAGTAACTTTCCTGAACGTTGGACATTTTCACTTCTTATTTTGTTTCTTGTACCTCAAAGTAACTGAGAAGGTTCAGAATACATTACTGAGTTTGGGTAATCCCTTGGATTGTATTATTGATTACAATTTTGAGCTGACTAGTGATTATGAATTGTTACTGAGTGGAAAATAACTTACAAACCCTATACATGGATACAATCGTCAGGGGTTGGGGCCAGCATGGAAGATATCATATGTTTTTACAGATTGTGTGTGTTTCATACTCTTTCCCTTGCTGATTTGTCATTATGTATGTGTTGGAATGATTTTATTTTCATCCGATTTAAGATGCAAATTGGAACTGGAATATATGAATTTAGACAAGACTCTGATTGGTGTTTATTTATTCTTCAAGGCTGAATGTGGGAACGTTCTTAAATAAACCTTTATCAAAATTCACTTCCCAGACTAACTGAGTCCAAAGTGAATTTGCATCAGCCCTGATGTTACAGCAACACGTGAACTGTATATGCGATCCTCTGTGTCTGTGTACATGTTGTCTCTTTGTCAACGTGTGCAGTATCCAGCGCGCCTGGCGTGACTTCCTCCAGAGACAGGAAGTGGAAAAGAGGAGCCCATCCCCTCCTTCCCTCTCCTCCTCTGATAAGATGAGCACATCAATCAGCATGACGACTTTATCAGATGGCAGCACCCCGGTACGTCACGTTTAATTCACATGTACATTCAAAGTGTTTAAATGGCGCTTTGCTCCAGGGGGACTTACAGTGAAGGAGGAAGTAGAGATTCAGTGTCTTTTCAGTACACTTCAGTACACTTTGACAGGAAGCACGACCAGTGACGGACACATGTTGGCTGGTGCAGCGGCCTTTGGGTTGTAGGTCAACTTCCTGCTTTGTTTTTAATATGGGATTGTGACCTGGTAAGGGATTCTCTTGCCTACGGCTCACAACCTCTGTGCTAAGATTTGACTGTTTCCATCGATGCTTTGGATGCGTGGAGTTGTGTTATAGCAGCAGGAGATTTGTGGAGACGTTACAGTCATAGTGTGCTCAGACCTTTGCTTCATCAGTGAATATGATCCCATTCCTGTCCAGAAGGGGGCAGCATCTCTCAGCCAATTTCCTCAGTATGCAGCCCCACACCAAGCCTCTTCTCCGGGATCAGAGGGTAAATATACAAAGATTTAGCCCCGACATGCACACACACACACACACACATAGGCACACGCAAACAGCATGCATGGAAACACAGAGAGAATTAAAATCAACAGGGCAGCCATTCTCATTCAGCACACCTTCTCTTCATTTGACCAGACCATGGCAAATCCCTGGATTTTCACAACTGCGTCTGTTCTGGTCATTATAATTCTATACCGACTTTGTCTGCACCTTTCTCGCTGAATAGCAAGTGTGTACACTTTTCTGCTAATCTCCGAGCTTGGAGTCAACAGGCGGGTTAAGTCTCCGAGGCAGCTGGGAGAGTTCTGTGTATGAGCATACTTAGCCAGTACTCCAGCTTGCCCACTCAATCACTGCGGTGGAAAGCTTTTACATTGAAGCAGGCTGTTTGATTTGGATTTATTACGGATAAAGGAGGGTCAGCTGGGTTATGAGTGAAGAGAATTCAGAGCAGCAAGCATCCGTAATAAACGTGCACTCTTTTCTTAGCCATTAGGTTTACTGTAGCAGATGATGTCAGCAGCTGACAGGCAGTGTTCAGAGCAAGGGCTGTGTTGGGGGAGGTGTGTGTGTGTGTGTGTGTGTGTTGGGGGGGGCATCATCAATACAATGTATAAGGGTATACACACATGCACACACACAGAATAAATATTGCTTGTGTTTGAGGTCCTGTGGGATGGTCAGGAAATGCTTAGCTCAGTGACTCAGACCTGCTGACAAGGGCTGATGATCATCACACACACACACACACACACACACACACACACACAGAGAGAGAGAGAGAGAGAGAGAGAGAGAGAGAACAGACAGATATGACCCCAGGGTCAAGAGAGATGGAAACGGAGAGTGGCAGAGATGAGAGGAAGAAGAAAAACAGACGTTGGTACACCGGTTGAATATGCTGATACTGGCTCATGCTCTCCTTTCTTTTTTCCTCCCATAGTTTCTATCCTCTCACCTTTTTATTAGAAGAAACAGAGAGCCTTGGCTCCCCTCTCCCATACTTTGGTTTCATGGCTTGTTTTTTTTTTTTTTTTTTTGTTTTTTTTTTGTCCTGATTGATCACAAGAGACTGTAGTAACATATCTATTCTGTTATCTTCACTATCTCTGCAGTCTTTCTCCCTCTGTCTGTTCCTCTATCGTCCTTCTTTTTCTTTTAAAGTAAGGCTGTGGTGGATGTGACAGTTCCACCCTGTTTGAATTTCTAACAGCCCTGTTTCTGTTGACCCAGCGATATGTTTCCCATCTGCACTGGGGCCTTGGAAGCACACATGTACACACACACACACACACGTAGAGGAGGACAGGAGGAGAGAGAAGAAGAGTCATATTTTCATGGGACACACTGATGTGGCAGCCATAGCTAAAGTGATTGAATTTGTAACCTTTGTGCCTGTAACATCAGTCTCTGCCACATGCAACACACATGCTTATAGGACACATACACTACTGCATGTGTATGAGTGTGTGTGTGTGTGTGTGTGTGTGTGTGTGTGTGTGTGTGTGCAGTTCTCTGTAAGGGCATGCATATTTCCATGCAAAGAAAGCTGTTTTCAAGTCTCATGTTGCCGTGTTAATGTACTGTCACCTGCAGTGCCCTATTGATTTGTAGCTGACATGATACTCTGACAGACACTTTACTGTATAAATGCTCCCGCACAGTGTAAGTTACCAAGCTCATTGCCATGGCAATCGAGTGAAATAGGGCAGCAGTGGATATCTCTCTTTATGATCAATCCCTGTGCTCCATAGCAGCACTGTGGAGGGAGGCAGAAATTATAGGTTTCATTAAAGAGGAACCTAAGAAAACTCAGGCTTTCATACTCAGATATGAATCAGCTGTCTAAATTTTATTGTTTCATAATACTGTACTGCATCAACACACATCCCACCGACCACATACATGCATACGCACGCACACACACACACAAGCGAGAGTGAGCACACACATAGACACAGACACATACACACTCCACTGCAGCTTCAATTTCAGTCTGTCGGGATGATAGATGTCTTTTTATAGCCAGACATCAATCAATAGTGTTTGGGGACTGACTGAATGCGATGTTTTAGCCGGATTACTATAAAATGGCTTCAGAAAAAAAGCACAAACAGAAGATGTAAACTGACACAAGATGTTTTTGTTTATCGTTAACTTTGATTATTTCTTATCCTACATTCCAGAAGAATATAAAGTCTTGCTTAAAGTCCTTGTTTCTCATGTCATATTAGGCCTGTCCTTTGGGCCCAGTTGCTGTCCATTGCCTTGGTGCTGATCTATGAAATGATGTAGTAACAGAAAGTAGACACTAGAGGGAGATGTGGTATCACAATGAGTTTTATTGCTTTAACTTGGGATCAGTCTGATCTGTAATAGGGAGCAAACCTGTTGATGACATTAAGGGCAGAAAAAAATGAAAAACCCCTAAAAACCCATCTGTGGTTGTCAAAAGCAATATAGCTGAAGTGTTACTTCCTGTCTCATTTAGATAATTAAAAAAGGAGCCATATCAGATGTGAACATTATTTTTTCTTGTTTATTTTATTTTATTTTTACTTCAGGCACGTTTTTGCCTCATAATCTAAAAACTCCATTCAGTGGGATAAAGATAAAAAGGGATTCAGACCCTGGTAGTGGCAAAGGTCTCCAATTATAGGGTATACAGTATGCGTTCATTTGTAGACTGCAGGTTTGCCTGTGTGTTGATATTATATATGAGTGTGTCTGCGTCTACATCAAGAGTGAGTGCGAGTGTGTGTTGGCTGGTGAAGGGCGCAGGGGGGGCAGGTCTGTCCATCTGGCCTGCTAAGGTGCAGTGGGACCGGGCCGAGCAGAGCAGCACCGCCCTTCCTCTTTGCCAGCTGTCATGGTTCTCACTCTCCTCCCTCTCCTCACCAACACTCTTTTATTGGCCTCCTCCTTCTATCTGTCTTCTCCAGCATGCCATAATTTCTTTTTCAGCTTTTCATTTCATTCTGCCCCTTTTGCTTTTGCTTTCAGTATTCCTTACTTCTTCTCCTCTCTCTCTCTCTCTCTCTCTCTCTCTCTCTCTCTCTCTCTCTCTCTCTCTCTCTCTCTCTCTCTGTCTGTTTCTGTGTCTCTCTTTGCTATTTACTCACCACTCTTCACATGGCCTCTTTATTTATGTGGTAGGTCCTTGTACATAATGCAAGTCAGTCATAGTTGAGTCTACAGAGAAAAGAGACATTCAGACTGGTTTTACCCTGAAATCTCTAAGTTAACTGCTAGGGCTGCCTGACCTGACTGACTGCATTATCCTTAGCTGACTCCAGTTCATCATTACACACAATAAGAGAACCTTCTTTCATTTATGAACCAACAGCTTAAAAGGCTGTTATGTATATCAAAGCATTTAACCCCTCGCACTTGCTTTCAACCATGCAATTCAACACAGGGCACAAATTGTTAACCTGCTGCTGACCTTTCTATTCCTAAATCTCACACACCTTTCTATTTAATGCCCAAGCTAACCTACAAGTTTGGCTACTATAGATGGAAAAGCAGAAAAGGTCACATATTGCAGCACCTCAGTAGAATGGTTATTTGCACAAAGACCAAGCTTGCTACTGTATGTATGTGTCCCCCTCAGGCTCACCGTGGTCCCATTCTGTTTTATTTACTGTACATTAATGTCATGGTGTGCCATTCTCTGGAAGGTAGACTTCATCGGCTCAGTAGTCTCCCATTCGTCTATTGCTAGAAAGCTCATAGCTGTAACGCCGCTCTGTATTTGTTGCTTTCGACTTCAGCAAGTACAAAATAATACAATACAGTAATAATACAGTATTAAGTAAAACAAGACATACAGTACATTAAGAAATTAATAAAATTATCAAAGTTAGGTTTTGTTGTTGTTGTTTTTGTTGTTCCTTTACTTTTAAGTACAGAGAACACTGACCATTGCAAAAGCACTGTCTGATGTACTGTACACGTGTGTATAGCTGAAGCTAATTTCCAGCATCAGTCCCTTGATGGGCTTTGATAGTCCAAACAATTGTACACAAGTGGTACATGTACCACTTGTGTACACTATGTTATGATTCAGTGCAAACAGCTACTAAATACACAGTACTAAAATAAATACGCATACACATTTAACCTGCCAACAATAACCATTCCTTTGTATGCAGCAGCTAATGTACAGCATAGAAGCTGTATAAACTATCGGAGCCTGTTTCCTAAACACAAGCAAATGCTTTGCAATGGCTTTAACATTACTTTACACGGAGATCCTTAAGATCATTCTCAGTCATTGTAATGCCAGCTGTCATACCAGTAGTCTAATGCATACTGTGCCACTCTTTCCAGCCATGGCATTTCCCAGCAGCCTCTTATACTGCTCTTCCGCTGTTAACCAGAACATGCCTATGATGATGTATGCTAATTATGCAAATACAGCATAAGGTTATGTAAATGAATTCCAACCCCCACCATTCACTTTGCTGCTGGATGATGGGTGTGTATGGAACCAATGCTTTACAATCCTGTTACTCTAATACCAGGGACAATGCCAAAGCCTAGGTCAGGCGATTATGGATTCACTTGAATTAGGTTAGGATTATCAAAGCCTTATGGGGACAATTCACATGTTTAATCATTTTTATTCATTCATGAACAGCAAATGGATTGAAGAACCAGCCTACACAAGGTTTTATTCTGTTCCTGCATTTTTCAGAAATGATATTGGGTCTGCTTTTGTAGGCTGCAGGTTTAATAATCCCTCTCGCCTCTGTCTTTCACCCAGATTAGATGTAAGGGTGCAGTTTGCATTCAGTGTGCTGTTGTAAGTGCGCCAGGCAACTTGACAAACCTGGCAGTACTGTATGCAAGAAGGCTGCCGTGAAATGCCTGCCATGCTTTGACTGACAGCATAATTTGTGACCTCTCACCGCTCCACCGTCACCATATGTGGAGCGTCTGGCTGTAGATGTGAAAGCAACAGACTGCACTCTCTTGTGACTGGAAACCATCAAACAGTTTGGAACAGTACAGCTGGTGCCCAGTCAGCACACTCCAGCTCTAGGTTACTTTGTGATTGCTCCCTCCTCTCTGCAGCCCTGTGAAGGACATTCATATGACTCTTGTATAATTATGTACAACGGAGACGGAGCCTTCTGTGTAATAATGCGTGATGGGGGCAGTGAGGTCTGACTTTCTGTTAATCACCTGCCAGCAGCATGTCATGTCTGACACCGACCTTATCACACCTGGGACATGTCATGTCACACATGCTCTGAGGTGTGTAATACAGTACATCCATGTGACATGCTGTGCATGTGGCGTGTGTGTGTGTGTGTGTCTGTGTGTGTTGGAAGGTATGGGCGGCAATCTGAATATGCTGTAAGTCTTAATCAGTCGAATCCCCGAGCATTTATAAACTTTCAGATATAGAGCTGCCTACAAAGGACATTGAAATGTGGAATAGTGATTTATTCCTTATCAGAATCTACACAATGCAGGCCAGTTGTTTGCAACTGTTACCTGCTCATGCCCCTCTTCAGAGTGACGTCATTTTGTATCTGTATTATCTAATAAAATCCACATGGTGTCACTGTTCTGCTGTGCTAGGACAAGCCATCAGGAGAGCAGGGAGTAGCCCATGTCTAGTCACCCGCTGGTCAGGACGGGTGCACGGTCTGCTCTCTGGACAGCATTCCTCTCTGCTTTTAACTGTGGAACTTTAAAAGTGTGACATTTGTCTGAAATTACTGTGATCAGCTTGCTGCCTGTGATTCAAATGAAGGCTGGAAATAATATGGCAGATGAATTTACAGTTGTTATGACTGGTACTTACTGGAATTCTTGGAATATGATGCTTGCAACCTCAGGAATGAGAATCCAAATGGTTGGAACTGCGGGGACTGCATGACACTGAATGTTGTGTTGTCAGGGAGACTCTCACTGAACTCTCTTTCTGTCTTGCTGTCTGTCTCTCTGTCACTCTCCCTCCGTGTCTCTCTTTCTGATAGTGCCGGTGGAGGACCCCCTCATTGAAGATAATTATCCACTATCAGAATATTTGTAATTAAAAGAGAGGAGAGTTGCTATTTTATTTCCGCCTCTTATCTAGGTTCTAGTTTCTCTCTCTCTCTCTCTCTCTCTCTCTCTCTCTCTCTCTCTCTCTCTCTCTCTCTCTCTCTCTCTCTCCCTCTCTCTCTCTCACTCTCTCTCTCTGCCCCCCTCACCACCACCTCCTCTCCCTGAGCCTTTTAATTTCTTGGCACTTCAATTAAATATTTAGCTGTTTCAGGATTGCGTCAGACTCGTGAAGAAGGTGCTGGGTTTTTCCAGTGCCCACTCCTTTTTTCCACCCCCACTCATTCGCGTCACTCTCTCTCACTCTCTCTCTCTCTCTCTCACTCTCTCTCTCAGGCCAAGGAGGCCTGTGTCTCTGCATCTCCTCAGACCCCACAACCACCATCACATGATCCAATTGATCTCTCTTTGCCCAGCAACAAGGCCTAATTGATCATTAATGTCTGATTGGGAACAGCAGTGATATAAAGAGCAGCAGACTGATACCATTATGAATCACCCTGGCACTGGAATCTATTGATTGGGGCTTTGCAGAGGTAATCAAGGCCAGATTAGCCACATGCTGTAAAGTGTCATACTTTACCCAGAAGGACAGTTTCTTAGCCTGGGCATGAGGCGGTCTATCAGCTTATGCAGACAGGAGACAAATCTCTGACGAATACTGATGAGCATTAACTAAGCATTACAGTAGGTCTGTCCAGTAAAGCAGACGTTCATTAATATAATAGAGGACTGTGCATTAACTGACCAGGACAGACAGAACGTCTGGAGATGATGGGAAGGACACTGGAAAATCATCCAACCAGTCGCATACATCATAATGTCTCATATTTTGTTTTAATTTTGTGCTATCAATCAGTTTGTAGTGAGTGGGTGTCACGTCACAATCCCCACAATTAGTGGCTATCTTATTTGAAATGACATTCATCACATTGCTACTATGACATGTGAACACTCATCATGTCACACCTGTCTGTGTTACAGATTTTAAAAAGAAGAGCAGTGTTGTAGCCCATTAACTCGGGTTGCACATCCATAGTATTATTGTTATTAAAGCACTGTTGGATAAATCTCACCTGAGCAGAGGGGAGGCTAAAAATTGCTTCTTGTTCCTGTGAAACGAGCTGTGCTCTCTTTTAACCAGCACTGATGGCGACAATGTTTTATTAATAGGGGAATCATCAGAGATGTTCTCAACAGCACAGATGTGTTCGCACACACATACACACTCACACTCACACACACACGCACATGCACACAGTGAGACACAGGGGAGGGAAACAGGTGAGGGAAAGAGTATTTCCCTTACCCCCCCCACCCACACACACACACACACACACACACATGTGTATGAGTGACATTGCATGCAAAGGAACAGCCTGCAGCATTGTGCATATCCAGCCTCATTTACCGGAGAATCAACTCCTCCATTATCAGTAGCATCATTACGCTCTCTCCTCTCTGCCTTCTCTGTCTGTCTCTCCGCCTTCTACCAGGACTCAAGGTGGCAGACCAAAATATCTACGCGCACGCCCACCTCACCCTCACCCAGAACTTATTATAGTTGCTTTGCATGTGGATTTGAAACACCAACCCTGGTTCATGGTGGAGTAAGAAGATATACGTACATACCAGTGTTAACTTGTGAAAACTGTGATGAAAATATCCATCAAACACCACTTTTTTCAAGCAAACAGCAATAACTGACTAAAATAGATTGAAAAAAAAATGTAATTCCTTGTGGTGAAGTAGGGCAGTCATGATATCAGATTTTTACTAAACAATTATCGTGTCCAAAAGAATTTAAAATAATGGTATTACTGTAAAGTAAATAGATTGCTAATTATGTGCTTGCCTTGAAAAGGCAACACATCTTATTATCTTGCATATTTCTTCTTCTTATTATTATAGTATTTTATTATTCTGCACTTTTTAGGCACGCTACTCCTCCTACAGCTTTGGTTTGAGGCCCACACAAAGAATTGGGAAAATGTGCGGCCCCATTGGGAGAGGTGTGCTATTACTTTTATAAGGAATCCGACTCACGGAATTCTCAAAATTCCAATTTTCCTGAAAATTTCGGCCATCCGAAATGAATAGCCAAAACTTCAGAAGGCTCCAAGGCCCAGAGCTTTTGACCTGCGTCCACGCACCAAATACCAAAAACGTGCGTCTTGTGTAGAAGAAGCGGTGTGTCGATTTTCAAACCGATCGGACCTTGCGATTTCTCATAATTCAATTTTAAAATCGCGATTTTGCCCTCATAGAAAAATAATGGGAAATCGGCAGACACTCATGCATTTTCAAAGCCTCACAGCTCCCTCATTCTTTAGCCCACAGACTCCATTCAAAGCTTAAATGACTCAGCAGATGTTCAACTTTATGTGTGTCATCTTCAATTTTTCATGTCTGCTTTAGTTTGCCATAAAACACAGTTTAAGTTTGGAGTTATTTTTGAGCCGCCTCTGACTTTTGAATGAGTGTGTATTGCGTGAGCTAGAGTGGCATTCCTGAGGGCTAGAGTGGAGCAGCCCTGAAAATTCGCCTAAAACTTTTGTCTTTTACTTGCTCTCCTGGCCACAATTTTCACTCCACATGCATAATTTTTTGGAAAGTAGTAGGAAAACTAGTTGTGCTTTGAAAAATGCAAATACAAAAGCAAAGTATCTTCAACTTTTTAAACTGTGACCCTTAACGAGGCAGGAGTGCCAGCTCTCTCCCCCATAGACTCCCATTATATCTGGAATGCAAAGTCTCAGGAGAGAAGCAGAAAGACACACTTTTCCAACTCGCTCTAGGGTGGGCATTTTTGGGAGTTGGAAAATAATTTTGACACCGTTTGAAAGCCCAAAGCCTTGCCTTTCTCATGGTATAATTTATTTTCTGCTCGGACTTACTATCATTGATAAAAAAGCATTTGTTTGACCACTACTTTTAGGTGATTTTTCACAGAAGCAGCACTGTCACTCATGCTGTGTGCTTCATAGAGACTCATTTCTGGCTCCGCCCACACAAGCCCCAGTGGCACAGTGGATAGTGTCTCTGCCTGCCATGCAGGAGACCAGGGTTCAACTCCCCACCTGGGCAAGAGCCACAACACTACACAGCTCACAAACAGCATAGGGCTGGCGCTTTAGCGCATGTCCAGGCGCTCGCAAGGCAAGCACATCAAAGTTTCTTCAGAAACTTTATATCCTCTAGTTACTTTTGTACTATTTTGAACCTGATCAGACCTTTAACCTGATCAGCCCTTATCAGCAGAACAAGTCACTAACTAAAACATATAAGCACTGAACAGGTTTGGCTAAGATGTTGTGTTAAATCTTATTAAATAAAAGTTTATACCTGATCCTAAGCCAGCACTCTTGAAACATCTGCACTTATAGAAACCGATTATCATCATGAACATATAGCACTCTGTAACTTTCTCACTGTTCCCCAACTATGTGTGTGTGTGTGTGTGTGTGTGTGTGTGTGTGTGTGTGTGTGTGTGTGTGTGTGTGTAATTTGCTTACAGGGTTCAGAAGAATGAAACAAGAAGGTGGAGGGTTCAGATTGTAAAGTTCAGAATATGTACTGAGTTGAATGAATGCAAGGCGTAAGAACACAGGCAAAGAGATGAATTATTTTCCATTGGAGATGAATTGTTTTCCATTGGCAATAAAGGGAACAATGTAGACGACTGAATGACTGGCATGGTTTAAAAAAAAAAATAATAATGAGAGGAAAAGGCACACCTACTAGTATCATAGTAGTCATAGTAGCATTAATGGCATCAATAGACTGCAAAATTACATCAGCATTCGCCAGATGGCTTAAGGGTATAATAATAGTTAGATAGAAGGTGCTAAAATACACAAACAGGCAATAAACAAATTAACAAAATGAGCTAAGTGTGCCTGTGTGTGTCTCCCCACTCACGGTCATAGCGGTGTGTAAGCTACACTGAATGGTGCATCAGTGGAATATATTGGAAAGCTATGGAGATGAGGAGATAGATATCGTAGATGAGATTAAGGATTCAATTTTCCCCCCAGTAGCACGGCTGAATATCACTCACCTGTTATCTGCTTTCATTCAGTTGTACGCAGCACTGCTGAGCACGGAGGAGTTGGGGTTTATGTCACGTTATGTCAAGGTCACATTTAAACAAACACACTGCTAGCTTTGTGTGGGGGTAATTTAATGGACTGTTAACCACACGTACGCTAGCTGTCTCACCGTGAAAATAATCTGTACACTGCAAAAAAACTCTAAACAAGTCACTTCGTCTCAAATTTAGTCTAACCCCCCTTATTAAATTTGGGGTTCATTTGACCCCATTGAATGTTTAACATCTCTAAATACTTGATTAACATTGTTGTTTGGCTTCACAGTTAATGATTTTTCCTGATGGGGGCAAGTGGGTAAAAGTAAAATTAACATAATGATATATGTTCAATGTCCTGTATACCTTTGGTACCCACTGGTGTTTCACTGGGGTCTATTTGACCCTGTGTAAGACATATAGGAAATATTATTTTGTACACATTGCTTTAGAGTTTATGTTTTATTTATAGGCCAATTTAGATAGTCAGCAAGAAACATAAAGTACCTGACACATAAACTTGGGTAACAGTTGTTATTATAATAGCATATAATAGAGGTTTAAATTGCTGGGGCCAAACTGAACCTGGACTGATAAAAGGAAATATATCTGGATGAGATCATGTGAATTTTTCTGGGAACAGGTATAAATATGTTGAAACAAGACAGAATAAGGCCTATGAGCCTACTTCTGTGAAGAAAATGAGACTTTTAGAAAATTCTTGAATCAATTTGATTAGTGTTAGAAACAGGTGGGATTACCTCATTCCATTGTCATATTTCCCCCTTGTTTGAAGAAAAACAAGATAGAATGACTGAATATGAGACTTGTTAAGATGGAGATTTTTTTGCAGTGTAAAAAAAAAAAAAAAGATCAGAGTGTTGTTGAGGTATAGTAAGCTCACTGATTTCTGTCTAGTGCTCTGTAGTTTTTCCCTTCATATTTCTCTCCTTGATTCAGTATTCCATTCCTCGTCCTTTTCATGTTCCCTGCCAACATGACAGCCTTCTCCCACTCTAATTCTGTGTTTCTGACCTCCTGGTCCGAACTAGTGTTTTTTGAGAAGTTAGACTCACTATGTTCTTATTCAGCTTGAACAATCCCACTACTTATTCCGTCCTGTGAGATTCCACTAATAGTCACAGTGGCTGGTGAGGCGTGCCTCGGTAGGTTACACTAAACCAACTCTGGAAAAATGAAAGACAGCACGAATACTACAAGTTGATTGCTTGTGTGTGTGTGTGTGTGTGTGCATGTGTGCGTGTGTGTGAGAGAGAGAGGGAAAGGAAATGCGTGTGTGTGTGTGTGTGTTCTCTCACTCTCGCCATCTAAGCTGTGATTTTATTAAAATACTGAACATGCAGTCTGTTTGAGAGGGAGCGAGAAAGAGGATTTTGTTTCTCGGTTTATTGGTTTGGCATTTAGAGACTGGAGAAATCACGGGAAGAAGACGGCAGGAAAAAATGTATTGAACAGAAGGGAGATAAAAAGAGGGGAGAAAGAGCCCATTCTCCTTCCCACTGAGTGGTCTGGTCTCCGGAGAGAAATAAACTGATTTGTGATTAATGAAAAGATGGAGCCGACTCTTCCCCTCTTTCTCCCCCCCCCACCTCTCTCTCTCTCTCTCTCTCTCCCTTTCTCTCTTTCTCTCTCTCTCTCTTACCCACATCGCTTGCCCAGAAAATCCATCACGGTAATGATGTCTGTGTGTGAGGAATGATTAGGGCTGAGATGAAGAAAGAAATCAGCCGATGAAAGGAACACAAAAACATTCTACAATATTATCATCACACGTGCACTCTGCGGGGAAATGGAGATAACTTGTTATCATAAAGCAACCACCTGACCTCTTGCAAAACACAAAGTCAAAACCTTCTCTTGTTTGACTTTCTCTCCACTTTCACAAGAAGCCTTCATAATTTTCAGTACAAATTTAGCAAAGCGGCAACAAATTAGTAAGCTTTAAGGTGCTAACAGGCCCTTAGGGCTCAGTTTAGATAGTGTGGTCATTAATGTCTCAGTTTAAAAAGAGATTTGGAGAGTTGATGCAGTACACAGCGAGAGTTTTGGTAAAAGAGAATGAGAGATTTGAGTTTTAAAGGAGACAGCCAGAGGGAGAGAGAGAGAGGCACATCCTGAGTTATGTGTAGCTCCTTCATGCCTCATTAGGCCAGTAAACTCATATTGGCTGTGCTCTCCTTGTCATCACCTCCACTAGCCTGTCCCATCACACAGCACACAGCCCTGCAGCACACTCCTATTAGGATCACAGGCCATCACTCTGGCCTCCTTATTTAGTCAATGACTGCGTTAAGCAATTTAAAAGTTGTTTTTCTCTGCATACAAACCCATTGAAGCAATGTAAAACACACTGTTCACATTTGCCATCATGGACATCAACTTTTAATTTACAATGTAAAAATGTTTGAAATCCAAACAAGTAAGAAGCAAGCGTCATCTTTACTGATAAATAAATAAAAAATCATGCTGGCTTTTAATTTAATTATCAGTAAAGACTACTTTCTCTTTTTTTTTAAGTGGCAGGTGTGGCTGGAACATCTTTCCATTGTTGTCGCACTCCTCAGTTTTCCCATTGTTTCATGAGCGGCCATTTTTTTCCTATTTTACTTTGTTTAGCCATGAACACCCACCCACTATTTTTCCTGCTTTTGTTAAATTTTTGATTTTAAGTAAGTCAGTCCATTAAACTTTATTTAGGGTCTTCCTGTGTAGATTTTTTTTTTTCTATTTCTGAGGCTTTCTCTGACAGGGGAGGAAAGGAGTGTTGGTGGAGAGAAGATGAGGGTGACATTCACAATGAGAAGTTGGCTGATACCAATAAGGCTGTTTTTCACCTGCACAAGAGAGGGTAAGAGGAGGAAAGCGCAGGAAATGATTTGATATGAGAGAGAAGAGCGGGGATAGTTGTAGTGGTGTAGAGCAGGAAGAGGGGTGAGCGAGAGTATCATCACACACGTAACCTGGAAGATCAGAAGCCGCAGCTCTACGCTGCACCTCCCTGTCACTTCACAGCAGCTGCAATGCACCCAGTCATTCACACAACCTTACGCAGCGAGAACACGATGCTTTGAGTCTGTCAGGTGGGGACAGGGAGGTGGTGCGGTAGAGGAAAAGATGCTAATTAGGATGAGAAACAACATTTCACCTGAAATCCCGGATGTTGAGAAGACATGCTCTGATTTTACGCATAATGCCATGCTATGCTGAGGTGAAAGCTAGTGCCATGCTTCAACAAGACACTGACAAGAGGTTCATATGGGGGTAACAAAACATGGAGTGGTGCTGAACCTCATCCTGACCTCATCATACATCACACTTCAAACTTCTCCATCTCACGTGAAAAGGATGATATCATCTGCAAACAGCAGAGATGCAAGCCAGATGTCACCAAACCAGACACTCCTTTGACTTCAGCTTTACCTTCACATCCTGTTCATGAATACCAGAGACAGGAAAGGAGATTAAGTGCACCCATGTTAGAGTCCAATTCCCGCCCTAAAGGAACTTGACTCAATGCCAAAAATGTGAACACAGCTCTGACTCTGACTGTAAATGAACCAAATACTTTGCAGTAATGACCCTGTCACCCCATCCCTCCTCAGTGCTTCCCACAGAATACCTCCAAGACCACAGTTGTAAGACTTTTCCAATCCCACAAAACACTTGAGGACAGGATCAGCAAATTCTGAAGACCCTGAAAGTATCTGCGACAGCTTAAAAAAGCTTTTCTAATGGGCTATGTTCTCTTTTCCAGCACCTTTGCATAGGCCAGGCAAAGCTACCAATCCAAAGTAAATCCTTACAGTTTTCAGGCCAGCTTTCATTCAGCCCCGGATACTTGCTACAGAGGAGCTTTCTAAGTACCCCAATAATCTCAGTCAAGGAGATCGACTCAGACCCCCCACAATCTTCCAGCACTGCCTCCTGCACGCAGAGTGTCTATCAGGTTGAGGAAATCCTCATTCTTTCTTCCTTTTCTCGACAATATCCCCAGTCAAGCTTGAGATATGATAAAATCAATCTTACTACAGATGTTTACACACTATGTATAGTGTTGTACAGTACACATCTGAATTTGAGTCAACTATCATCTTTTGTCAAACAGCTATTCAAATATCTTGAACGCACTCGTATATTCTGCATCTTTTAAAGTAACTTACTACATGTTGTCTGAAACACAGAGGATTCTATCCGCATCTCCATATTGTACATTGAATGACAGCAGGCATATTGTCCCAGACTACAAAGGGTGTCTGATATTCACAACACCTAAGAAACAATTCATACAGGATTCATAAAGCAAATCGAGAATGCCTGATGGCTTTGATATGACAATACATCCTCTTCGCTTGTTGGAGCTGCACATTCTCAAACTCAGTCATACCTTGAGTTCATGAACTCTGAGAAAAAATAAATAAATAGATTAATAAATAAATAAAAAAACACAGCGACAGAAAGCAATGTGAGAGAGGAGCGGTGTGTGTGTGTGTGTGAGGGGTAAAATGAGAGAGAATACAGCGAATGTGAGGGAAGAGAAATCTTTCCAAGAACACTCTTGCTGATCTACATTTCTTCAGTGACTTCCCACTCCTTTCTCAGCACAATAGAGGTTCTGCTGAGAAAGGAGATCACATTACTATTAAGAAGACAGCATTTTAATGTCTTTGTTGTGAGCCGATCTCACCTGGGAATAGCAGAGGTAGAAAGTTCATCAGGTGAATACGAGGAGAAGCTAACTAGTTCAGAGCGGGGGAAGTTTTCAGGTTTCTGTTATGTTTTATTAATTGTGGTTCTGGAAATGAATATCTTGCTAGACATCATTGCTATAGGTCCCCCCACCCCCACCCCCTTGTCCTACATTTGCGTTATTAATTCATTGTCTCTCTGTGCACACCAGCTATTTTGGTCTTCAGTGTGGATAAATATTTCATTGGGTGATTTCCATTCTCCAGTAGGCAGCTGTCTCCCAGCCATAAAGGCTGGAATATGGAAATGACCCTGGTCTCTGTGGCACAGTAAATGTATTCAAATCACACAACATCAATCACAATGTATATCTAATACACTTTTATACCACCATCCCTCATTTGCATATGTTTCAGAGTCTTTTACAAATTCAATATTGTGCTCTTACAAGTACCATTGTGAATGGAGGGACACTCCCCGCATGCATAATGCAGGAGAAAAAAAAAAAACCTCATTCAACACAGCTGTGTTGGACTTTTAATATGAATCCATCTTGTTCAGTGTATGAGTGCAACACGGTAGACACATATACCATATTTAAACAGCAAATGACTCAGCAAGCACTAATTTGTTGAACAGGATTTCATTTGACACATTACTGCAGTCAAGGGTGTAGGAAGGAATTTTAAATTTGGGAGGACAAACTGTCAATGTCTGGGGGAATGTACATTGTTTATTATTATTACTGAGTTATTGGAGAGTACATGTAAATGTGTGTTACCCAATTTCCTACAATAACCATTCCTACCTACCATTTCCAACCATCACTCACAATAATCTGACTTGTTGTGTGCATGTAAACGTACTGAATTCCTCCACCTCCCTACCTGCTCTGCTTAGTGTACACAACAAACAACACCTGGTGACAGAGCAGGTAGAAGGCAGACAACAAGAACACATATGTATGCTATAGCTGTAAATGCAAAAGGCATGATTATTCAATATCGGGACAGCTTATCTGGAAAACGATACGCTATCTTTCAGACCCAGGTGTCTGTGACTTAAAGATTTCAATGCCAGGTGTAAATGTCTATTTGATTATTTTTTAAGATTGTGTTGAGGTTTTTTGCTTTTTCCATCCATAGGCAGTAGACACAAATTGGACACGTTAAGAGAGAGAGACGCTACATGATAAAGGTCCTGAGCTTGATTCAAACCGAGGACACTGTGGTTACATGGTATTGACCCCAGCCACCACAATGAACTGTAAATGCCAATTTTTCTTGTTGTATGGCATCCTCGCTGGATTTCTCTGCCTTGCTCTGCTCTCTCTGATTTCATTGCGGGTGAAGGGGAAATGGTTTCTGTCCTACATTAGGTCAATTCTTACTCTTCCTAGATCCTGTTCTGTCATTTCATTACATGATGGGGAGATTGAAGGTGGATGATATTGACCAACTAATGCCTGTAATCTGGACAAGCGATTCATACTATTTTACTATCTTAACTCCCCTCTCGCTATCCATATCTGGTTTTACTGGGGGTGAAATCCATCTCTTTGCTCCTCAGATTTAGGTCTCTCTCTGTTATTTTAGACTCTGCAAATACAGTTTTGCCTTGGCCTAAGTATTACGTAATGACCATAAGGATAAATCAGGAAAACACTGAGCATGATATATTGCTAACATGAACGATATAAATTGTGAGAGGGTTCAACTCCATTAGCTACAGATATTCACATTAAAGATGGCTAGTTTCCTGACATATTTCTCCTGCATATGTGGGTGATGTAGCTAGTCACTGTAAGGTAGTGCTAAAACCATGTGTGAAAAAAATACGGACAACACAGATGGTCTGGCACTGGCGATTGCTTGAATCTCCTTTATACTCACTGACTTACAGTTTTCTGCACTCATCTTTTTTTTTTCCTCTCATCTTACGTGGTTGCTCCAGTAACCCATTCAGTATTGCTAATCAACTACTTTACCCTTGTCTTGCCAGCATGCTAGAACCATGTGAAAGGAAGCAGGCAGGAAAAATCTGTCACAGTGAAAGTCCACTCAGCGTCCTCTCACAAAAGTATTTTCTGTGAGGCTTCAAGGTTTTTCAATATTAGCTCTCCATTAGCTGAACAGAAGCTCACATTGTGTCACTGTCAAACACTCTCAAGTTGATCCCATTCTGCTGAACAGTCCGATGATCATATCCTTTTGTATACTGGACCACCTCATACACACCACACTACATAATGCTTCACCAGTGCTATCTCTCTATGACAGCTCTTGGGGTTTGAATGTTTCCGTGTAGTTTGGTTGTGTTTTGTCTGCTGTGATTCTGTGCATCATATCTGTACTGTATGTGGTTTGCAATGCTTTGTCCTTCACCCGCGGTGTAAATGTTTTGTGTAACTGTCTTGTCAAGTCATATTCCTTATAGGCACACATTGTACTTCATGCATGTAAGTGATTCTGATATGCTTGAGATATGCTCATCAAGCTACACTCTCTGACAGATAATTATGAGAGATGCATAATGAGCGTGTGAGTTCCAGAGCCTTCCCTTCTAAAAGACTACTGTAATAATACACACTTAGCAGATAAATATAATGAGAGAATCAATAAGAGAAAACGAGTGACACTGAACAATGATCTAGAACAATGGTTTTCAACTTTTTGGCCCCCAGATTGTTAAATATCAGGCTGTGGACCCGTATTTGATCAGATGTAATCTCAGGGATCCCCATCTGATAAGGTTTAGTTATTCCATAACTGTCTATACTGTAGATTGTCTGATTAACAGCGAAGAGTGTGAAGCCTATGAGCAGAATAATCCTTCTTATACATCCTCTCTTTGGGCTAACTTCTAGTTAATGAAATAATTGTGAAGTTAAAATATTCCCCATTTTTGTGGGAGCCCCCCCGGAACCTACTCAAGGACCCCTGGGGGTCCCCAGACCCCAGGTTGTGAGCTGCTGAACAAGAAAGAGAAAGATGGAGGCTGACAGGGAGATGAAGACAGTTTAACAGAAGGCAAACGGCTACATATTTCATCTTCTCCCGCTCTGTGTGTGTATGTCTGTTAGTGTTTGTACACTCATTTGGTGCTAGCATGTGTGAACACTGGCCTGCCGGTATGCTGCTGTTAACTAAAACGCACTGGGCCGTGCTTCCATATGTCTGGCCTCAAAGCAACCAGTGTCTCTGAGTTATGTGCTAAGTTGGCCTACTGTAATTAGCTTTTCAATAAGGCAGCCTCGCTCTGCTCTGAGGCACACTTTCTTCCGTCTGGCTCTATACATTCTTCACTCCATAATGACAGAAAGCCAGACTACACATGCCACGGTTCAGGACCCTGAGTGGATTGGAGTCAGAAAGGCGTGGATGTGGTATGGAGAAAGTGAAGGCATGAAAACACCCGGACGACATTGTGACATGATTAATGAGCAGCGGTTTCTACCTCCTGTGGTGTGTGATTGTGCAAGTTTGATTTAAAAACTGTACACTATATGTGTACAGTTTTTGAAGGATGAACGATTTTACTATCATACTATCACATATCTCTGCAAAATTAAGGGTTACACTTGTCAAGGTCAGCAAAAAATCTTCTCTGCTATGGTTCGCAACAAAAAAACATCTTTATATACCTTGGCTTTATAGAAGCATCATAATTGTCGTATTTGTATCATTATAGAGCAACAGTATGCTACATGTGATCTGGCAATAATAATCAGAGTTTAACACCCAACCCAAACAGGTGTCCCTCACAGTGTGAAACTGCACCTTAGAGGGTTTTTCCATAAACAACTGTCATATTAGTGTACCAATGTCCATCTCGGCACAGCTAATTATCCTGTAGGAGAGAACTCAGCATAGCATGGTTGTTTGGATGCAATCCAACAAACAGACAGAATCTGAGAGACTGGGTGCCGTAGGCATTTGAAATCACGACAGGACGTTGGGAAATCTTTTTTGCCTCAGACAAAGCATAGGATTACTGGTAATGGATTTACCTTGCTGCAAGCAGACTGTGGGCTAAAAGGTGCAATTTTGTTATTGTTTCTGCCACAGGCTGCTAAGAACCTTCAACTTTTGGCCAAAGGTTTTATCGTGTCTTCAAGCATACAGCCCTTTACATTAAGATAAGGCATTTTAACTATAGTTCATGTCACCGAGAAAATATCAGGTGCAATCACAGATGTGTGCTCTACATCTGTGTGCGTGTGTGTGTGTGTGTGTGTGTGTGTGTGCATGTGTGTGTGCGTGTGTGTTTGTGTTTGTGTTTGTGTGTGTGTGTGTGTGAGTCTGTATGTGAATCATACCCCCCTAACCCCTTGGGCTCTAGCCTAACACATGTCCCTTTGATCAGGCCTAATGTTTAATTATACCAAACAAGATAAGAGTGTGTCCTCCATCTGAACTGCTTTAGCTTTGTCTTTTTCCCTCCTATCTGTCTCTAATAGAAAACAGCGGGGTCTTATCCCAGTAGGCCTGCTATCGTAGCTGTTTGTGCTCATCTTGTGGGTCTCTGTAGAGGCTGATCTACGCCAAGTGCCCGGCTACTTATCTGTATTATAGTGTAGTACATCAGCTGACACTGTGTTAGGTGAGGTAACATTGCCTCAGGATGCTTTATTAACAGAGATGCTCACCTGACAGAGAGGGAGAAAGATCAGTGTGGATCCCTATACAGTGTGTGAAGCTGAAGACCACTGTCTTTAGTGAAAAATGATCCCACAGAAGACTTATAAACCTGGCTGTTGGCAGTTTTAGGTGGCAGAGATTAAAACAAATGGAAAGAGAGGGTCCCAACACATTCCATGTGCTTCTCACTCTGCCCCGAGCCCTGTGCATAGTAACTTGAGATGTGGTGAAAGTGGAGAAAAATGGGTGGAGAGAAAATGTGAGTTATGGAATCCATAATGAATAGTTTCAATGACACCACTAGCTGCCAGATCACATAGTTTAGCCCAATCCATCACTAAAGGGACATTTCAGACTCTTCTGCTGCAGAAGAAATATGAAAATCACAGCTACTCTGCCTGTTTTTAATTCCGCAGCCATCAATTCACTGGCCTCTATCTCAGCATAGCCTTAATTACATGGTATCTGATGTGCTATCTGCCCTCCCGTCCAAGCCTGGTCATCATTCAGTATAAGATGAGAGAGATGAGCCCATTCTAATTAAATGAGAGGGGAAGAGAGAAAGAACGAATGAGAGAGAGAGAGAGAGAGAGAGAGAGAGAGAGAGAGAGAGAGAGAGAGAGAGAGAGAGATGACATTAGAAGTGTGTGTGAGATCAATGGGGTGGGACGTCTACATTTTGGCCAAAAGAAAACAAGAATGGTTGGGATCCTAAATTACGCAGCAGTTGAGTATAAGGTAACAGGAATAAGCTATAAAACACACAAGATCAATAAGACATCTGCACTACACACACATTATTTCATCAGATGGAGCAGAAAAAAAAAACTTTAACACTGCCATATTTCATGCTTCAAATCAGTGCAACAGATTCAGGCATTCAGAGAAATCATTCATCGTTTTCCTGGTGCAGCAAATGAGTACACATACACACAGGGTTACATGACAAAACAACTAAGGGTATCTGTGGCTGTTTGTATGAGTAATTAGTTGTCTAGTCAAGGGAAATCAGCTCCCACCTCAGGAGTGTATAAAATGAGATTATGCTTTTCTGTTGGAAATTTGGCCTGCCTCTGCTTTCTCCTTCTCCAATGACACTGGGGGAAATGACAGGATTCTCTGTTTCCTTCTGCTTTCACCCTAACAAGGTGACTAATATTAGATGAAGCTGGTAAAATAAACTCTTAGCGCTTTTATGCAGCACTGTGCTGAACTGATGAGGTTAAAAGAAAAAAGCTTAATATACAGGCTACAGTAGAATAAAGGCCAATACAGCAGACGTTTACCAAGACTTTGATCCTTTTTGCCATCAGTGTGAGAGACACCTACAGAGAGAAAAAGGCTCTGTACTGTATGTGTGTGTGTGTGTGTGTGTGTGTGTGTGTAGAGGTAAGCAGCCCTGCAGCAAGGCATAGAAGGTCCCAATCCCTGAGAGCATTATCTCTTAACAGAATATGGAGCCTCCTGTAGTGCTGATCAGCTGGGCAGCCATCTCTCTCACAGTGGGACACACACACACAGAACACACACACACACACACACACACACACACACACACACACACATACACACACACACACACACACACACACACACACACACACACACCACTCAGCATCCCTCTTTGCCTTGCCTTTCTCCCAGAGCAAATCGAAGCTCTGCAGGTATCCTTGGGGGTAAACAAGGGAAAAGGAGGGGTGCGGGTGGAGAACAGGGCTGGGAGGAAAGAGGTGGGCTACACAGATTTATTGAATGCAATGATGCTGAGTTTTTAAGAGGTGCTGCTGCTCATGCTTTTGCAGTGCAAAAAAAAGATCTCCATCTTTACAAGTCATTTAGTGCCATGGTCAGTCATCAAATCTGGTTTTTCTTAAAAATCTGCCAGTGGGATGAAATAATCCCACCTGTTTCCAATGCAGTTTCAGATGTTTCAGATTTTTCTGTGTGGGAGGATGCAGAAATACTTTGAAACAAGGCAGAATGGCACAGATCAGCCCACTTGCATCAAGAAATAACTCTTGATTCAAGAAATTACTGAAAACAATTTGATTAGGATTGCAAGTGAGATTATCTCATCCCACTTTATCTCTGAATAGAAGACTATACGACTTAAAATGGAAATGTTTTGTGTTGTGCTTCCTTCAATAATATCTGTGTTGTACATTCTTTGCTATATGTCTCCTCCGGTCCAGTGTTTTTCCTAGTATCCGCACCCCCACTAAGGTCAAATAAAAAGAGGATTGTGTGATTAAGTCCCATATATCCCATCACATGACAGAAGCCTGAGTTCTGACCTCCAGGATGAGGTCAGGAGTCACACCACTGAGCCCTTGACCTTACCTCACCTCTCACTAAGCCTGTCATTGATTTTACCAAACCCTCAGTGGATGACCTTGGAGGGAGGAAGTGAGAAGATTTATGGGTTTCTCTTCTCACCAGGTAGTATCTTTTGAAGAAACGCCTCACCCAGAATTAAAAAAAAAGATTCTTTCCCTCTTACCCCGCCTCACACCCACATAGTTACCGTGTGATTTGGCGAAGTTTCCAAGAGTTTTGCTCAGAACTATTTCCTCCTGAAGAACATCAGCAAACTGTCAATCTGCCCCCAAGGAGTATGTGTTATGAGCCGATAGATATTGTTTGGCGTGTATTAGCTCCTAACAAAACACTTCACTCCCTGTGCGGTTGTGTATTATGCCAAATGTGAATGGACCTTCGGGGTATGATGTGTTTTTACACTGATATCCAGCATCTGAAAAATGAAACTGATTAGCCCGCTACAGTGCCACCAAGTCCTGAAATTTAAAGCCACACACTTACATACTGCACATCATGAATAAAAAATAGCCAAAAAAATACAAACAAAACAATTACACCCAGAGTGGCAAGTATGGACAGGGTACATCAATCGCGGGGGACATTATGGTCTCTGTTGGCTTGTTTCAGGTTGCACTGATTGTTTTCTTTCAACCTATATCACCTTATATCCGCCTATTATCCACCCCACTGCCTCCTCTGCTGTCTCTGGCTTTGTTCCCAGAGCATCTGTGAACTAAAGACACAGCTTGACGGCCATCAAGGCTCTGCCATGGACAGTTTCACAGTAAGCAATGGCTTGTGGCTTCACAGTGTTGAAATCAACTCGGATAAGAGGATTATAGGACCGGGGACGACTGAACAGGAAGTTTAGTGTTTGGAGCCCAGAAAGAGCCAGATCAGCAGCTAAGGGTTATTAGGCACCTCCGGGACATAAAGACGGGCTCTGTCTCTCATTTAGTCAGCCGTGCCTGTCCTCGACCTCTTCCTCCCTCATCCTCTGCTCTTGTCTCTCTCTGTCAGAGATGGCCACATTCCCAGTTCTGCCTCACTCCGCTTGGTGACCTTGTCTCCCTTTTCGTTGCTTCATCTCACTATAATTTACTCACCTTCTCCCTATTATTATTGCTTTTTAGTTACTCCTTTTTTCAAATCCTTTCTTCCTCTTCTACCTTCCTTTCTTTCCCTCTTTCCCTCTCATTGTTGTCAGTAACTCATCAGTGCACCAGCGTGGGAGTAATATCCCAGCTTGCGTTCATCATAAACTTTACTGTCTGGACGTTGGGGAGGAGAGGGGGGCTTATTTTCCCTCCTCTTTTAGTGCAGTCGATTTAAAGCTCAGAAAATATATGTTCACTTCCCCCGCCTTAATGTGCGTGGAATGGCTGAGCGCTGTAAAAGGGAGCCTTAATTGCACCACATCTGAAAGGAGCAGGCGAAGTGACGATCCCCCAAGGACCCCAGTACAAGAGAAGACAATGACTCAGAAAAGGAGAGAAAGAGAAGGAGAGAGAGTCACCACCTTGTAGTTTTCATGGAGCATCAGTCACAGAGGTTATAGCTATGGATTGCCTTGTAAAAACAACCAAAGGCATCTACAGGAGAGTTTCTGCGGACTGTTAACATTTTCACTTGAGATCGGCCTCTCTTTACCAGATGAGACGTAACATCTGACAATCCACAGCTGACTTGATGTTGCTGCTCTCTAGTGTAAGTTAGAGATCGACTTTTAGGGCCAGTTGATCTTTACTGTGCGTCACAGAAAAATCAGTGTGACATATTGCCCTCGGGGAAAAGAGGAGAATGTAAGAGCCTCACTGCTCCATTTTTCACTTTTCATTTGTTTAAATATTTTTGAAACAGTGTCTCTGTGATAAAACATGCTTCTGATTCAGTCATTTGCTTTACCCAGTGAAAACATAAAAAAAGATTTTAAATCCGGACAACAGCATGCCACTCCAGTACGTTTATTGTGAATAAAGTGTTTCAGCCTCAGTTGTTTTTTTTATCAGATGTGTCAATTACAATAATTCTTTATCTTTACACGTTCATCAACACATTGAAGAATGCAAAATGTATAAGTAACACAATTGTTACAGCCATAGGTCAATAGACATAATGTTGTTGTCAAACATTCCAAGGAGGAGAACAAACCACAACCCTATACATCACAAGGTAAAATTATTTCAAAATAGAGAAATTCAGGTGGTCACGGTGCCTTGACATGGCCCTAAAAAAGAACTATTTTTATGTACGGTATTGTCACGGTATTGTGTGTGCATTCTGTTTTTCAACAATGCCCTGTGTTACATTCACTCTCTTTTATTGTGGCACAACTGTAATCTGCTCCTGTTTTTCACTGAGAAAACTGATAAGAGTAATGGATGGAGATGGAGTGCTTTGCTCAAGGGTACATTTGCTGTAGTTGCTGAGAGAGTAATGTTTCTAATTCATACTCCATAACCTGATTTTTCCAACTGGTTTAAGATTTGCAACCATCAGATTATGGGCTCACTAGCCTATGGAGTCTCCAGCGTCTAGTGTAATATACTGTACTTACTGTAAACAGTCTTTTGTTGAATTGACATTTGAAAGGGTGAGGTGGTAAGGATATAATTCAGAGAGTGAGCACATTAGCCTCATGTGAATCGACACAGTTTCATTAGCATCCCGCTCATTCTTCAGAGAGACGCTGGAAAACGCAGCTCTGAAGACTTGCCAAGCAGCAGGGACCTCCACTCTTCCATCATGGTGATGATGACAACACATTAACTTAACCGTATTAACATAGAGACAAATGTAAAAATGGAGCTTAGAAATCAATCGTACAGTAAATGGAATGGGTTTGTTTATTTATTAAGAAGACAGGGAGAGAGGAGAGAGAGAACAGCCAATTACGGTTGCCTTTATGTACAAGAGGAGAGGAGGGGAGAAGAAACAGAACGGAGCTGGTGGATCGATAGATGAGAGAATGCCTGCTCCCATCTGTCTTTCACATCAAATGTTTGCCATGAAGTCAGCAACAGCCTGTCTCACAGATACACACGCGCACACACACACACACACACACACACACCCCTCAGTTAGGGCTCCAAACTCTTACGCTGTTGCCTGTGATCATCATTCAGTGATACATTGCCCTGCACTGTGCATACGCATGCATCTACACACACAGACAGAGGCATATCAGCTGATATCAGTAATTACTTTTATATATATGAGATAATGATTATGTCACAATTGAAGGTTACTTGTGGCTTCTGAGTGAAATCAGAAGAAACCATAGGGCTCATTATGCTAACCTCCTTTAGCTCACCAAAACTATACAGCATGCAGTGTATATGTGCCGTGTGTGTCTCCTCGCTCAGGCATGTTACTGCCACATGATTGGCAGTTTGTCTGCCATTTGTGTGCCTGCTGTCTATTCACGCCACATGATTGGCTATTTGTGTGCCCAGCACAGACTGACATTTAATGAACATTTTTCGTATTTATATATTGATGAAACATAAAATGTGAAAATTAATTGTTTTATTGTCCAGCCCTACAGAGACACATCATTCACCGAGCCTTTGAAACGTTACATATTCTAGCCTATGATGTTCACTGTAGATACAATGGGGCCTGTCATTTCAGAGCACTTGTACCCTCTCAGTCAGACAGCCCCAATCCATTTGCTCACCCAGCATGGGGCCAAAGGTATTCATTCCCTCTTCCAATGCCATTTGTGACTCCAGTTATCTTTTATGTCCATGTTTTCTGGTGTAATTCTGAGAAAAGTGAAATTTAGAGGAAGTCTGTTTGATTTGGCCTGTCAGGTACTGAATGTGTCTTTGTTTGACATTTGGTCCATATCAATAGAAAATAAAACACAATAGCACTGCCCATAGAGCTTTACAGTGTCCTGTTCAGGTTTCAAAGTGAACGGTATTGCTGAAACCATGTACAGCCTTCATAGAACATCACTGTGAGTGGCATTGTTTTATGGCACGTTGCCCTGAATATGTTAGTGCTGTTGACCGTCATGTAGCCTCAGATAACCTTTAATCTTTCAGCCCTTCATATGAAGTGATATTGCCTTGAAAATAAAAACTGTAACGCTTTTCTTAACTGGAAAAAAAAAAAAAAAAATCATCAAGTCATCTAGGTCCAGAAAATTATTTTCAGATTTTTCTATCTTCTTGGCCAAAGGAAACCAATTTCATTTTTATTGTCATATTTCCAGCAAATGAATTGGTGTTTTCTTCTATAGTCGTGGAAAAGTTCTAATCCTAATTGCTGCGGGCAGAAAAATAATTGAGTCAGGGAGAGGTTAACAGAAGCACATAAATACATACACACACACACACACACACACACACACACACACACACACACGCATGCACACGCACACACGCACACATGCACACACACACACAAACGCATACTAAAGCTCTTCTTTCCCAAAACATAATTCTATCAATGAGGCTTTCCGGGATCCAGTTTGTCGCAGGTGTGTTTTATGAACACATACACCAGCACATGCTTTGTGTGCACAATCTATGCGGCACAGAGAGTACCAGGGCACCGACATGCTCTCTGGAGCAGACATGAACATTGCTGTGGTCTCACCTGGTAATGTGTGTGTACAGACGTGCATAATCATCCGGTGGCGGCCCCCAGCTGACTGTGGTGCCGAGGGAAATCAAGCTGAACAGCACCCAGCAGGAACCCTTCCATTCCATTAGCTAAAGTACAGGTAGATCAGCTCTGCCTGCCTGACTCACACCATCACATGTTTAGAGAGGCGAGCAAACTCTAAACTCTGCCTGTGTGAGCGTGAGTGTGTGTGTGTGTGTGTGTGTGTGTGTGTGTGTGTGTATTGAGAGAGGGCTGGTCACGCTATGGTGCTCAAATACACATACCTGATATACTGCCATTAATCATTGAGCAGACCCTATAAATACAGCCAAAAGTGATTTCTCTCGTTTATGTGTTTGAGTGTGTGGTTGTAATCATGCAAAAAAAAAAAGTGGCCCTTTGGTCTGTCCCTTGCTCTCTCTCCCTTTCTCTTTCTTTCTCTCTCTCCATTGTTGTAGAGGAGAGACGAAGGCCGTTGCTGAGGCTTTCACCCATATTTGTCCTTCCTTCTTCTCCCTGATCAACACTCCCCCAGACCTGAGGAAAAATACTTTGATTGAAGGTGACAGCTGCCAATAGTCATGGATTTTCTCCTTTTGTCTGTGAATGTGAGTGCGTAAGCGGGTAATGTGTGCGTCACTGTATTCATGTTGGTGTGTGTGTGTGTGTGTGTGTGTGTGTGCATGCATATCTGTACTTTGCATGTGTGCATGTGTGTGCGCTTGTATCTGTCCTTATGAGCGGATGTGGTTGGTCTGTCTGCCAGCCAGGATTCAGTCATTAGGATCGTATCCAAGTCACACCCAGTTGAACCTCTCATCTCTCATTTAGCCTGACAGACATCCACAGGGGAACCCACAGAGAGGAGACATGTCCCTGTCTGCCTCTGTCCTTCTCTCTCTCTCTCTCTTTCTTCCTCTCTTTCTCTCTCTCTCTCCATTTGTTTGAGCGTGCATATCTATACATGTCCGTCCCTAAATAGATGAAGGGCAACGAGTGCTAGACCTTATTTCCTCCCCATGTAAATGTAGGGAATGTTTCAAAATCCACTCTCAGTCTCGTAGAATGGGCCCCAGACACCAAGATGGGTCAGAGTTCAGCTCATTCCAGTTGAACCTGATAAGTATCATCTAGTGCCGTCGCCGCCTGGCCAGCCTTTTCACCTCAGCTCATGTTCCACAGCTATATGGCAGAGTGTTTAACGAGCTGTGGGGGTAATTACACCAAGACGATTAGAGGCAGAATGGGCCGGCAGCATATACCACGGAATGGCAGCAATGATAAGGTTAACACATTGGAAAGTTCAAGCAACTACCAGCATTAAACTGCAGTTCTAACATCTCCAGTTTTTAACTTTGACATTTCATACCTTGCAAAGGAGTGTAACAGAAAGAAGTCATTTTAATTTTGAGCTTACAGTTGGTCTCAAAAATGGTAAGAAAATTTTTTCATACTATAGGTATTTTATTCATTCTGCAGAAGTGAATTGCTCATAGTAGCAAAGCTGCTGCAATACATAAAAAAATCATTTGGATAGTAACATGCGGTTCAGTTCAGTTCACTTTGGTTTAGTAGTGAGAATGCCCAGTAAGAAGCTTGCTCATACAGTACCTGATAGTTATAAAAAAAAAAAAAAAATGACTCAAATGAAAACATTTATCTGCAACTGTCCCTCAGGCTGAGTCCATAGCTACCTCTGTGTGTTATCCTTCCTATATCAGAGATAAAACAAAGTAAAACAATAGCTGCAGGCTGATGTGACATTAGCATAATTCATTAGGTTCTGCAGGGAGATCAGTTTCTGTCATAGTATATGCAAGTGCTATTTAATTACTAGACAGAGATAATCCACAGGTAATTACTCCTTTTTATTAATTTCCATTTTTTTAATGTCCCAATATCCATTCATTTAGTCTGTCACAGCTGCTGAGGGACTGTTGTGGAAAGCATTAGGGCAGGTTTAGTTTCATATTTAGTGTTTTCCGATTGTGTGGAAGGGAGTCATTAGAGTGATGTAAATAATATGGTAATTTGGCAAAAGCTCTGTGTCCAATATATTCTATACTCAGCTGCAATGTTATTGGCACTGTGCCTTAGGCAATCAGGCCAGTATTAACATTACAAATGCTCAAAACTTCCCCGCTTTACTCCCATACCACCTCCTCCCTTTGCATCCATCGCTGGTGGTCAAATGGACCGTCCGGCCAGCCCGCAGTCAACAGCTGTGGCTGTGTAGATCGTCTCAAAGTTGTATTCTTTCAATAGAGGACCCTTTTAAGTACAGGTGTGTCCTTTTACCAAGGATGTTTGTTTTTCTGCAAGTGTGGATAGAAAATAGAATAATGTTAATAGGATAAAAAAAAATTAAAAAAATAAATAAATAAATAAATAAAATACACTGGGTCCAAGCAAAAACTACAAACAAATTGTAAAGAGAGACACAAGACTAAAAAAAAAATATATATATATATATATATATATATATATATATATATATATACTGGGTGGGTATACTACTGAGTGGGAGGGTAGTCACTAAGGAGGAAGTGGATATACAGTACCTGTTTTGAAATAAATAAAGTTGTTATTATTATTATTATTATTATTATTATTATTATTGTTGTTGTTGTTGTTGTTATTATTATTATTATTGGTAGTAGTAGTAGTAGTAGTAGTAGTAGTAGTAGTAGTATTACATCGCTCCTGTATAGTTATATGGCTATTAGGCTGACAGTAGGGTATTTTTTTTAAATTACACGATTAGAAGCAGGTATACTCCATATACTCCATATACTCATACACCCTCCAGACACAAATATTTGAGAGAAAAAAGGGTTGGGAGGTGAGGGAGGAGGCCGGAGTGTTATGTTTCACCAGCAGAGAATCTTTTTTGGACATCATTCCCCCTCTCTCTTCCAATCAAGCCCTCAAAAAAAATGGTTGCAGACAGAAGGGAGGCTCTCAGCTAAGATCCCGAATGTCCCCCACCGGTCCAGTTTCCCCAGGATAAGCAGTAGATCAGTGCAAATGCAGCTCTGGTGTGCGAGAGACTGAAACCTGTTTCGTCAACTTGAGGAAGCTCCAGCTGTTCTGTTGCTATGGGGAACCAAAGGTGTATCCTTTAGTGGAATAAAGTGAGCAAGCTCACCTGGAGAGAACAAGGGTTTGTGGATCTAAAGCAGGCACTTTCAGCACTAGCCAAATGCCTCACTGATGTAATCAGGCCTCTCATCACAAGATATTGCCTTTGTAGGCCCTTTGTCTGGGTGCACGCACGCACACACACACACACACACACACACACACACACACACACACACAAACACCACCATGCACACACATACATACACTTATTTGCCTCAAATAAACGCGCAAACATTCCTCCTTGCAGACATAAGCAGCAGAGACCACTCCCTCAGTCACTCTTTGTTGCTCTCTCTTGCTTTCTTTCTCTTTTGAACACATACAACTTTGCCTTTACATACACATATGCCTGTGTGTGTACAGGGGTACACACATCTAAAATATACAAGCGCAAAGTAGACCAGCTATGCTCATTACCAACATACATTACTCAATTCAGTGTTATATTCAGAGCATCTATCATTTCCCCCTCTTACATCAGAACAAGGTTTATCAAAGAGTAGAGCGTCACAGAGACTTGACCATGACTTCACCGTGACTGTTTTGTGATGACTCATCCTGCTCTTCCCGACTGCCTAAACACTTTTCCATCTCTTCTGTGAGGCGTTTCTCACAAATCAATAGGTGAACACATGTACATTATATGATAGTCATCAGCTCTCAGCAGGATATTTAAAAGTTTCTTTCAATGTCCTGGAAGCTCAAAATGAATTCTAATGCTTTTGGATTTGATCAGAGGAGACGCAGTTGATGTGAATCTCCTCAATGCTGTATGCCTCTATTGGCTGAGGAGCAGGTGTGTGTGTGTATGTGTGTGTGTGTGTGAGAGAGAGAGATAGAGATAGGAAGAGAAAGAGAGAGAGAGAGAGAGAGAGAGAGAGAGAGAAGTTGTGCACATCAAGCGATGCGATGAAGTGGAGACGGTGAGGTTGTTGCTAGGATGCACATCTCTCTCAGGAGGAAATGAAATCTGGATGACGGCACAGCAGCAATCAATTAATCCTCCATGAAGTCAGGACAGCGTCATACACACCCATACACACACACACACACACACACACACACACACACACACAAACATCAGCACACACGGATATATAGCAGAGATGTGGCACTATTTCAGACTGTCCTTTGTGCATGAAGGTAATTGAGAGAGGATTAAAGCCTTTAACATTTTGGATTTATACATATGACCTGTGCTAGGTTGTGTGTGTGTGAGGGTATGAGTGTTTGTGTGTGCAGCACGTGTGCATGCCTGCTCATGTACAGGCTTGCAATTAAGGTAGAAAAACTGACATGTAACAAAGGTTGGACTGCAGGAGAGGAAGAAACCACCCACACAGTAACATAATTAGCACTGATTTTATGCAGTAAGTTATTGGCCTCCCTAAACCACAGAGGAGAATGAATGTAATCGACAGTCAGCCCTGGTAGCTTATGAATAACAATTTGTCAGCTAGGTAATATGATTTATCATCGCAGACTATTAGCTAGTGTCTACTTTTTCTTCATTGGTGAATTGATTCCCAAGGTTGAGAGACAGCAGGATGATAGCACTCTGGGATTTGTTTGAACTGGCTTTCTTTATTAAATACAATGTAAGAGATGGAGTGGAAGAGGAAGAAAGGCCGACAGAGAGGCATGAAGAGAGAGACTGACATAAGCATGCGATAGGTTCCATCACTATCACAGCACCTGTAATTAATTTCAAAGCAAATGATGAGACGGCACGCAGCTTTCTTTCCTTTGCTCCTCCATGACTCTCACATCACTCTCATTCAAGGCCTTGCCAGCATTGTCTCATTAACTCTGCATCCATTCCTCTTTATCAGTAGATTCATCCTGTGCTCTTTTGCCATCGCTCTGACCGGTGATGCAGAGACAAAGAGAGGAAGGAGGGAAACAGAGATAGTTTTAGCGCACATCACACTCACTGGCATTGTGTTGATCTGCCTGCTCTGCTGCTATGGGGTGTTTATGACAGCCAGTAAAGCTTTGGTAGAGAAATACCACACTGTAATACTCCTGACAGCAGAGATAGACACAATACTACCAAAGCAATGGGGCTTTGTATTCATCTGCAATGGGGAAAAGAAGCCTTCACAATGTATTTTGGGACTAACTCCATGGAGGTATATGTATGCATTGTCAGAGAGCATAAGATAAACAAAGAATATAAGAGGAGCATGTTCTCCAGTGTATCCTCCCCAGAGTATGGGTCTCTTTATACATGACAGAAATATCAAAGGCCTGTTTGATCTCACCACTGGCTTTTCACCCTCCGAAACAAATCGACACAGTTCAGGGTTTTTCTGAATAGCTGCTTGTTGGAGTTTTGATGATGAAATGTTGCAGTGTGTTCAATCCCTTATGTGCTGAATTTCTGAATTCCTCCCTTTGGTATTGCTCTTTTTTACCAGGTTCCTCTCATGTCTCGCTCACTACTTCTTCACGGTTCGAGATCTCACCTCGTGTGGATGCGCGGCTATTTGCATCTGGTTGTGCATCAGGTTAAGAGTTTGAATACGGAGGACAGAAAAAAAAAGAGGAATGGAGGAAAGGAGGAAAGAGGAGGGGAGGATGTAGAGAAAAGAGAGGAAATGTAATGATGGAGGAGGAGATGAGCCAGCTCAGTCAATTGTAGATGGTTAGTCACCCACTCCAAAAAATTGCCGTCCTATCTTATCCAGACGCACACACACACACAAACACACACTCACTCACTCTTACACACTCTTAACTGTTCTCTCTTGGTCCAAGTGGCTTTCAGGGTGCTTAATGCCAACCAATTAGGCCCAGGCCCATTTTGGAGAGAGCATGTCTGATTATTTGTCATTTCTCCCATCAGAGCTGTGTTGCTGGACTCATAACCACTAGTTAATTGGCTAGGAGATAGAACACTGGGTCTATATGGGTGCTTAGGCTGGCTACTGACTGATGATGATGGCTAGTGTGGGACTGAGAAACCCTATCTGTGGGGTAATGGAGACTGAATAGATGGTGCCCTGTAGATGTCTTATGTTCTCTATTTAGCCCACATAAGCCCTTGTGTCTAGACCAGAAGTGCCTATTAGAGGTGTGCTCAGTACATGGTGGTGTCTGTGCCTCATGATTAAACCGGAACATGGCAGCCTCACAGCTCTGCATGAGCCTTGCAACAAAACAGATAAATTGACAGAAAACAAGCAGAGCAGCCTCACTGTAAGATTAGGGAAGTATGCTTGTGACCAGCTTGAATCCCCTGGACTGTTTTGGAAAAACTGGCTGAGGAGACACTTTGCTACTGCTGACGTACACTTCAGCATGGCACTTGAACCTCCAGCCGCGCGGTGGAAGACTGTGGTTGTCATTGTACTGGACTGCTCCCAGGTGTCAATGTATGTAAGTTGGAATATGAAGCAGGGTAATCCCAGAAAAAGACCAAGCATGCTCAGCCAACTTCCCCTGAATATTTTTATTATTATTTTTTTTTTTTTGAAAAAAGAGAGAGAGAGCCAATGTTCTGTTGAACAGGACAGATGGACAACACCTCGACAGATAAGGAAGAAAAAAAACAAACAAACAGATAAACAGACAGACAGACTGATAAGAACCATTGGATCAAGCTGTGAATTACTGGATTGGACTCAACAGATGAGAGGAAGGAAGGAGGAAGCAATGCAAGGAGGAAGAGCTGATAGGATGTTGAAGTGAAGGACAAGGGTGGGGAGGGGGGGGATGTGAGGTTGTTTCCAGAAATAGAGAAGCAGTCAATATGTCCCGTATTGCAGGCTGGAAAGATGAGGGGATGAGAGTGTGAGAGGAGAGGAGGAGTAGAGGAGAACAAGGGGTCATAACTGCTACAGCGTGTATGAAGTCAGGGTAAATCTGTTAATTTCACACCTCACTTCCATGCCCCCCCCACTCTCTCTTTGGCCATCCCTTCATCCTACAATTCCTATTTTATTTTATTAAGGAACAAGGAGATATTCTCAGGTCCACCTTCCCATGTAACCATAACAACCAGCGGAGTGATAACTGTTCTGTCTCTACAGTGCGCCTTCATCACTCATTCTTCCCTCTATATAGCACTTCTGCACTTTTTGTTGTGCCTGTAATGAGCTAGAGGCTGTTCTTTCTAGGCAAATTGAAAGGTATCGCAGAGCTGTGTTACGCATCTGAAAGTCAGAGAAAAAGAGGAAAAACAACTATTCTCTTTCCTTTTCACTCTCCCAAGGGATGGTCAAATGGAGCGCAGGCACACTCACACTTTATGCGCATGAACACTATCTGTCAAGGCTTCATTCTCTTGTTGCATTGCTAAGTCTGATATTGCTGTTTCTGCTGCATCTGATTACCATTAATCAGTGCCTGACACATTCAGACCTTTTGCCTGGGTTCATGTCCTTCAGTAAAATGTGTGCTTTCTGATCAGCTGGGCCCTGAGATCTTTACAATAGTAGCTGCACTTTGTTTTTCCTCAGCAGCTGCAGGCTCCACCTTAAGTATTTTTTGTAGTGCATATATATATGTGTGTGTGTGTGTGTGTGTGTGTGTGTGTGTGTGTGCAAGTAAGTAACTAAGAGAGAGACAGAGAGAGAGCTGTGCTCCAGAGCAGTAGGGTTTTCTCTTGGTTTGTGTGTCACCGCCTGGTTTATGGCTGTATTAATATTGTTAGCCATGTGACCATGACCCTGCCCAGAGGAACTGGCTACACACTCTTTAGTGTGTATGTACAGTATGTGTGTGTGGGTGTATGTGTCGTCACTGGAGAATCCAACTACAATGGTATTCATTTCACTGCCATCAAGAGGGGCAGTAGGCGGGAAATGAAAAAAAAAAAAAAAAAAGAAAGAAACGGGAGAGGCTGGAACGCAGAAAGAACTAAAGAGAAATGGAAATAGATAGGCAAAGGTGACAAAAGAATAGAGGGAGAGAGAAAGAGAGAGGGAGAGAGAGAGAGTTGTGGGAGTAATACCAAAACCACTGTTATGGAACTAAAAAGCAGAAAGGTCAGCTTGTCTGTTTGAGGGAAGCGTTCCCCAGGGCTCCACAGCTTGATCTTTTACCCTCCTGGTTTTCTCCTGTTTTTTGTTGTTGTTTTTTTTCTTTGGATCTTGCATTTTCCCTCTGGTTTCCATCCCTCCCAGGCAGGGGCAGCAGTTTGTTTTGGTCAGAGACACCTGTACTACCCTCAGGCCATCCAGGCCAGCCTCTGTGGCAGAGGAGGTAATGGAGGGCAGAAGGAGGGGGAGAAGGAGCCTCGTAAGCAATGCTGGCACGTGGACGGTGGATGTAATGTGTGACATAATGTGTACCTGCACAGCAGCATTTCCTTTTCCTCTTTTCATCTACTCTCCCCTTTTCTCCTTCCACCCTCACCCAGTCCCACCTTGACACCTCAGGGACGGCACCACCGCCAGACAGACAGCAGATTGGATGCTACATATCTTTCTTACCCCCCCACCCTCTCTCTCTCTCTCTCTCTTTCTTTCCCTTTCTGCCTCTGTTCAGTGGTGATGTCATTGATGCAGAGATAAATATGTTGCTTTAAAGACTGGCTCGCTGCTGAGGGACAGTCCGCAGTGCGGAGAGGTAGTGGAGGGAGAGAGAGAGGGAGGTTTAGAGGAATGAAACAGTACAGGAAAGCCGGACGGACAGAGCAACTCACTTTTATCCGAGCCTCACTCTAATGGCGCATACTTACTGTGATGCACGTCACAAAGAGACAGAGAGGGGGCAAGAGAGAGAGTCAGAGAGAGAGAACTCTGTCGGTTCATATTTTAAATACGCCTCACAGCTCAGTCACAAATCAATGGGCTAAGCTGTAGTGGAGGGATCCTGTGTGTTTGTATGAGGGAGAGATTTAAATGATAATGATCCACAGTATTTGCACACATACACACACTCTCTCTCTCTCTCTCTCTCTCTCTCCCACACCCACACACAAGCATGGAGAAACTTAAGCAAACATGCTGAAAAAGAGAGAGGGTTGGGTTTTGTCGCGTGCAGATGTCTTGCGGTAGAGAAGAGTTATTGCCTGCCAGCCCATCCCTGAATGAATTCTCCCATGAATCATTGCACCTGCAGTGGCAACAGCAGACGGGGCTGTGTCACCGGCTGCTCTTTTTGTTTGGCCCAGTATGACTTTGTTTAGCAGGATGCCTTGTTTCTAGTCTGTTTATGTTTTCTCTGCCCTCTAGCTTAAAGTCTAACTGTGGGGATTGTCTTATCACCTTTTTCACTGACCTAAAATTCCACCACCATCCCAGACCTGAGCTCAGTGTAAACGGGTTAATCCAGCATTTCAGTCCCGTGTTCCAAACCTGCAGCAGTCCCAGGTAATTATCTGCTTTGGCTCCGATTGGCAGAGGTGTAAACAGGCCATCCATCAATTTGTGACCTGCATAGGCTCGTTGATGCAGGGCTTGCGTTACATTTTAGGTGGGCAGTCACCTCCAAGCCTCAGTATAACTTTAACCTACACGTGGTGATGAGTTACTAATACATCATCATCTTTTGGATTGGACTCTGACTAATGTTCATATTGTAGTTGTAATGACAGGCCGCTGAGGACAAATGTCAGAGATAATGCTGTGTCTCCAGGGAAGATTGTGACAGTCCTCTCTCAGTTCACCTGGAGGGGAAATGCTCATACAGAGCTTCTGCTGATATAAGCAGTGTCACCCACTTTTTTTAGCAGTACGTTTCAGGTTAAGAAAAAAAATTGTGTAAAAAAAAAAAAAAAAAAACACATTTGGTGGTGTTATTCTCTCCTCACTCCTCACTGACTTGTCTAAAATACCAAATGGTAAAGCGTGATGAACATTATGGACTTGATAAAGCTAGGTGTGTGTATGTTAGCAACACACTATAGACAGACGGTTGTCCTCATACTGGCTATAGATCTTTCCTTCATATCTTCCATTACACTTCTGCCAGTGGTGCTTAGTAAAACATGTAATTGCTGTGCGCTGACCATGCTTGGGCTTCTGAATTATGGATTATTTGCAGCTATGGGGCCATGTATGTGAGCAAGCCACATGGATGTGACAAGTGAAGCGTTCTCAGGAACATGCAATGAGGTCGGTCTTCCACTGTCCCATGGGGGCTGACTTCTGCTTGCGTGTGTTGTTGTGCGCATGTATGCAAAATAAAATAGTGCACATGTGGGCTTCTGGCTGCCCATGTATAGTACATGTTGATTGTGATGATATACTGTAGTAGCTCATACAACCAGGTGTGTGTGTGTGTGTGTGTGTAGATGCAGTGATTCATAGTGTGCACTGTATTCCTGCTCTTGTTTTGTAGCGCAGCCCTCTCTGCCCCCTATTTGCTGTGTCGTCAGCTGCTGATCAGGCTTGGTGTGTGTAAGTGCTGAGTTGCGTTAGTCTAAGCCCAGATAGACCACGAGCCTGCACACATATTTGTTTAGAAAAACGCAGACGCAGCTTGACTTGGAGACTCTTGTCATAGTTCATAGGGAGCAAGGGGGGCTGAGGAATTTGCTGAAGGATTTTCTGCCTCTCTGTCTTTAATCACGATGCTAATTAAAGTTTACTGGCTAATTGTGGCTGAGATAGTGTTTCTGTATACTGCCTACTTCACTGAGCTAGTGCCTGGCTAATTACATAGCTAATGGTCTATTGGTCTGTTCTGCTGTGGACACAACTCTAATGTATGCACAGAGGAGTGATGGATTATAGCCTGTGCTCGTCAGTCTTGGCTTCCCAGGAGACTTTGCTCTCGTCCAACACTGAAACTGGAGTGCTGGAATTCATCCTCTTTACCTGCTAGAGTAGTCAATACTTGTCCTTTCATGTCAAGTCAGAAGATCTCTGATGAACCTATAGTCTGATATACAGCCCCTCCACACACACAGGCCTATTGTTTAAGCCATTTGCTACTGGCAGCTACCTGGAATTGAAATTTGTTGCACCGCACATTTCTAGTTTTGGCATCGTATAATCCTGTGAGGGATGGGTCGTTGACAAGACATTCAAATTCACACACACACACGCACACGCACACATGAAAAGAGGCTTGTTCCACGCATGGTCACCTCTATTCAGTCAGGTCCTAACACTGACAGCTGGTAGTGACAGGCTGGTATCCCAAAGCTGGCGCTAGGTGTGTGCAATGTTTGTGCATTCGTCAGCCCTAACGATGATTAACAGGGGTTAATTGGGCACTGTGAGGCTCTGATTATGCTGCAGGATGACAAGGAGCTGGTGGAAAGCTGTCAGAGTGCTGTTGGAACGCTGCAGCTTTCCCAGACATCGCACCTGACTTCTGTCCATGCAATTCCCAACAGACCAAAGTCAGAGCCTCAAAATCATCAGCTCTCCAAGCAGAACATTTCTCAGTGTTTTTCGTTGTCTTTACAATATCGACTCACATGACTTCACCAAATAGCACCAAGTCCATTGAGTGCACAACCCAGTGTTGTTATACTTTCACAATCATGCAGTAATGTCCAAAAATGTAATTTTGCACTTTGGTCAAAAAAGCAATAATATCTAATAATTTAGCAACTTGCCTAATAATGTAGTACAGTGTAATAACTGTCACATTTTCTGGTTAATAGTGTGTAACACCTGATGACATTACTGAGATGTTACTATGACCTGATGACCTTTCTCAGTTCATATTTTAAAATTTTGCGAATTTATGTCCTGCATCACCTACTCTGTAATGTAATAAGTAATTTACTACTGCATTAACTAATGTTAATTAATGTGCTGTTATTATGAAGTGTTACAGGTATTACATTAAGTTTTAAAACATATTCACATGACTAGTCAAGGCTTTATATTACATTATTAGGCCACTATATAGGATATTATTGGATTTTATTACATTTTGAGTTAAGTAAAAATTATATTGCATTATTGGCGATTATTACATTATTGGGAGATTATTACATTTTTGGGTTCTACATGTAGAATCCAATTTTAACCAAGGGACCGTTTTGAGTGCACACCAACTTTGCCTGGTGAGTGCATATAAGCAGACTGTGTTAATTTACTTGTGGCCTTGCAGGCAGCTTTGCCCACAAGCAATAATATAAGGAAGATGGACTTACCACGGGCATAAAATACATATTACACACCAATGTCGCATCCCAGATTCCACGCTCTGCCCTGCTCTACTCTGCCATCCTCAAGCATGGCAGAGCTCAGCTGGATAATAAGGTTTACAAGAGGCAGTCCCTAGAAACACACACAGAAAAACTTCCTTTGAAATCCTTTCGTACAGTGCGTATAGTGGTATTTTATGTTTTAAAGAACTGATCTAGCCTATGTCTTCGTGTGATACTCTGTGCTTATTCACGGTTTCACACAAAAGCAGAGGGATAGCACATTCATGGACACACATGCCAATTATGAACGCCGCTACCTTTGAATTGTCACGTGTTTGTCTACTGTGTCTGTGTGTCAGTGTGTCAGTGTGTCCTTTGCCTTTGTAACGGGATCTCAATGAAGTCTCGACTGCTTGTCAGACAAACCATAGCCTCCTGTAGGCAACAAATAATAGTCACAAGGGTACATAGAAATAGAGAAGGAGACCTATTTGAATGAGGGATTGGATTCCTCTCTCCTCGCTGTGTGCTTTGAAGCTTTGGAGAAGCCTGATGATCGGATCAAGGATGCTGTAAGGAATGGGATAAAGAAGGGGAGGGAGCAGTGGGAATGAGATTTTCCTCTCTCTGGGAATGTGGGGATGTTCTGCCTCTCACTCCCTTGTGCACGCTGGCAGCGACACTAAGCTTGTCATCGCGATTCTTTGTACTGTGCATGCATACAAGTGTGTATGCGGGTGTGTTCAAAGGTTATCGTATAGTTGATGGTGAAGGGTCACACAGTGTCAGAGTGCACAAATGAACACACATGCATGCAATAAGGCATACCCATGTAATGCTAAATCATGTTGAAAACCTCATCTACCATATCAGATGCTTGATTGAATTAGATCAGCTTGTTTCTGCCTTAAGAGGATTTCTTCACATGCATTTTGTATGAGGCTGTAATCGGCACTGTTACTATCACTGCTGCTATTCAGGGAAGAGGATTATTAGTCGGGATTACAAGCAGCTGTTTCAAGAGGTTCTTCAAAGAAAACTACATCATATGTCATTCGCAGTGCGGGCCGTACAGTGCTGTAAGAGATGGAAAGGGAATTTACAAAAAAACAGAAACTTGGAAAAAAAAAAAAAAAAAGGAAGTAGAGAAGAAACTGCAGTATGATACTTACAGCAGAGCGTTTTTGGATCTTTTCCCTTTTTTCTGATGGCTGATCCAGGCATTATTAACCGGCTTACCCTCTTTATGCTGACCCCAGTCGTTTTGTATATGTGTCTCCAAGTTACGTTCACTGTTAACCATGTGTCTTTGCCCTTACTGCAGTGTCCTACCTCACCCCGCTGTCTGACTTATCGATCACGACAGCCTCAAGCTCTCTGCATTGTGGTTCCCTGGAGCCCGGACTCCACGCCGCTCTGTACTGGACTGGATGTGTGCACTGAATGGAGTAGTTTGTTACGTTTGCATGTGAATGCAGACCAAAAAGTCGTTTGCTCATGTCATACGGTATACATATTGCAGCGACACACTGTTTATGAGATGAGAGCACACATAGCTGTAGAAATAAACCTCACACAGTTCATTTCTTATTCAAGGTCTTTTGTTTGTCTCAGATCTTTTATCCGAGTGTCTTTCTTTTATTCTCTAGTTAAACTGTGAGAGAAGAAAGTGCCTGCCGCAGTTTATTTCTCTCTCTCTCTCTCTCTCTCTCTCTCTCTCTCTCTCTCTCTCTCTCTCTCTCTCTCTCTCTCTCTCCCTCTCTGATCCCCATGGAGAGTGTGTACCTGGCTCCTCTCTCTGTGCTGTGAGCTGTGGTTTGGAGTAATTACCTGGAGAGTCAGAGCAATGAGCGGGAACGCCTGACCTTTAAGTCTTTATCAGCCCACAGGCCTGGGAGGAACAACATAAACACACACACAAACACACACACACACACACACACACACACACTCACAAACATCAAACACAAATGCAATTCAAATCTGTCCGTCACAAAAAACGAGACACAGGAGTAGTGCCAAAACAAAAGAATAATACACACCAGCGAGCACACTCAAATTCACACGCATGCACACGGTCATTCTCTCATTGAAACAAATGGTGGTGTGTATAGTAGTGACAGCCCATCTCGGTGAGGGATTTGGTCACATCAGCCAGGCGCATATGGCAGGCCTTAATTACACTTGCCCACAGACGCACATAATTGATCATGTAATCAATTAATTAATGTGGGCCCACCTCGTTAGTGGCCCATGAAGCCCATTTGCTTTTACAGGTCATTAAAATGATGAAGGGCCATGAAGCAAGGTTATAAAAGAATATACTCATGGATAAGTAATGGCAACAATAAGGTAGAGAAATAAGGGGGGAGGGGGAAGTGAGTGTGAGTGTGTGTGTGTATGTTTGAAGATGCCTCGAGAGATGATTATCTATCCCTTTCAGTACTCTCGTGCAGAGACACACACATACAGAAAACGGACACACACACACACACGCATGCAAGGACAAACACGCTCACAGCTGTCTTTCTCTGTAAGGAGTAACTCTTCTTTATTTGGCCTATTTCTCTCTTCATGTCACTCCTTTCCTCTCTTCCCTTTCTCTCCACTCTTTTACATTTTCTTTCTTTTAGCAGTCAGCTCTGCTCTACTCTAGTTGTCAGTTTGTCGCCGGTTCTCATTCATAACCATCTGTGTACACAAACACGTGCGCACACACACACGTGCGCACACCAGTCAGACGGAGGCAGGTGTGCGAATGTGTTGACAAATGGAAATTAATGAGGGAGAAACTTCTTTTTTTTTTTTTTTTTTTTTTTTTTTTTTTTTTGCAATAGCAGAAAATCTGGCTGATTATTCAAATCAGAGTTGGCTTTGTAGTGCTGAAATGAGCTTGGCAGTTGTTCAGAGGGATGAAGCAGTGCAGAAAGAGAGAGAGAGAGAGATGTAAGATTTTTGTTTTATAGATTTATTTATTTATTTATTTTTTGTAAGGATTTCACCAAGCCATTGCACGTACCAGATAGTTTCCCTGAGGGCAATGGGGTTGGAGAGGTGGAGGGGGGGAAAAAAAGAGCGGAGAGAAAGAGAGTTTGATTCCTTTTAGTTGAGTGAAGAAGGGAATTGTCCGCCTATACCTGTCTATCTTGTTTTCAGGTTATCACTCTGGCTGCGGTGAGCAGAGAAGACTGAAGCAGTGATTTAACACATGACTGCTGTCTCACTTCATCAGTGTCCTGCCATCTCCCATCACCCCCACCCACAGTACACCCACAGCTCCATTCCCCTGTTACCCCACCATCTTCTCAAGGTAGTTTTATCTATCTATCTATCTATCTATCTATCTATCTATCTATCTATCTATCTGTCTATCTATTTACAACTATCTGTCTGTCTGTCTGTTTGACCACTAAGTAATCCCTCTCTGTATTTCCTCATTTTATTCTCATCCATCCGTTTTTTCCCTTTCATTATTATGGTAAACTCTGCTCTCACTACCTGGCTGGAGCCGGGCGTACACTGGCAAAACAACAAAAGTCAAGAGTGCGCCAGGCTGTTAATCTGTGGCAGCAGCCACAGTCAGCCAGCCCTGGCCCATTAGAGCATTCATTTGGATGGAAAAGTTGGGTTTTAATGTGCTAAAACATCGGAGCATATGCTCAGTAAATTCTGTAAATATTTGTCAACTTCAGCAATTAGTCTAATAATCAGTTCGTTGCCAATTATTCAATTAATCGCAAACTATTTTGATAGTTGATTAATCATTTTTAGTCATTTTTAAGAGGAAAATTTACAAGTTCTCTAATTCCAGTTTGTCAAATGTGAATATTTTCTGTATTTTTTACTCTTCTATGACAGTAAACTAAATATCTTTGGCTTGTGGAGTGTTGGTTCGGACAAAACATTAGAGGACATCACCTTGGGCTGTGGGGAAAATGTGATCAACATTTTTCACCGTTTTCTGACATTTTATTGACCAAACACTTAATTGATTAATTGAGAGAACGATTGACAGATTAACCAATAATGAAAGTAATCATTAGTTGCAGCAGAAATAGTTATTTTTTTAAGCAGAGCTGTGTAAGTGTATTAGCAAAGAGTCCTTAAGGGTCTTCCAGGGGGTCCTCAGAACTAGAACATAGACTACGATGTTCCAAAACAACAAATGTTTGGGTGATTATTTTAACATTACTTTAACCTAATCATTTTGAAGCTGTTTTTCAGTGTTCAAATATGACATCTAATCAATACTTACATCACACAAACCCAAATAACTTTTCATATCAGGGTCTCAAGTGCAAAATCTCTTCAAATGGAGGTCCACAGCTTATTGAAATTCAACTTGGTGGTTTGGGACATGAAAAAATTTGAAAACCCCTGTATTACCAAGACACTGGATTATTATCTTTTAGTATGGTCTATTTGTTGTATCTATACTATATTTTTTTGCTGGTGCAATGACCCAGTTTCTCCATGGGGATCATTAAAGTTTCATCTTATCTTATGGTGTCTTGGAGTAAAACCTGAAGGCTCTCCTGAGCTAACATTATAGCACACAGGCGCGTGGCGGCCACATTTAGAAGCACACAGCACTGGAGTGTTTTACGTAAACATCCCTGTCGGAGGAGCAAGAGAAAGACCCAGACTGAGAGAGGCAAGAGAAAGAGACAAAGAGAGTGGGAAGTCATTATAGCCAGAAACGGCACTGAATGACTAATGACCTATCAGCTCACCGCAACTGAGTCAAACACAGAGGAAGTTGGGGTTAACGGGTGTGTGGAAGGTTTTCTGCACATGTGAGCGGCTGGGCCAGTGATAAACACACAGGCACAGTGTCCCATAGTGTGTACTTTGCCTTCCTACTGTATGGTTCTTGTCACATTGATTCATGGCAGTCCGTCCTACTTACATCCAGTCGATTTGTAATAACACTATCTGCGGGCTGAGGGAATATGTCAGAAAACATTTGAATGCATAAATAAGAGAGTATGAGGCAGTTGGGTATGAGAGCATGTGTGTTGCAGGCATGTTCGTGTTTAACTCCGGCACCTCTAAGACATGGATAATCGCAGCTCAGAGATCTGATGGCTGTTAAGAAAAGCTGGAAAATGTAACACGGTGCGAGCAGATAAAAGAACAAGAGACACTGTGAGGGAACACTATGAGGAGGTTGGTCCTGGCAGGTGTGTACAATGTGTGGGTGACACCATATGCCAAATAATAATCACAGCACCTTAATTAGCGGAAGGAAAGGAGGAGAGGAGAGGAGAGGAGAGGAGAGGAGAGGAGAGGAGAGGAGAGGAGAGGAGAGGAGCAGAAAAGCAGTCGCCTCTTTGCCAGAAGATGGAACCATATCTTGCATACTAAGATAAAGTGCCTGAAGAAAAGAGAGAAAAGGAGGAAAGAGAGACAAAAAGAAGCTGTGTTCTCTCTATCTGAGGAGATAATAGCTGATCTAAAGAGAGGAAGGACAAAAGAGAGAGAGATAGGGAAATGGAAGAGAGAAAAAAATCAAAGATTTTAAAAATGAAACCATTTCAGATCAATGGTGCCATTAAAGCCTGTAGCGGATGCTCCTTGTTTAGCAGAGGTTGACCATCGCTACACGTGACAAGTATTGACTGGCCATTGCTGCGCCAATTTACCATATTGGCCATTATGTCAGGCACAAAATTATTGTAATGTATGGTGCTTTTACAAGGAAAAGCTAACGTATCACACACACACACACACAGACACATACAGTAAAAGTAAATGGGGTGACTTACGAGTTTAATCAATCAGCAGGTTTTCCCTCTCTGTGTGTGTGTGTCTGTGTGTGTCTGTGTGCGCATGTGTGTGTGCTGTGATCAGTGACCTGTGCTGGCAGAGGTCTTACTGCTGTCCCTCGTAGACCTTGGAGCTCAAGTTAAACTCCGTGGAAAAATCTTCTCCTCCTGTGCCAATTACACTGTATAGCTAATAAACTACAGCCTGAGCCAACTTAGTGTGTGTGTGTGTGTGTGTGTGTGTGTGTGTGTGTGTGTGTGTGTGTGTGTTCGTGCATTGATGTTTATGTGTGTTAAGCCTGAGAATGACGTTTCGATACACAGTGCTGATGTTTATGTTGGGGGCAAAGGGGCAGTGGTGCAAATTGAGGGGTGGAGGAAATAAATTAGGAGGAGGGGAGAAAGGCTAATGAGATTCATGTCATAATTTGTGCTAACATTCTTCGCCCTTCCACACCTAATCTTCTCTTTTAACACGTTTCTTTCAGTTTCAGAACTAAGTGGGCTCCAGTGTTGCTTTTCCTTTGCTCCAGTATTGCGGCTCAATAGTCAAAAAAAAAAAAAACATAAAACATTACTCTTATCTGACTTCAGAGGTTAGTAATATTAATTGTTACAGTAATTCATTTCTACTGCTTGTCATATTGCCTTTCCTTTTGCGCCTCTAAAACTGGCATTTGCTTCCTCTCATCTTCAAAACCTAGAATAAGTCAAGCCTGTGCACTTAAGTGTGAATGATCAGGGTGACAAAACAGGGCAGTACAGCAGGCAAGCAAATACCAGCACAGTCAGAGGCAAGAATTTGAATGTCAACATACATTTGCACCCATAAGATGTTATTTTTTATTTTATTTTTTTTCTCTAACTGGCTGCTCTCTGCTTGTACTGCTTGTGCTCTCTGTTTCTTTGAGGGCTTGATGTAGTGATGATGCTAAAGCACATGCTTCTGGAGATTTGACATTGTGGTATAGTTGTTTTAGAAAGATTTTTTTTGTACCGACACACAGCTTATGATTGCCAACAGTGTTCCTGTCATCTTTGTTCTCTATAAAATCAAGGCAGTCGGAAATTCTCCTTGCAAAAAGTAAACTTCTCTGACATTTTAAGAAGAAAGAAAATGAACTGAATTGTTTTTTTGTTTTTTTGTTTTTTGTTTAGCTGATATCCCGGTAATTTTGTTTATCCCAGTCACCTTTTTCTAAATTTATTGGAGCTATTCTAGCCAAATTTGTTTTGTAAATTTTTTTTTAAAGGTTTAAATGTTTGTGAAAGGCATCTGAATGCAGCAAGCATTTATACACAAGACACATCCAGCTTCCCTGCTGCACAAACACACACACAACAGCTGTGCAGAGAGACAGACAGAGAGACAGGTCCCTCTCTGACCACCCTTAACCAAATGACTGTAGCAGAGCTGTCATCCATGAGAACGTGTCTCTCTCTCTCTCTCTCTCTCTCTCTCTCTCTCTCTCTCCTCCACGGAGTTTGGCTCCATAAATCACTCAGCAGTGGGACGTCTCATAGCCCCCGTGACACAAACACATCTGACAATCAATTCATCATGATAGAGACTGGATACGGTGGGGTGGGGCGTCACCAAACTTGTGCTTGTTGACAGTGTGCGAAGTGACTTTTCCCACCCTTAGTAGCCCACCCTCTGTAACGCGGAGGGGGGGGAGGCTATTGAGCGAGTTGTGTGTGTGTTTATCTGTCCAAACGTCTCAAACTGTATAGCGTGTAGATAGTGTCATTTTAAGTGGCTTCACGGTTATATTGCAAATCTGCTGTGTGGTTATGCTTCGCTGCTATGTGATACCCAGAAAGCTGCTGAAAAGTTAAACAAGAGGAGTGACGATAAACTATTTCTGTTTTGTCATACCATCAAGTGGAAAAGAAAAGAATGTCAGAGAAGCCATGTTTCCTGCAAGCCTCTATATGTAGAGAGAGAGAGAGAGAGAGAGAGAGAGACTGCCAGAAGTCACTATGCTGGTGGTTGTAGTGGACAGGGAAGAAATAAAAATATTCCTTTGATATATGCAAAAAAAAAAAAAAACATAATGGCGATATTAGACGGAAAACAGCAGTACAATGGAACTATTTATTACCGTGGAAATATTAGAAAGGTTATGAAACCCACCAGGTAGTATGCAATTTGGCCTTCAGCTAAATCAAAACTGCAGTGCACACTTGCTTGGTATTAAGATGTCTTTTCTGTCCATCTTTCTCGTTACAAATGATGACATAGGGCTATAGGCTATGGAAACACTCCTTAATACACTTGATTTTTTTTTTTTCGGCATTTACTGTAACCATCTGCTTGAGGTTGAGAGAGAGAGAAAGAACCAGAGAGAGGGCGATCAGAGAGAGATTGAGAGAGACTGTAATCACTGGCTGTCTCCTCTGTCCTCCCTGAGGGTCAGAGGTCATCAGAAGGTGCTGAAGCAGTGCTGTGATTCATGACATCAATACTGGAATGGCTTTAGATGAGCACAGGCTGGTGACTACATGGGTCATTAATGGTAGCGTTATGACACCCACACACACACACACACACACACACACACACACACGCACATAAGCACACGCACACGCACACACTCACTCCGCATACATCCTTTGGCACATCCACAGCGGAACATGCACACTGACAGACACGCCCCTCCTCCCCTTCTTTAACTAATGACTGGAGGCAGACGAGGCCTTGAGTTGCTCCAGGAGTCACGGCCCTGGAGCCTAGTTAAAAGCTGCAGGGGAGGTTTTGTATGTAAATGCATCTATTTGCAGGGACGTCCGGGTCAGAGGAGGCAGAGCCTGTTTAACATTGCCAGCAGCGCCCGCCGGGAGTCACGGTGTCAACGCTCCACCACCTCCTAATCACCTGTTGGGAGCCCATTAAAAGTGTGGGCACGTGGGAGTGTGTCAATGCAAGTGGGTGATTACATGTGTCCATGCGTGCATGAATGTGTGTGTGTGTGCGTTGCATTGTGAAGATAGTTTGACTAACTTATTTTCTGTATGTCCATCTTTCCCCGTGTGTTTCTATGCTTTGCTGTCCAGTGAAGTGTGTGTGTGTTTGTGCATGTCTTTCACATATGTATGTCATAACTCATGTATGTGCCTGTGTGTCCATGTGTGTTATTCATCACATACTATACAACGTGCAGTGTTTAATGAGGGAGATGGAGGGAAAATAAATATAGTGCCTTTGAAAATGATTTCATCTCACCCTTTTATTGCTTCTCCTTTCCACCCGTTTATTGTGTGGGAGAGCGGGTATGGAAGCACAGAGAGGGAGGAAATTTGAATCATTACACTCCAGTGTCAACATTGGTTTGTCTTCCTTTACGCCTCTGCTCTGTTTTATTCATTCATCCCGATACAGCTTTGTGCTGTACTGTGAGCTCCGTTGTTAACAATAGGGCAACTGCAATGCATAATTGCAGCTGCAGACCATAATTGGTAACACTTTATTTGGGGGAAGGGTGATAATGTGTAATTCAGTCATTTCTACAAAGCTGACATTGCTTGGGATGTCTCTGTCATGACAACATGTGCCAAGGCTATGACTGTTGTTGTAAGTCGTCTCTTATGAGCTGATGTTTGGAATGTCTTAGTTATTACAACTTAAGATCAACCAACACACTTCAACCATCATACATGACACAGCAGGCATACTTACACATATTTTATAGTGCTGAAGTACCTCCTGACTAGAGCCCAGCAGGAATACTGCATTGGATGTGGAGGGGTTATAGGGTCTTCACCAGAGTAGAATTATCAATACGACAGGAGGATGGCCATGGGCTGCTACAGACAGAGGGCAGACAAAGAACACACACACTCACATATATAGTTAGTGTGTAGTAAGTGTGTGGACAGTGACACAATATTCATAATTTTGCCCTTGTACACCACCATAGTGGATTTGAATTGGAGTAATCAAGATGTGATTGAAGTGCAGCCTTTCAGCCTTTCAAGGGGTTGAACAAAAATATGGCATTAAGCATTTAGGAATTACAGTCAGTTTTATACCACGTTACCCCAAAGTCATCGGACACTTGACTAAAAAGCAGTTTCATGGCCAGGTGTGGCCTTTTCCCTTGTTACTCAATGACAAATGAAGAAAATAAATAAAAGGTCTGGAGTTCATTCCAAGTGTTTGCGTTTTGCATTTGTTAACTGTTTATCATAACCCTCAACATGTGATCCAAAGAGGTGTCTGTGCAAGTGAAGGAGACCATCATTTGTCTCAAAAAGCAAAAGAATAAATAAATAAAAATAAATCAGACAGAAAGCAACAACTGTAGGAGTAGTCAAATCAACAGTTTGGTAAATCCAGAAAAAGAAGGAATGTACTGGTGAGGTCAGCAACACCAAACGGCCTGGAAGACTACAGAGGACATCTAAAGTGAAGAAAAGAAGAAAAGAAGAAAAACCCTCTCACAACTTCTCAGGAAGGAAGGAACAGCTCATGACGCAAAGCGGAGCACATCATCTGTCCAGCATGGTGGAGGCAGTGTTATGGCATGGGCATGTGTGGCTGCCAGTGAAACCACATCACTGGTGTTTATTGATGACGTGACGGCTGATGGAAGTCACAGGATGAATTCTGATGTTTATAGGGCTATACTGTCTGCTCAGATTCAGCCAAATGCCACAAAACTGATAGGACGGTGCTTCACAGTGCAGATGGACAATGACCCAAAACATACCGTGAAAGCAACCTAAGAGTTACTGAAAGCAAAGAAAAGCAAAGTCAGTCCCCAGACCTCAACCCAAGCATGCTTTTCACCTGCTGAAGACCAAACTGAAGGCCGAAAGACCCACAAACCAGCAGCAGCTGAAGGCAGCAGCAGTAAAGGCTTGGCAGAGCATCTCAAGGGAGGAAACTCAGAATTTGGTGATGTTGTCCATGGGCTCCAGACTTCAGGCAGTTAACGTGTATAAAACTGGCTATAATTTCTAAATGGTTAATGCCAAATTTTCGTTCAACCCCTTAAATCAAAGCTGAAAGTCTGCACTTTAATCTCGTCTTGACTACTCCATTTCAGGTCTACTGTGGTCGTGTACAAGGGCAAAATTCTAGGTACTGTGTCACTGTCCAAATACTTATGGACCTAACTGTAAATACATGTCTCCCCTGTGTCTGTAGCAGTGCACACCCATCCTCCTGTCGTATTGTTAATTGGTTTGACATTTCCTACCGCTGACCAAAAGAGAAACTGTCATTAAATGAATGTGGTGTGTGTGTGTGTGTGTGTGTGTGTGTGTGTCTGTTTCTTTCTGTCTGTCTGTGTTATATTGCCAGTCCGAGAGGTCAGGGCCAGTACACATACCACATCATTTCCTCTACCCCTTTCTTCTTGCTTTCACTTTCTCTGTGATGCCTTTGCTATATTTATACATCAAACACCACCTGATTCAGCCAATCAGATGACATTAAATGCATTGCAGCATCGGTGATTAGCCAGAGTGAAGGACTGTGGGATGCCATAAACTCACAGATAAAGCTGAAGACCACTATCAGAGCAGCCTGGGCCTCCAAAACACTTCAGCAGAGCCATAGGCTGATCGCCTCCATGTCACACCGCATTGATGCAGTCATTCCTGCAAGAAGAGCTGTGATTAAGTGTTGAGTGCATTAATGCACATAGTTTTAAGAAGGTTGACATTTCTGTATTACAAATCCTTTTTTTAATTGGTGTTATGTGATTCTCTAATATTTTGAGATATTGGATTTTTGATTTTCATGAACTGTAAGCTGTAATCATCAAAATCAAAACAAAAAAAGCTTGAAATATTTCACCTTATGTGTAATGAATCTAAAATATATGAAAGTTTCACTTTTTGAATTAAATTATGAAAAAAAAAAAACTTATCCATGATATCCTATTTTTTTTAAGATGCACCTGTACTAGGGAGGAATTAAAGAGATTTTAATATGAAATTACAGACATCCTCTATTAATAATTAAACTCCAGACGTGGTTTGGGAAACTAATCCCATCTGAATAGGGTTTTGACAAAGTAGCATCACTTCTGCCAGTATCCATCTACCTACTGAAAAAATGAAAAGGTGTTTAAATGTAGGAGACTTTACCACTATTTGTCTCTTTCTGCCTCTGAGCCAATGATCAACCTTTGGCCCCATTGGAAAACACCTCTACAGCTACTGTACTGATTCATTAACTCCTCAGCTGTTTCATAATCCTTCAACAGTGTGCGGCCTCTCTCTAAGCAGAGAAGTATCAGAAATACTGCAACGATGAGATGAAACAGATCAGCCAGTGAAAATGGTATGAGTTGAAATAGATTGAAAAAGTAATCTTAACAGTTGATTACATGTTCAGTCGCAGTTGTGCATTTTAATTCCAATGAACATTTCATTCCAGTGTAGCTCTGGTGAAATCAAATTCAGCTTTGATTTTTTTTTTTTTTTTTTTTAATATAGACTGGGGGGGAAAATTACTGCGTCTTCTCATTGTTGTCCTGTAAAATTTGAACTATTCATTTTAAGTGTAACAGCATTGTGGGTGCTAGGCTGTAGGAGGGTCTTCCTCTTAATTAAAGCTGTATTGTGTGTGAGGTCAGTGCCAACTACACCAGGACCATTACCCCAACAAGCTGAGAATCAATGCAGTGACAGAGGGGCATTCCTCTTTTCTTTAACTCTATCGATTCTCATTTATCCCACCCACCCTCACACAGTATGCATGGGCTGCATTGAGGCATGAGGATGAGGACAAACATGCACAATGTGAGTAAAGATTCCCTCATGAGCTGTGCATGCACTGTAAGTACGTCTGTGCTTGGATGGATGTGCATAAAATGGGGACATTCAAGACAGAAACTGTTAACAACAAAGTTTTTATTGTATATTTTAGTATTTCTGGAATTCCATTGTCTTTCTCCTGTCCGATTCCATCTCCCTCCATCTTTCCACTCCACTTTTATCTCATTTCGCCTCAAATGCATTACTCACTCCCGTTCATTGTCTATTCCCTCACAACAAACCCACTCACTGGCTGCCTCACAGCTGGAGTTGTGAAAATAGTATGTGAGCGTATGTACTACGTTTCGTCTCAAGCCTTTGTGTTATCCATTCTGTGCTCCACAATCCATTCTGTCTTCTCCTAACTCATCTTTTGCACAACCTCCTTACCTCCCTTCCCTATCTATTCATTCCATCTCCCTGTTTGCTTGCTATATATCTGTTTCTGCAGTTCTCTTTGCAACCACATTAGGATAAAAAGACATTGGTGTCTGTCTCTCTTTTTTCCCCTGTTGTCAGTCAAACACATATCACAGTCTCTGGCGAAAAGACATTCCTCATCACCTCTCTCCCTACCTCCCTCTCTCTGTCCAGTTAGGCAGTGATAGTGTAAAATACTGTGAGGGCAGTAATTAGGAGTGTGTGCAGAGGCCTGGGCCGATACTGTGTCAAACATGCAACATGCTTTACAGCTGCCTGCTTTGTTCAACACTTCAGTTTTACTCTGAAGAAAGTTTTGCACCCGCAACGCCACATGGTGGCACACAGTTAAATGTTGATGGAAGCATATCATCTAGTATGCAGACTCTGTGTTTCTATTACTCTGGAAAGTAATAGAGTAATATTTTGGGTGAACGGTTCTTTTAAGCTGAAGAAATGTGAATCAGTCCTTTCTTTACAGACCACTGTGGACAGCTGCAGTGGCCATCGAAAGCTGGAAAATCATAAATACAAGCGGGCCTCAACTTGCTCATAAATAGCAGCAGCTACAATTACACAATTGTCCATCATAATCTAAATAAAATAAGAGCCACTGTTAAGTTGCCACACCTACAGGGAACACTGAATTTTAAGATGCACATTTTCTTTCCTGAGCAGATGATTGAAACTTAAACACACAGTAGTATGATATTATGAGTGTTGTCACTCATGCAGGCAGACAGACAGTGAAAAGAGGCTGCTGGGGCCTCTGTCTACCCAAAACAATATAGCAATATCATCATGCTTCCTTGATGTATCATCTACCTGCTCTCTCTCTCTCTCTCTCTCTCTCTCTCTCTCTCTCTCTCTCTCTTACTCCCTACTTCACATGTACACATTGTGTGTGTTGTATTTGCAACTGTGTGGACTATGCATTTACCATATTTATGTGTAGGTGTATATATGTCTGTGTTTGCGCTTACATTTACAAGGTTATATCCTAGAGCAGCCTCTGTCTTTCTCTTAAGCATGTGTGTGTGTGTGTGTGTGTGTGTTCGTGCGTGCCTGTGAGTGTGTGCATGTGTGCACATGCATCTGCAAGGTTATTCCAGACTATACATATATTGGCCCTGGACCTGATCGCGTATGCTACAACATTGCTGCAATCCAGAGTCCTGGGAGTTTTTACGGCAGTTTATTTCTTTGGCGGTGAAAATAATGGCCGTTATTCAGGGCACGGTTATGAAATCTGACTTTTAAATTGTATACAAACACACATCACACATTCACTGACATCTCTTCTCCTCTGCATGCCCTCGCAATGCTTTTCCATTCTATTTTCTCTCTGTTTGCTGTCTCTCCAGGGAGGGCTCCTATGAAGGGTCTACAGCCCTGGGACATGCTCTGTTAATAGCCCCCCTAAATGAAGTCATCCATAATGTTACAGCCCTTTCATACACACACGAATGCACTCACACACACACACCAGCACACCCTTCACACATTCTCCTCTGTCTGCCCCAGGACATACTGGAAGCAGGGCCCACTGGGACAGGGGAGCGGGAAGACTAAGGTAAATTTGACTGAATGAGAGAGGAAATGATTGTATGACTTTGGAATGGAAATGGAGGAGAGACAGGCATTGGAGGTAGAGTTTTATTAAAGGTTGCATGGGTGAAAGACATGTTTGGATTGAGTGGCAAGGGATGGATTTAGGTAATGGTAAAAGTCCTTGAAGGGAAGGAAAACATAGAGGGAAAGATAATGTGAAGGAGCAGCGATGGAGGTAGAGTGTGATTAAGGAGTGCCAGAGGGTGGCAGTGTCCACAGAGAGGTGTCTGTTCCTGCTTCCCTACCTTGTCTCTAGAGTCACAAACCTATTTTTAAAGTTCACAATCACATGCATATTCATTTTTATTGTTTGTTTGAATCAACACGTGCCGAATCTGCATCACGGATGCATCAAGGCACAGCAAACAAGATATTTTTGGAATTCATTTCTCAGGAAACCAGCTCATCTATGTCTAAATTGCTCACATTGTTTTGTGACTTTGGTATCAAAGCCGGCCGCACAAACAAGGCTTTGAGCGGAGCCGAGTTCTGTGGGCGTTGTTCCAGCATTGCAGCTCCATTACGTCACAGAAAGCCAGTGTTTCTATTGCTGGTCCCTCTCTGAATATTTCACACTGCCTTCCGCTCCTAGGCTCTCTCCGAGAGAAAGGGAACCATAATAAATTTAGCTCTGCCACATCGCCCTACTTCCTTCTCCCCTCTCTCTCCCTCTCTCTCTACCTGTACTGTTCTGTGTCTGCCTCTCTATTCTCTCCCACACAGTCTCTTTTTCATTTTTTCAACCTCTGTCTACCTCTGGCTCTCTATTCTCCCTCCCTTTCCTTCCTATCTCTGCTACCACCACCGCCCCCCCTCATCCTCCCCAGTCAGAGTGGTAATGGCTCTGAAAGATGTATGTGATGTAATCCAAACAGACTGCAGTTCTGTGTCAGGGATGCCGCTCCCTCCCCTCCCACCCGCTACCAGCCGTCCACCTCCACCCACCTCCATCCTGCAGTCCCCGCTGAGACATGAGGAGGCATTTCTCTCCTCCGTCTCCTCTGCATCTGTCTCTTCCTGACTACTCTATGTGCTCCTCTCCTTTTAATAGAACAAGGCCTAATATTGTGCCATACTTTGCTCGTCCAGGACATTTTTCACTCAGCCAACATGCCACTGTGTTAGGTCATGATAAAAATGTTATGTTTTGTTTTTTTTCAATGCGACCGGCTGTGCTCTGTGTAAAACAATAAAAGAATAAAGAGCTATGGGCAAAACAGCTATATATGCACGAGGAAAAACAAATCCAAGGCACTGGTCTTAGAAAAGCTTTTTTAAACTCTGAATATTAGATGCTTTGTATCAAATGGAAAGTTTCAGATGATCATGTGCTAGTTAACAGACAAATCATTTGTTCAACTTCTTTTCTGTAATAAGTTGCACTTGCCACTGAAATAAATATTTGTTTGGAAGAAGAGACCTTCTTTTTCCAAATGCGATCCAACCCAGGCGCTTTACTTGATGTCATCCTCTGTCTCCTCTGCATTTCCTGTCTCTCTCGACTGTGACTTTCAAATAAAAGCAGAAATGCTAAACTCCAGTGAGCACGTCTCAACAACACACTGAAGTCGAGGCAATGGTCCTCCCACGGGCCAATTTGCTATATATCCATTTTCAGTAAATAAATAAATAAATGAATAAACATCTGCCATAAGTTATAGTGGATCTACTCTTTAAATATGTTATGTGGCAATAATTCAAGTATCTAAAGTTTCTGTTGCCCACTCAAATGTATTTTGAATCATCTCACATTTTTTGGGCTATTAATCATACCATAAGAATAGGTGTAACTTTTGTTTGCAGCTGGTGGATATCTATGTTTAAAATATACACCTCAAATAGAATACTGAGTTGTTTTTGACATTGTTAGTGGATAATGATGGCTGAACCACTGCTACAAATTTCCAGTGTACAGGGAATGAGCTGCAGATCATTGCACAGTTGACCTTATGAACTCCGGTGCCCCAAAGGGCTGCAGACAGGTGCTCAGCTGATCAAAGCCACTATAAACACAGTGAACTTTTGTACCTGCGTATTTCAGCTTTTTCCTCTCTCTGTCAGTCACGTACTTACTCTCTCTCTCTTTCTTCCTCTCTGAGGAGGAAGGAACAGAATGCGACTTGTCAGCGAGCGACAGCACTTTTATCTGTTCAAATAAAGACAGGCAGGAAAGACGGTGAGAGGGAGATGCCGGTGAAATGAAAACATGTTTTTTTGCAGGGAGCGAGGGAGTGAGTGAGAGAGAGAGGGAAACCAATGGAGAGAGACCAGAAGTGAGGAAATTCAGATGAAAGGGAAAACAGCAAGCAGTAGAGGACATGTTTAAAAACCACATGTGAGTAAAATAAATGGTAAAATATTGACAGCAAGGAATGTTAGGCTATTTCAATCCATCTCTACACCACGACACACACATACACACAGTCTAAAATACCTGCAGAGAAATATTTCCTTTTTTCCTGCTTTTTGGTGGGACTTACTGTGTGAAGCTATCCCTTCAAACATTTCTTCATCCCAGATGCTGAAGTCTGACCACCATCAAGATCATCTTTTTCCTTTCCTTCCTTGTTTTTAATTCACCTCACACCTGGTTTTCGTTTTCTCTCTCACTCGTTCTCTTTTTCAAAATCAAGCTCAGTGCTGCTCTCTCCTGAAAATGTTCAAACGTGTGACTATTTTTTTTTTTTAACGTCCTCTGTTCTTTCCTCTGTGAGGGATTTCTGAACGCTTGAGTTGGCAGAAGTTTCCCCCTTTGTTGCTCTGCCTGTTTGTTGTATGTTCTTCCCAAATGCAAATCCCATTTGTTTTTTTTTTTGTTTTTGTTTTTGTTTTGTTTTGTTTTGTTTTTACATTTGTCTTTTGATGCAGACCTGAAATGAATCCACTGAAGCATTTCTGCTGGGATTCTAAAAAAAAAAAACAAAGTCATTCATTCACATACAGTAACTGGTTTATCATACAAACCTGTACTGAAATCATTCTTTTAACACCATTTTCCAGTTGTTTGCATTTGATGCTGTAGACTTTTCATTTCATTGGCTTCCAAGTGTTTGCATCTGTTGTTACCAGTAAACAATGAAGGCCAAATATGCAGGCCATATTGGGCAAATATGGGGCAGTGTTGTCCATTGGTCTAAATCTGTTGCAGACTGTGAGGCCATAAGTATGGCTCTTAAATCTGGCCGACTGACATGATGCTCATTTGCTGGAAAAGTCCAAGCTGGTGGTGGCTGAAATGGACAGGAACTCATGTTAATGTGGGCAAAGGAGGATTGTTGCTCACAAAACACCCACCCCTAATCCTAAAAGTGAGCACATACACAGAACATGGTGTTGAATGCAAGGCGTGCACAAAGGCTTAGCAATGAACAAATGGAACATGCATGTTCACACGCATGTAAGGATTTCCAAACATAGATCCAGCAATGTCTTTAGAGTCATAAGCACACATCACGTCCTCTCCCCAAGATAAATTAACACACATAACACAAAAACCACACACACCTAGACCTGCCATGTGGAGAGCCGCCCAACTGCAGCGCTGCAGCGCCAGATTTGGGTCAAGTGGTGGATGGTAGCCGTATGGCTCTGGAGTTGAGTTGCTGCTTTTTAGCAGATTGGATTTGCCCCCTCATCTGCTCATGGCCAGGCACTTCGTTTATGTAATGCTTAGAGAGTGGAGCAAGTGGTGAGAATGGATTGAGCAGAGGTAGAGTGAAGAGGGAGAGGACAGGAGGAAGAGGCAGAGCTGGACTCAGGTTTTTCTAAGTAACTTAGATGGAGCCACTCAGCCACCCCACTCTCCTCTTTCTGTTTCTCACTTTCCCCTCTCAATTTTCAAGAATAGGCACAGACACACAAGGAACATTGCAGGAACACCTAAGCCCAATTTTTGAAAAACATCAACTGTTTCTTTACCCGACACCAGTGAGGAAAGAAAATATGTCAGTTTTGTATAAATCACTTTTTCTGATGCCTTAGTTGTTGTTTTTTTAATCCACGTCTTTATTTTACCTTCATCTGTATTTCCTGCCATCCATAACATACATTTCACCTCTAACACATGATTTCTGCACACACACACACACACACAATGCCACACACATACTTTGGCCTACAGATGCAACATGCATACACACCAATGCGGCCCCCATCCACCCATGCACATACCTACCGTAGACGCACTCACAAACACACCAACCATCTCTCTAACCTCTCTCTGGCAGGACATAAAGTCTGTGTGATAAGCACTAATGCTATCTCCTCTCAGTAATAGATAAATCAATGCTGCACTCTCTGCCAATCAGAACGCTGCCCCAGTCCAAACTGATACAGCAAGCGCTCATGTCCACGGTAACGATCGGCCCGCCTATGCACTGACAGAGTTGATATAATGTTGTTATAATGTTGATGCTGGGCTTATCGATTTCCTGCGAATCAAGACAGGAGAAAAGTAAGAAAGACAGGAGAGGGGAGAAGAGGAGAGAAGAGAAAAGAAGAGAAGAGAAGAGAAGAGAAGAGAAGAGAAGAGAAGAGAAGAGAAGAGGAGAGGAGAGGAGAGGAGAGGAAAAGGCTGAGTTGAAAGACAGGAGGAGGGAAAAGGCATATGAAGGGAATGGAGAGATAAAGAGAAAGGGTGTGTTGACGAGACCAGCAGGAGAGATGAGGTAAATGTCTATTCCCTGTGTTAGAGAGAGCTTGATAATCAAATCTCACTCCACTAAACCCTTGACTGCACAGAATTAAGGAAAATAGAGAAAGAGAGACAATAAAAGAATATAGAGGGTGGCATTTTAATTCACCGATTTATACAATCAGCCGTTGCATTTTACCTCAAGGTTGCCTTGCGAAAATTGAATTTTGTATCATCTGATACTTTCCCTACCTCTGTGACATTGCAATAATGAGCTGCACTCAAACCAGAGCTCAAATCAAGTCTTCAGGCAGTATAGTGGGTGGTGGAACACAGTGTTAGTAGAGAGCAGCTCGAAACACCATGACGGCATTTTGAAACCAAGAAAATGATACAGTTCATGCGCCTGTTTTGGCAATACATAAATGGCACAACCTCACTCTGGGATAAAGATATGATAGGATGATAATAAGAAGATACTTGTGGAATAACTTCTATTTTCACCCCTCTTCCACTCCCCCTCCTTCATCTTCACGATATTTGTCAACACAGGATGTAACCCAATTCTTACAGTTTCAGGGAGTGAAAGATATGAGGGTAATGAGTAAGAATTTTCCTGTGTGACTTATTGTAATGTGTCAACACTGTTTAACCAGGTCAAATTCTGTCTGCACCCATTGTACTTGGTAAATGACAGCAATCTGATTCTAATAAGATACGGCTGGTGCACACTGAGATGAAGCTGTGGCAACGTGGATAAATACAGTCACCTGGGAAACCATTCCTCATCTTTGCTCAGTTTGAGTCTACCTTATATGATGGTCTTACGATTCTCTCTTTCTTTCCCTGTCCACCTTCACTGTGTAATACAAAACCAATTAAATTATAGTTCGGACTCTGAATTGCTTCCAAAATTCAATGACGAATCAAATCAATATTTCAATCCCAGGATCTTCATCAGGTTGTAGCAGGACGTACACTACTATATGCACAGCCACTGCAGGCAGGCCAATAACACAGCTGACTGCCACAGCTCAATTCAGTAATCATAAAGGTGGGTCACCATATGCAAACACACATATAGTCACTATGTTAAAATTTTCCAAAATACGCAAATTATCAAAATAACAAACTAAACTCTGGTCTTAGGTTGTCCTGTATCTTCTTTCCTCCCCCTCCCCCTTGCCATTTCAACATCTGGTTGTTTGTTCCTTTTACATATTTTGATGATTCATTTCTTTCTTTACTGGTATGTGGAATCTTTTTTTTTTTTTTTTTTTTAAATGTTGTTTCAGTGAACTATTGTTTGTCTTATCCTGATGAAGACCCTTATGGCATCAAAACACTGATCTAATTTCTCATTAAATTTTGGGAATTATTTTTAATTCAGTATGCAGTCTCTCTTTTTTGTATTATTATTATTATTATTATTATTATTACTTCCCAATTAGTGCCTGGGTGGAAGTGTAAAAAAAAAAATCTCACTCAAAAACATATGTCTAACAAGTAAGAGTTCATGTTCTGTATGTGATGGGTCGTTTCCACGTACAAATCCACCAAAGGTGATAGAATTCCACATATGCACTGACCTCCTTGAAGATATTTTGAAGGTCCGGTTTACAGTCGTATCACTGCGTGGCAGCGTTATGAGGGTAAAAAACACACAACAAACACAAACTACAACCTGGTGTTTCTACTCAAATGGCCAACATCTGCGTTTTTGCTGGCTAATTTACAAGCCAAATACATTCATTACTGCTTGGTGCCTACAAATTTTGATCTCTCATTGTTTTTGCTGTTTCATCTGTTTTCATACTTTTGCAAAGTTTCATAAACATCCACCACCACCGCCCCCTCACATGAATAGCAGCTAATTAGCTTGCTTAATTCTGAGGGAGAATTCACTTGGCCTGCCAAGACTAATCAACAACAAGTGCACAGACGTGCTCACATATATCTGCGCATGCGTCAGTGTGTGGGGGGGTGTCTGACAGAAGCTCTGTCATAAATTGATATTTTATCAAGTTTTAAGCCATAATTTCATGATACACTTTTTAGATCATTGACATTTTACCAACAAAAGGCAATTTTATCCATCTTCATCATCCCTTCAACAGTGTTTATCTGAGACCCGATTCCCACACTCAGTCACAGTGTGGGCCATTTTAGCAGGATTCTTAGCTTTCATACCTGGCTCTAGTCTGTGCGTACTGCGCACAATATTGATTTTATTCACAACTTTGACCTATTCTGGGAGCACTCCTTTCTGAAAATCCTAGGTAGTCGAATGCTTGCTGCTAATTTGCAGCATGCTGACTTCTCTTCCTTTTCTAAGCCCACAAAAAAGTCTGTCATACCTTTTGCTCACACCAGCTCCCCCTTGTGGATTGATCACATCGCTCTTTGAACTATTCCTGTCCATAATTACCAACAGACATCGTACGTCATCGGCAGCTAAACTGGCAATCGCGATGGATTCCGATTTTATCATTTATATCTGTTTCTCATCAAAACCTATGGTCAACAAGTTTTTATGTCTTGTGGATTCTTTTAATCTCATTCTATCAGTGTTGGGTCCAGCACATCAGAAGATCAGAACACATTAGATCTTGTGATACCATCAGTTCTGTCAGAACAGAAAACATTTCTTCATCCCTTGCTCCCATTAAATGTAGCATCCCCCAAGGTTCAATTTTAGGGCGTCTTCTTCTCATAGTACATGTGTCCCCTTGGCTCTGTCTTTGAGAAATACAATATTTGTATCACTGTTATGCAGATGAAACACTTTTATCTACATCACTGAAGAAACCCCTTCAACTGTCCAGATGATATCAAACGCTGTATGGCAAGGAACATCTTCAGCTAAATGAAGACAAAACTGAAGTAATTATATTTGGCCATCCCAGGTCTGTCACTAGCCTACACCAATGCACCTGGCTCCCTGTCTGCAAATTTGCTCAGTGTAATTAAAAATCTTGGTGTCTTCTTTGACATGTCATTGAATTTTAACAAACAAGTTAGTAGTGAGACCAAATGTTTTTGGGTCCGGTTCTAGTTCACTTGCATTGGTTACCAGTGAAATACAGCACTGATTTTAAAATCATATTTTTGGTTTGAAAGCCCTAACTGGATTAGCTCCACGACACATTACTGATCAGCCAGTTCCATATTATGTCCCAGGACCAGCCATGACCATACTCTGAGAGAAGTGTTTCAGTCCTACTCACACCTCAAAACCAAAGGTGACCACCCGTTTTCTGTCACTGCTCTGGAACCCGTCCCACAATAAACCCTGTCCCACCACTGCCAATTTTAAATCAAATTTAAAGACCCACCTTTTTCTCTTGCTGTTAGTTCAGTCTGAGGTTGCCTCATGGCTTCATGGTCCACTCTTAATTTAACAGCAACATCTTCTCACTGTGTTTTAATTTGGTGTTGGTTTTATTCAGTTTCACTTAATTTTACTACTTTGATTTTGATTTGATCATTTTATTAGTTTTATGTTGTTCCATTGTAGTCTTGTCTTTGATATATTATACCTTTAATCATGCATACTTGCATTGTTAATCCATCTGCCTCAATTGTAAAGCACTTTGGAACAACTCATGTTGTTTTTAAATGTGCTATAAATAAAAGTGGCTTGACTTGACTCGACATTCACCCCTATACAAACCCCTGATTTATTGCTTGTGTGTACTCATGCATTTGCTGAAAAACATTTTATTTTTCAAAAAGCGTGACCTAGTTTTCCCGACTCTTTTCATGAGCAGCATCTTTTTTAATTAGTGGCCTAAAATGTCATTGTGCAGCTTTACTTGGAAATGTGGAGCAATACTTTATAATATGTGGACTCCAAAAAAATGTCCCCTTTTATAGCCAAATTCTGTATGTCTCAAAGGTGTTTCAAAGCATAACCTTTGGTGTTTCAAAACACTTAATTGTGTTTTGAAAGGCAAAGTCATTTTTCAAAACTGCTTTGTTGAATGTCTTAATGCACCATTTTCTTTCATATCACTTAGGATGCAGTGCTTTTAGATGCAACAACAGTTTTAATGCTGTATGTTTTGGTAATGTGTGCAAGGGCAAGCTCTGATTTGTGTTGTGTGTGACAAGGCAAGGGTCATAAAGTACAACACTGTATATAACTTGGCTACCATTGTCATCACTGTCACAGTACACCTGCACCAATGCTACAGCCAGTTTCTTTAGTTTTCAATGAAAAAGAGAAAGCTTCCTTTTGGGTTTTTCAGCATTTCTTCATCAATCTTTGGAGGAGCTACAAATAGTGGCATGTTTTTACTGTGGCTGTGCATCCTCTATTCCAAGCCGAACTCTACATTGACAGAGACAAACTTTGCTATTGATCTGGGTACACTGAACGCCTCCCCTCCCCTCACATCCCACAGGAAAATTAAAGCAGAAAAGAAAAGCTTGTTTTTCCCTTCCCCCTTGTTTCCCTTCTCTGTCCTCTCTGCACTGCTGCCCCAGACAGCCCTGCAGTAATTCAGCCCGCAGACACATACACTGTCTGTCTTTCTGTCTGTCTCTCTCTCTCACACTGTCTCTCTCCTTCTCACTATGCCTTTCTATGTTAGCAGCTCTAATGTGTGGGGCGTGAGTCTTTTACAGCATGTCCAATATTACACCACAGGGCCCCACAACCCAGACAACAACTCTAACGATGCAGAGAGAAAGAGAAAGATAATGCAGGGATGTGAGGAGGGATGGCGCAGCTAAAATCAGCAGAGTAAACCCATTTGTCATCTTCCCATATTCACACCACCGCCTACAGCTTGTAAAAGACGCACACACACAAACATGCCCCACACACACTAACAAAGAAACATTACACCCTCTACATCTCACCTTGGGCTTTCTACAGAAGTTGCGGCACTCACATTTGTAGATATGTACACCATACTCCCTAATTACCACACCAATAAGGTTGGAAAGTGTAGACAGCCTTGTAATATTCCATCTGGTTCCTCTGTGTCACCATACATAGCTCATAACACAAATTAATGCCGTATAGGCTTGGGAAATATCTACAACTTAATATCATAGTAGTGTCTCACTGAAATAGTACCAAAATATAATATTCCAAATTATCCAATTTATTTTGTTTCATTTTATTCTAAATTATTCTTCCAAAATTTCTTAAATTAAATCCTTAATATACATGAATTGCACATTAATCAAACTGTCATGTGTTTAGTTATCTATACTTGCTGTCACTGTTATTATTTTGTGCATCTGTTGAACAGTTACGATGAACTTGTCACTAGCTCCAGTGCCAAGAATTGATCTAGCTTTTTAATCAAACTGAGGTAAAATAAAATAATAACTATGAAACAAAAGTCAGCAATGGGTCAGTTTTGCAGGAAATATTGCAAATGACCACAAAATTGCTGGATACTGGGCCAAGCCTAGAGTCAGCGGCAGCTCTTGCAGTTTTTACATGGGGTGGCATGCAGCTTCAGGGTGGGTGAGCGGGCAGGCAGGGTGAGGGATGCAGTGCTCCATCATCTTTGAATAGACTTTTTTTTTTTTTTTCACTCTAAAGCTCTATAAGCATTTTTAATATCTTCTGTGAAGCACATTTTATGCATGAAAGGTGCTATATAAAGAGAATGCATTATTATTTATTATAAGAACTAAAAAAAAAAAAAAAAAAAAAACATTGCGGTACAGGAATTTGTAACAACAAAGACCTGGCATACCATGAGGTCCAGCTGTGGCAGAGATCTCTTTAACCTCCCTGTCTTTCTTCGCCTGTCTCTTGGTTTCTGTCTTTCTGCCCATTTGTCTTTTTGTGTTGTTCCCTTTCTGGATCATTGTCTTGCTCTTTCTCTCTCTATCTGAATCACTTTTATCTCTCGCTGCCCCGTCTCTCTCATTTTTACTTCCTTTGGTCTGTCGTAATATTTTTTTTTTCCTAAAAAAGCTGGAGATGTCCCCACTTTTGCCCTTTCTCTTAATATTCTCTCCGGCTCAGATTCAAGATATAAGCGGATTTGAAGAGTCAAGTCAAGGCATTTGACCACCCTGCGGGGATGTATGACTAATAAGCTAACAAACTATTACTGTTTGAGGATGTGTCAGGCTACCGATTATCTTTGATTTCTGTTTCATTAAAAGAGAGGCTATTTTTTTCATTGGAAATAAATGCTTGAGCTGTATTTCCATTGCACTTTTCTAGTCCACCAACCACTCAGAGCACTTTACTGTGTTTGCCTGCTACCATGCAAGGTGCCAAGCTGCCCGTCAGGAGCGGTTAGGGGTTCAGTGTCTTGCTCAAGGACATTTTGACACGCTCTCTGGGGGAGCTCGGGATTGAACCAGGAACCTGACAATTTCAAGATGGCCACTCTATTTCCTGAGCCACACCATCCCAAGCTAAATTAAATGAAATTGTTTATTTTGAGTTCCAAATCACTGTTTACCGTCTCAAAGTCATCCCCCTAACATGAGCCCTAAAGACAAACAAAACAAAGAAAAACTCACCCCCAATACCCAAAGCCGATATGGGAGAAAAAGAAGTAATCTTTAGCAGAGTCAAATTCCAATTTTGTTCCCTAATACAAAAAACAAAAGGCTTAGAGACAAGCACTCTAAAGGAATGGTGTTATAAACAAATTTACAAGCACCTAAATGAAGTTGCAAATAGAGTTTCGCTCACTGAGCTTGGACGCCGGAGTTTTGTTCGTGTGAATTTCGGCCCAACAACAATATTTCATTGTTGTTGTTTTTTATGTGTGTGTGCGTATGTGTGTTTGTTTGTTTGTTTTTTTATATTGCCCAAATTTGGGTGGCAGCTGGTGTGGCAGGGCCTTTTTATAGGGTAGCAGCTGCCACCCTGTGCAACCCCCTAGATCTGCGATTGCCTAGAGTTCAGTGTGCTAACTCGCTGGCGATGGTCGTGACTCAGACAACTTGTGTAATTTTACTTAATTAAAATAAGGTTATCTTAAATGCCCAACCTGCTTCCTGATAAGTCCATCAACATGGTGGTAATGACTTCATCCTAAAGCATCCTACAATCAACCTCACTGTCACTGTAAAACCTTTATAGCTCTTGTGTTTTAAGAGCCTGTCAAGCTTCGTTGGCGTGGTATTCAGAGGACACAGTTCCCAAGCAGATTTAATTTCTCCATACAGACAGACTCTTAGATAGTCTGACAGGCAGGCAGATAGAGAGGAGATGTGTGCTAATATTTGCCTGGTTATCCATTGATCCATGTGGATGAGTGCTGAAGCTTTGTAGATTAGGTGGCCTGCCTCAGGGCACTGTGGAAACCAGCAGGATACAATCTCACATCATGCCGTCTTAACTGGTCTCAGCTTGGGGGGGTGGAGGCGTTGGGGGCGTGGGGGGGGCAGTCATCTCATCCAGAAGAAACTGTGTAATAAAGGATTAAAAATACTGGAAAGTTGTTAGAGTAACTGAATGATTAGCAGTGGCTCCCAGATGGTGCAGAGTAGCGCACCTAGCCTATATTCAATGAGCTGCTGCTGCTGAGATATGAGATGCCGAGCTACTGTACAAGACCCAGCTTTGTGATGGCACATTTCTCTGTGATGTGATTTAGCTAGCTGACTGATGTCTCCAGTGGTTTTTGTGTAAACGCTCGTAAATGCTCTGATCATTTGACAAGAGGAATATTGCCGGGCTGATTATTCTTCATTTGCTAGTGCTAAATCTACCCATGGGGTAAATTATCGTGGGAGGGAATATGATTGTTGTTTTTGCCACTTAGCGAAATGCCTTCCTCTAAAGGGGTGTTTCCAGTGTTGATGTGTGTCGACAAACACTGTCTGTTTTTTTTTGTTTGTTTCTTTGTTTCTTTGTTTGTTTGTTTTACACAGAATTGTTTGCATCTCTGTAAGCATATGCACTGTCGCCAGTACCATTTCAAGCTCAATTAGGAATGCATTGATTAGGCTATGGTGACATGAGCACAGGCAAACACAGCCTATAGGGAGGTGGAGGCAGAAAATACATATAACGGCAGCCTGGTGTGGGAGTGGTGCCATGAAAAATCAGAATGGACACCGTTATGGGGCTTGGTCTCTATAGTCTCCATAGTGGCTGGTATTCTGTAAATAGTGAATGAGTGCAGTTTGTGTGTGTATGTGTGTGTGTGTGTGTGTGTGTGTGTGTGTCTGCAGGATGTAAAAGCAGGACAGACGCTGAGTGCCTCTCAGCTCTCCTCATTCACATGTGTTCCCCAGAGATGCACATAGGCCTGTTTTAGAGTGCTGAAAAAGGAGCAAGAGCTGGGGGGAGAGAGAGAGAGAGAGAGAGAGAGAGAGAGAGAGAGAGACAGAGAGAGAGAGAGAGAGAGAGAGAGAGAGAGAGAGAGAGAGAGGGATAATGACTGAATTCTGCTGGTTTAACCCTTCAATGCAAGGTGAGATTGTGAGAAATAATGCCTAGTATGTTTTGAATCTCTCTTAGCTGAATGAATTAGATCATTCCACCTGTACCCCCCCTCTTTTTCTTTCTTGCTTTCTCTTGTTCTTGCTTGTCTACCCTCACTCCTACTCTCTCCATCACCCACCATCCCGTTCTTTCCTCTTCTGTTCTACTGGCCTGCCAAGTTTCCTCTCCTCTCGCCCACCTGAGCCCAACACCTGTGTGAGCGCTGTGTTCCAGGAAAAGGGGCCAGGTTGTTGTCGCAATCAGCCTGTCACGAGTTCCCTCCCGCTGCGTAGCTACCTCACGCAGGCTGCCTGCCTCCCCTCTGGAGGGCTGCAACAGCCCAGCACAATGTGTTTCAGGAAGGGGCTTTCGCTGCACACTCTCTGCGATTGGGTGGATGAGTATTTTCTTATCTGTCTGCACACACACACACTCAAACTCAGGCAGGCAGACACACCTGCACACACAGACACGAATAACAAATTGTTATCTGACCAAACTTAACTCATAAGTGTGGGCTGGTTGGGTTTTTGTGAGTCGTGATAACCCTCTCACTGCCACCAGATGGCCCGCTCTCATTCGTCGGTGTAATGATCTGGCAGCCAATCACAGGCTATGTAATATTCATGAATGAAAACAAGGCTGGATGGCGGAGTAAAGTGTTTGGTGAGGGAAAACAGACATTATGTTTGTTTCTCTCATTTGTTCAGATAGAAAAGTGTTCCCACATTTTATCATGTTTATTGTGGTACTGTCACCGCGCCATCAGCTTTCGCCCACACATGCAGTCAAAGAGCGCTCATCAGTTTGCAACGTGTAAACGTTAAGTTGGAGGCATTTTTCAAATTAGGCAGAATCCTCAACTTTGTTTTACCAGCGTTCTCCAAGTTACTCGTAGGAAAATATATATTGTTGTTAACCTGTCCAGTCGCACTCTGTCTGATCTCTCATCAGCAAGAAAATCTCAGAAATCACTGATTTGATGTTTGGCACAGTAAAGCACAATGTGTTGTTTCAAAAGATGGTGTCTCCAAAATGCATTTACAGTGATTATAGTGATTCATTGTCTTTAATTGCATTGGGAACACAACACACTTGCCCAAACACAGTGGAAAGCAATGCACTGGAACGTGACACTGCTTTGTTATCTGTGGCAGCCAATTAACTTCACACATTCTCTGTAATTATACACACACACACACACACACACACACACACACACACACACACACACACAGCGCACACACACTGTCAGGCACATGTATAGTCTCGCAGACACAAACGTACTCACGCATACACAAACTCACACATGCACACAGATAGATGCACACAGACACACGTAAACAACATAAAGCTGTTGTGTTATCTGTGATATACAATTAAAGCATATTTACCATTGTGCTGATGGCAGCAGTAATGACTGGGGTATTAATCCATTAGTATGCGCAGGCTGTCTGTGATTTGCTCTGGAACACTACCTTGCATTGTTAAAGCGTTCAAGAAGAAAGTGTCTGCCGCAGTTTATTTTCTCTCCTTCTTTGTTTCTCTCTCTCTCTCTCTCTCTTTCTCCAAGTAACCTCTCCTCATTTTACCCTGTCCTCTTTCTGTTTTCTTATTCATCACAGATCTTTTTTTTATCATTTCCAGTTGCTCTGCCCTTTTCATTATCTTGCCAGTTCCCCCTTTCCATTCTCTCCTCCTTCCATGGGTTATATTCCCAAAAATGATATATGGACCAATTTGGAGGGGAGGAATCCTCAATAAAAGTAATTTAACCCTCTAAAGTAATTGCACCCTCTAAATTGTGACTTTTCTTTTTTTTTTTTTTTTTTTTTTTGCCAGTAACAGGCTCAAGATAACATTGAGAATAGTCATTTGTGAGTTTTTCTTTCACACCACCAGTCTTTTTTTTTTTTTTTTTTTTAGTAGAGTAAACACCACCTTTTTCCAATAGTGGATCTAATCTCATTTCGGAATCAAACTATTCACTCCCTGCCTCCTTCCCTCCTTCTTCGCTGCTTCCCTTTCCCTGGTGTAATGACTCATCTAATGTGTTGATGTCAAGCTTTCAGCTATGTCACTGGCCTCCCAATCACACACAGAGCTAGGCAAGCTTAGACCTAATCTATACACTGCAGCCAGTCATCTCCTTCAAACCAGAGGGAGACGGTGCCACAGGAAGAGAGTGAGGGATGAGGAGGAGGAAAAGATTAGTGCCAAAGGGCATGATGAGAGAAAAAAAAACTGAGGAAAACAAGTGAGAGAGGGAGAACTTGCACCTCCAAAGAGGCATGGTATACAGAGAAACAGGTGTTGACACAGTGTATAGGCTCTATAGAAAATGTGTGCACACAAGTGAGTTTTGCCCAATCCCAAGCCTACTTGTTATTCTACACAGTCGTCTGGCCTGAACATGCTGTTGACTTAGAACTGTACCATGAAAGAAAGAAAAAGAGAAAATGTCCCTGCTGACTCCTCTTTGAAGGACATTGTAAGATTGCAGAGATCACTTTGCAGGCCCACAGCATCTCTCTCTCTCTCTCCTCTCTCTCTCTTTCTCTTGCACACACACACACTCAAATTCTTTCTCTCTCTCTTTCTCTCTCTCATCGGTGATGTGTCAGACCCGGATCGATATATGGTGCGTCTTCCAAAGATAGAGTGGCAGGCCAAGAAAACCCTTTGGAAAGGAGGAGAAAGTTAGAGTACAGGCTATGAAAACGTGTTCTATCATAACTGCAAATATTGCCAGTCACTCATCCCTGTGGGTGCCACCTTAAATTGAAAACAAGGTTGCAGGGAGGTCAAAGCAGGACCTCTTCCAGAGGGCTGAGTTGACTTTTTGTTACTATTGACAGTGTTTGCCTAGGCTTACATATGGCCATGCTCTTATTTCTGTGGCTCGCTTCACAAAACTGACTCTGTTCTCTGTTTGGTTTACAATAGGGGTAGCAGAAACAAACAACAGTGCATAGCAGGTTTGGATTGGATCAACCGTCTGTCTATCATTAGCCAAACTGTCAAACCAAACAGATGAACCATAAATGACGCAGGATGAGAGCCATTTTTGCTAAGAAAATCTACCCTTTTCTGCCCTTAATCTGTACTTACATTCCTTAAAAGATGTTGATTGGTCCAGCCGTTCGGTGGAGTCTAACCAAAAGTATCAATGGCAAAATTTGTAGTTTCAGTCACATGATTTATTCGTACCTGTTATGTATTTCTATTGTTTTTTTTTTAATGTGCATTTTCTATGTTTTGTACTCAGGTCATAATTGAAATCGAGACATTGCTCTCAAATGGCCCTCTCTGAGTTAAATAAAGGTTTGAATGAATGACTGCATAAATTTTGCTTCTGTTGTTTTGTGTAGATCAAAGTCAACAAGTCTAACACTATTAGTTCGCATTTACTTCTCAACACAGCGATGACGGTGCATAAAGAGACTGTAATAGTGTTTCCTATTGGTTTATTGATGATTTCAAGATAATAATGTTAAGTTCTGAGGTCAGTTGATGCTTCCATTTCAGACCAAGCCAGTGGCCAGAGGTGTGAAAATCCACTTGCTCAGATGCTGCGCCTCGCTGACGTCCTTTCGGTCTATTATTCACTCAAATCCACATCCACTTGGCTGACTGCTCTGGAAAAACATCTCAGAGGGGATCAATAAGACATTCATTTCGTCAGTCCATTCTTCTGCCACCTAATGTACCTCAGCCACTGTCTACCCATCCTTGTAGTTTATGTGTTGTTGTTGTTGTTGTTTTAACCAAAGCAAGTGCAATTCTCTGGTTCATCCCCAGTTCACGGCTATCTCCATGTTGCTCCCCAGCGTTCTATACCATCACCACTCACCTCTTCACAATCTCACTGTGCGTGTGTGTGTGTGTGTATAGATAGGTTTGGGTCCACTGCATTGTGTTTTTCAGCACTGTAGGCTAGACTATAATGCTCCACCGAGGATATGAGTTCAGAGTCAGTTGCAGGAGGCCTAGAGCCATACGCTTAGTGTACGTTGCACACAACTATTCTAATCCACGCACTTCAGTGGGACCCAGCTAACAAGCCCCTTCGCTTCTCTTTCCACTCACATCTATCTCTTGACCTCAATATGGCTTATTCTCTTAATCATATCTTTGGGGTATGGATATTACAAATGTGAACGCTCCACAAAATACTTGTTCAAGAATTCACCCTGGATTGACTTTTTGCTGTAACTCAGCACTCCCTCCAGGGTAAGAAGTACACTTTTTTTTTTTTTTTTTTTTTTTTCAGAGGACATTTTCTTGACTCCCTCGAACTGATTTTAGGGGCATTTTGGTGCTTTTCTAGGGCAATTTTATTGAGCTTTGAAATAATTGCATTGTATACTCGCAAACAACCACTCAGTTTGCACCACTAAGATTTGTTTGAACCTCTCTCCTGCTGCTGGAAACTCACAGCCCACCATACAGAAAAGGATGGAACCATTTTCTCCATGTTCTGTCGGCAACCTTTCCACTCCCCCCCTTGAATGTTGAGTTTGTTTACAGTATTAGTTGTTTTATTGGTTTGTTTGTTTTTGTTTTTTTTTTGTCAATGCAGTGGTTTGTGTGGGCTCATCTTGCACTGTTGGCTGCACAATGCCAACATTTGCTACCGCCTCAGGCTGCGTACAAGGTTGTTTTCTGATTAAAACCTGTTTAATTTTCTCACTCAGAATATAGTGGAGAGTATCTGTGGTGAGAATCCACCAGGGCACAGACGTTCACATTACTGCATGAATATCTGACACCTCAGCACAAAAAAAAAAAAAAAAAAAAAACTGAGCAGGATGAACTGCAAAAAAGGTATCCTATGGGTGGCATTTTTTTTTTTGCCCCCCTCATTTTCTGTTTCACAGTTCTTTCATGAATTTTCAAGGGATATTTTGGCCCCGAGCCACCATTAATTTCTGACACTGATTCCCCACATATCCCATTTGGTGTGAAAAGAGAAAGAGGTACAGTATCCCGGTACAGTATGCTTAAAAAAAGAACCTGGGCTCTGGTGTAGTCGTCGTTTCTCCGCTCCGCTATAGTGTCAGGAACGCCTGCCTGTGGTGGCCCTGCAGCACCACAGTCCTCTACATTATATGTGATGGGAGAGGCTGAGAGACATAAAGCGTTATTCAGAGTGTGAGAAATAGTGTGAAGGTAAGGGAGGGGTGAAAGATGAGGGAAAGACACTATGAAAGAAGGGAGAGAGTGCATAAAGAGGAGAAGCAAGCGAGAGCCCAAAGAGTGGAAATAGCCCGCAGGTAGATGGGGTTCGCCTCACATGGTTGGAATGTGATTATTTTGTATCAGTAGACCTTTTCAGAGCCAAAGGAGAATCGGCATCATCATCTTGGCCATCTGTTTTTCTTTTTCTTCCTGTTTTTTTTTTTTTTTTTTTAATTTAGACAATCATCTCTGTGTCACATGCTGCAGCGCCTCAGAGCTCGAGAGGCACAACACATCATCTGATTCGGAAGTCCTCTCACACTGTAATCTAATTGATTTAACCTTCTCTTTCCATGCACTCTCTCATTCGCTTGCTTGCTGTCTCACTCACTACCTGAAGCACACACACACACACACACACACACACATCTGCAATGCTAACACCTCTCATTTCTGCAGCGCTGGCTGGGCTGAACCACATGCCATTGATCTGTTCAAGTGATTGATTGCAGAGGCTCAAGGGTTTTGTAATTTCAATCAGGTTTTTCTTTCTTTTTTTTTTTTTTTTGCACCTTTGCAAGTGCTCATGGGTACAAGTACGTATGCTCACTCAAGCATGCACGTGAACACACTCACTCACACACACCCTGTAGTATATTTTACCATATACAGTCACACAGTTCCCCGCTAGGAAGGTGGAGACACGCAGCACTAAGAAAATTAAAGCTTCCTGAAATCCTGGTCCAGCTAACTGTATTTTCTCTGCTGTTTATGTTGTGTGAAGCTGTGTGTGTCATTTTCCATGTGTGTAAGATGAGATGAGAGAACTGGTTTGAGTTCAGATTGCAGCACTGTCTAACCTGACGCTGTATTTTCTCACATGGTGCCGTTGAAGGCCAGAGGACAGAGCTCCAGCAGCACTGTGACCATGTGACCGACTTATCGTGAGGAGAGAAAGATAAAGTGCCACTCTTGCCTGTTTTCAGGAAAACAGAGGGCAAGGCAAGGTGGATATAGCAGAAGGACGAGTGTTGATGTAAGCAGTTTACCACAGACACCCAGACACCCGTATCGCAGAGATTCTTGATAAGACACATTCCTTCCTCCTGCACTGATAGTGCTGTTGCTCCTACTGCTTTGTCCATGTGTGTGTGTGTGTGTGTGTGTGTGTGTGTGTGTGTGTGTGTATTTTGCGCTTCAGCCTTTTAGGCGATCAGGTTCTAACAAGTGTAGTTTAATTATAAAATATTCACTTGTTAGGAGGTTTTGCAAGTCACATGAGAAAAGCCTCTTTTCAGGTTAAAAACAGATCAGATTTCAGCTTTTTTAAAGGTTTGATGGTAGAATCGCTGCCTCATGGACATCCGTGAAGCTGAGGTGTCAGTCAATATTGACCTTTCAGCCTTTACGCCAATGTCAATCTGTGACCCCGGGCCACCCAGGACCTGACTCATATGAAATCATCAAACAACCCCCTCCTTTTGCTCCCTCTGTCTTCATCTCTTTCGGTGCATCCTCTCATCTCTGTGATTGATGTTTGACTCATCTCTTCTCTCTCTCTCTCTCCCTCTCTCTCTATCTCTCTCTCTGCCTCCCTTCCTCCCTTCCTTTCCCTTTCTCTTTTTTTTTCCACCACAGACCGTCTGTTTAAAGGCATGGTAACGGGGTGAAACACTCTTTTTATGTTTCTTCTTGTGTTTCATCTGCCTGTCTCTGTCTCGCTGCCACTGAGTTCGTGGTCTGTTTATTAGGGTTCCCTCTGATATCAAACACATCAGTCAGATAAAATATTAATGCGACCACCGCGGTGTCGTTATTTGTGAATTTCAGGGTCAAATGCAGGGTAATTAATTTAGCTCATTCAGATGTCATCTGCGCACATATTCACAACAACCGGCTGAAACATAACGGTGTGGCGCCTTTTTCCCGTTTCTGTCTGATGTCATCTTTCTCCCGTCAGCTTTGTCTCATGTAATATGAGGATCATCCCTGAGATTCAAACTACTTTCTGTTGCACTGTTACTTTGTGTTTGCCGGTTAGCTTTCCTATTAGATGCACAGTGCCATCTCCTGCATGGCTCAATCTCAGTCCTTTGCTTTTGCTTGATCTCATTGTGGCTAATGTACTCAGACTTCCCTATTAGATGAGCTGTCGTGTGCTGAGGTCCCGGTTTTGTCATCTGCCCTCCTTCCTTCCTATTTCTCCCCTTCATCACAGCTGAGCTAATGACATCCAATTAGCACTCTGTAATTACCTCATCACCCAGAGAGGCCTGTTGCTGATTGGCTAATCAAGAATGTGAGTGTGCGAGCATGTGTGCATTTGTGTGTGTGTGGGATGAGTGCGGAATCTCACAGCGATTGTATTTTTTCTTTTTTATCTGTTTTCCTCTTGGGTCTCAGCCCATGCCCCACCTTGTCGATTTCTGTGCATTCAGCACCTCTTTGTCCATAACACTATGTTTCAGACCAGATTCCTCTGTGGAGACCTGAGGAACCAGAAAGCAAACAGCTAATCCTCCAACTAGCTAACACCCCCTGCCTCCACAGGCACTGCTGTTTACTTACACACACATATACTCACTGTGTTTATGCCAATTGATCATTACCAACTGTGCTGGAGCCCTCTTTCCATCAGGCCTTGGCAAAGTGGCCATCTCTTTCAGACATAGTCAGGCAGGCAACTCCACTGAAGAATCAGTTGGCAAATACACACATACACACACAAAAAAACACACACCTAATCTTTCACATGTCACAGAGCCTCCGTGCAAGGTGTTGACAGTGTTTTCTCTGTGTTTGCATGCACGCACATCCACATTCTCTCAGTGTGCATGATCTCACCCCTCCCAGCATCAATCAATGTCCACCCTCTCTAATGAGGGCGAAAGAACTGACTCATTAAAGCACCTCATTCTCCCAGCAATGGAGCAGAGTGAAGGAACGACTACTAGAAATAAAGAAGAAAGAAGAAAGAAAGAGCAAGTGTCAGATAATGGTAATGGAAGAGAGAGAAACAGGGAAACAGATTAACATATGGAGTGGAGAGCCGGTGAGACAGACGCTCCGCTGGCAAGAGAGGCGAAGAGGCATAACGGAGTCCGAGGTGGAAGAGAGGTGGAAAGACGGAGACATGAAGAGCTGGAATGAAAGACAGACAGAGCGGCGGGAGGATGATTCCTGAAAGGCGATGGGGAGCGGGGATGGTGGGGGTGCGCATGGATGATAGTTTCATTTGTGCAGGCCTCCTCCGTGGCAAATGGCGAAATCGCCCAGATTTCCTCTTTTCATGTGCTGTGTTTCTGTTGGGGAGCCAATCCGTCTGCTTGGCCAAAACTCAAAACACCCCATATTTACTCTCTCTCCAGTTCTCTGTTCCTCTCTCTCTCTCTTTTTTTTTTCAAGTCAGAGGCTTGTCGAGAGCTACTTCAGGCCCCTTGTGCTGAGTGTAGGCATGAGTGTTTCATCTTAGCGCCTCTTGTAAGCCCATCAACCAGATAGAGTCACATTGTCCTACTCTGTTTTCATACCTTTATTAAACCATATCAGCAAAATCTGTCCCTATGCTGACAATGCTCTCCATACTGTCTTGCTCATTCACATTCTTTATTTGCCCCTGCTTTTTTTCTATGATCCTCGTTCCTTTTTTTCTTTTATATTGCCCTTCTCAGCACTGTGTGTGTTGGGTTGACATTTGGAGCGGTGTTATGGTGTTTGGAAAAGGGTTGCAGTGTGTGTGTGTGTGTGTGTGTGTGGAAAGGGGGTGGGTGGGAGGTGAATATACACAGAATCTGGACGGATGGCGTTGGGCCCAACGTTGCCCTGTGGAAGACAGCAGCACTGTGCTGGAGGATTAACCGCTGTTTAAGCCCTTATGTCTGGGGCTTCTGCTCTCTGTGTTTGTGTGTGTGTGTGTGTGTGTTTCTGTGTATCTGCATTTGCATATGTGAATATGTGTATTTCTATGTGTGTGTGTGTTTCTGTCTGTCTCTGTGTAATTTTGCATGTGTATTTGTGTGAGTTTCTGTATGTGTCTGAATGTGTGTGGGCACGTTTTTCTGTGTGTGTGTGTGTGTGTGTGTGTGTGCGCGCGCGTATGTGTGTGTTTGCGTGTGAGTGTGTGTGTGTGAGTGTGTGCGTGTGTGTGTGTGTGTGTGTGTGTGTGTGCATTTGAACAGCAATGTCTGCTGCTCGCAGATTAGCACAGAAAATGAAAACAATGGCCAGGCTCTGGGACAAGAGGAGATAGCGCTAAAAAACAGAAGAGAAGAAAAGCAGAGAAAGAAAATGGAGGAATGGAAAAGCCGGAAGGGAGAAAAAAAAAACAAAAATCTGAGTGGGAAGGAGGGTTAATATCAGGAATTGAGTAGATGAATGGGAGAGGGATGATATTAAATAAGAATGAAAAGAATACATTACAGCACCGAGTAAATGAGGTGAGAAGAGGTTTGATGAGATTTGGGAGATGGAATGGGTGATGATATGCAAGAGGGAAGCAGGAGAAGGTTTAGATAGAAGTTTAAAGAGGGAGAGGGTGCAGGAGATGGATGGATGGACGGATGAAAGCATGAAGGCTGCAAATTTGGCCTCACTTATCTGTGAGGCACCAGTTAAAGTGCCTGGGGCTTCCTAGGCACTTTAACTGGTGCCTCTCTCTCTTTCTCTCCCTCTCTCTCTCACTCTCTCTCTCTCTTTTTTGTCTGTCTTTCTCTCTGCCCCTCCCTCTCTTAAAACTCCCATGCCAACAAGGTCTGTTAATTTTGTGGGATCTAACACGCTCATCGCTGTTATGCATGCATGCACACACAGATGTCTGCTTAAACATTCATAAATTCACAGTGTGAAGCCATACATGTGTGATAGATTTGTCTTTACACAAAATGCATGCACACAAACATGTACACGCACACACACACACACACACACACACACATACACACATCTAGTTGCCACTATCCATCAGGCTGGTCCCCAACGTGTCCTGTTCTTGCCTGTGGCCAGCAGGTGTCACATCGAGAGGGAACTTGGCTCACGCTGAGCTGTTGGCAGCGGACCAGCCTGTCCCCATGTCAAACGCACACACACACAAGCATTTGCACACTGCACTTGCACAAAAATACACACATACACCTACTGAACCACACGCATACATACACACTAGCATACAGAGGAGGTGACAAATACACACAAACATGCACATAGAAGGTGACACACACAGCTGCTGGCATGCCTCCGTTTTCTGACAGGCTGACAGAGGGCTGCTGGCTGAACACCCACACCACTGTGCTACCCACTGGCCTTCAACTCCATCAATCTCTGTAACACACACACACACACACACATACATACAGTATGTAATAAGACTCACAAGCATATGCTCAGGCATGCACACAATTTACAATAAAGAGAATGGAAGAGAAGGGTACAGAAAAAAAACATATATAAAGAGTGCAATTAAATGCAGTCATTTTAATCTAGATTTTTATTCTATAAAATGTTAGGGTAGTTGCTCTCACTTCATTGGCCATGAAACGTTTTTAAAAAATCATCAAAATGCATGCGGTGTGTGCCACAGTATTGGACATGATCCTAACAGCTGGGGAGGCATGCTGAGGATGCAAAGTTGTATCTGAAGGAAAAGCATTTGTTAATATCTGGAATGCACCAAAGCATCGGATAGATTGCTGTTTGCTGACTTTTCCTCTAAATCTAACATCACTCAGCCTCGTATCCTCCTATCCACTGACTGGCGAGATGAAAACAGGATATACTCTGCATCACCAGTCAGGGGAACAGGATGCAGAGGGGTTATTGTTAATGGCAGATCTCCTCCCCAAAGGCAGCAGATACCCTCAGTGCACCTTTCCCCCCTGTGCTCTTCATCTTGTATACACATGATTATAGAATCTCTTACATTGACCATCATCTGGTTAAAGTTGGTCACACAGAGTTGGTCTCCTCAGGCCAAAATCAAGAGCACGGGCTTGCTCCTGCCAAGCTTATCGAGTGGTGTGACAGCTCTTTCCTGGAATGTCTCAAAGTGTCAGGAGAAGATCGCTGACTTCTCCAGACATCAGCCATCCAGTTTGTTATTATCCACGGAGAACCAGCGGATAATCTCGGCAGCAACCTGACAACAAACTTTCAAGGCAGCAGCCAGCCTGAAGAAATGCCAGCAGATGCAATGAGCCTGATTCATAAAATGCATCACTAGATTTACCGTGGCAGCGAGGGCAGGCGGCAGCGCAGTAACGGGATTCCTCATTCATAAATAAGCCTTTTTACCAGCCTCTTTAACTTTTTGTGTATAATGTGGTGCTACTACCCACTTTGCTCATTTGCAAGCATTGGTGAGTGATTCATAAAACTGCACCCCCACACCAAATAAACCATCCCCCTTTGTCAGCTGGTAAATTTCCTCCTTAATTTGCCCGTTTGAAATGGACCATCTTGTCTACAGTTTGTGCAAACAATTCTGGTCCCACGCGGAAGTGATCAATCATTGAGATACTTAGATAATTACTAGGCTGAAATGCCCACTCAGTTAATGAATCAACTGATATACTAAATGAGTCAATTGATATAAAAAGCATCATGTAGTTGTAGGACTGCATGAGGAGGATGTTAATCTGTTTGATGATAACTCTATGTTGCCATGAAATTTTGCGATGAGAACTGGACAGTTTGGTGGATTAGGTGCGCCTTTTCTTTGGTTTTGGTTCTTTTATGTTTTTATCTATTTTACCTTTCAAACACGAGGCAATTCAAAGTGCTCGGCATAACATTTAAAAGACACAATTCAATAAACGAAGGAAAAACCCAATGAATTAAATTTGATCAAATAAAGAAGAAAAAAACAATAGTGCCTAATTAAAAGATTTTTTTGGGCATTTCTGCTTTATTTGACAGTCACAGTAGAGATAGACAGGGGAGAGAGAGGGAATGACATGCAGCAAAGGACCTGAGGTCGGATTTGAACCCTGGTCGCTGCGATCAGGACTGAGCTCTGGTACATGGTATGCACTCTTAACCGGTGAGCCACCGGGGCACACCAACAGTACCTAATTTAATAAAAGGGAGGGGCACAAGGTAAAATCTGGAACTCAGAAGCTGAGAATTTTGGGTATTTTTTGCCTCATGTCTTTCGTGCTCATCATGCCTGCTGGTGTAGTTAGCAAGGTTGTTACATGTGCAGCACTTCATTAGCATGACGATCTTCATTGACTCTCAGCTGGGACGTGCCATTATTTTCTGCCATGATAATACAATACGGCTGCAGTAATTACCATGTTAACTTTATGAATGAGCTCAGATTGCCACGGAGCATATTTAGTGATAGTGTAGTAGTGTTGTTGTATGAGTTTTATGAATCTGGGCCAACATCTTTTGAGGAAGCTCAATTCATTTGAACTGAGCTGGGACATCCCTGTAACCTTTTACTACTCATTCCCTGAAAGTATGACAGCGCTCTTATCCTGACCTGATTCAGTTCACTCTCAGTCAGAGACAGGAAGCACCTCCAGGGCTTAACATCTGCTCCAGGATCATCGACCGCTCTGCAGGCTCTCCTTCCTCCGCCAACAACAGACTGTAAATAAGCTCATTCCAGTCTCAGTGATCCACCCCATGTCCTGTATTCTGCCTTTGAGTGGCTTCCAGCAGGCGCCCTCACCGCCCAGGATGCAAAACAATCCATGGGAAGGCAACCTTTGTCCCTGAGGCCATCAGGCTCACTAACAGCAGCAGCCGCCTCTCTCTCCCTGCTGGCAGGAACTGACATGGATCATAAATTCAGCAAATTTATAGAAAATATCTGTAATTTGCTAATGTACCATGACAGTATAATCATCCAAATATCTTACTCTGTATAGTAGCTGCTGAGTCACAACTCCCCTGTACTATGGGATCTCTAATCTGGCAGCCTCTGCTTTGATCTGGTCAATTACAACGCTGGCAGATTGTGTCTATTTTTAGGTAATACTTAGCAGGAAAGGAGGACCGGTGTTTTTGTTTGTTTGTTTGTTTGTTTGTTTTTGTTTTTGTTTCTTTGATCATGTTAGGATCAAGTGTGTTGCTATGCCCCCATGTGCAGGAGCTGAATTGTAAGAAATACAGCAGAGACTTTGTGTTGGGTGAGCCACAAACACATCGCAGACGACCATTTCTGATGTTGCTGGCACCCTGCGTGCACATTAGCTTTCCTTGGTTTTTTACTGCGCTGAAAGCTGATAACGGTGGTAGAGCGCCACACGGCATCAAAAAGTGGAGTTCCAGACGCACATTTTCCACAGGAAGTTGTGAGAAGTGACATCGAGTGTCAGCTCTGTGGTTTCCTCTGTGTGTGTTGTTGACTGCATGAGGGGGAAAAGGGGGTCAGTGGTGAAAATGAAGAGATTAAAACATGTGAAAGAAACGCAAACGTTGAGGTAAGCCCTGAGTTCATCCCGGTCACCAACATTTCTAAGTCTGTCTTTGTTCATACGCTTTTTTCTGTACAGCAGACATTTTCTTCTCTACTTCATATCTTTCTTTCTCTCTCTCTGTCTCTCTATCTCTCCCTCTCTCTCTTTCACTGGTTACTCTCTTTCTGTCTCTGTCTTCTCTCTCTCGAGTCAGTTCCTAGACGATGCTGGTTTAATCCCACACTTTAATTGGCTCTAATCAGGAAAGTGAAATCCCCTTTATCCTCCTTGTCTGGTTTGTGTGTGTGTGCGTGTGTGCGTGCGCGCGTGTGTGCATGCGTGCGTGTGTGTGTGTACATGTGCGTGTGTGTTGAAGCGCATATGTGTGCATATGGGCATATGTGTGAATGTACCCATGAGGGCCCTACTGTTTTTGTTAATCCTCTTTCAGACACACTTCCAGTTTAGCCTTCCTAGCCTTCCAGCCAACACGTACGCAGCATGCAAGCCCCCCACCCCCTACACACACACACACACACACACACACACACACACACACACACACACACACATAAACATGATAGGTGTCTCACCCCTGTTGACTCCCCCCTTGTAGGGTTAGAACTGGGTTAGTGGGTTTCTCATTATGTCCCATTACTGTCCTGTCACCACTGATTGTTCGGAGGGGTCCGGCGCTAAAGCGAAGCAGAGGAAGAGATTTGAGGCGGCAGCGTTCAGAAGTCAACCAGGAGACCATGAGGAGGAAATCTTGCCTCAGTCAGAGAGGATGAGGGGGAGAGGAAGAGGATGGGGGGACAGAGGGAGGGGTCACTGTTTTCTGTTCTTTCTGAAGCTTTGTTGTTGATGTTGTTGTTTTTTGTCAAACTCTTGGCAGGAGAACACTCAGCAAAGCCCCTCATGAAAGGCATTTGATGGACTGACTGCGAGCAGCTGGGTAGGATGATAGGGTGGAAGGAGAGGGCTGCGGCCAACTGTTACAGCAACATGGAGGAGACATGAACCCAAAGTATAACCATATCAACAAACACCTGTAGCCTTGATTGAGTTTTGCAGTGGTGAATATGAAAACATATCGATTGAAACCTACCAGCACTGTGCTTTTTGTGTGCCCTCCTCTGAAATATGAATAAGCAGTCAATAAAAGTAGAGAAAGTAGACGGTGATGGCCCTGCGTGGCTGTCGAATGTGAGTGCATGAGTAATCCTCCGTCGCCTTGCAACTACTTTTGCCAGCGCTGGTTAAATGACGGTTAAGGGAGGAACAAGAAGAGGCAGCAAGGCTGAAAAGATGAGATGGGATGTTACTGAGAAAGGCAGCGAGGGCGAGGTGAGATGGCTATATTTGAGAAGCAATTGTTTTGGGTTTAAGGCATGTATAGGTCAGTCTGAGCTCAGATCTAAGTGTCATTAGATGGGGAAATGGAGTATGAAAGACAACTTTGGCCAGAACCATGACAACTTAAACTGTCCAAGTAATTGCTAGGGTGAACATATCATAGGTGGTATCATGCTCGGTGTTTTGGAAGCAGTGGCAGACGCAGGCAGAGGAACAGGCAGGCGGACATACACTGGTGGCCAAAGTTCCTGAGTCTTGCTCTTGGAAGTGGCATCAGGCATCAGGCAAAGAGAGTAACCAAAACGCTTTGTGTGTTTGTCTTTCCTCCACACCCTGAAAACAGTGAAATTAATGCAAAGAAGGGGGAGATGTCCGATCATTCTGCCTGCAACTCACAACAACAAAACAGTAAACATGAAACATGTTGAAGCTGTCTTCATGTTCTCGATTATTTACCGCTGCGATGCTGCATTTGGTTGTGGAGAAGAGACACACAGAGGTTGAAAAGGGGGTTGGGGGTGCTAGACAAGCAAGAGCTGAAAAGAGGAAACTGCTGACAGAGATCACCTGTTGCATGACATGCAGTTGCATAGGAAGACAAATGGTACGTTTTGTCTTAATTACACCAAACAATCTCTTGATGGAACAGTCTTTAAATAATCTGTTATTTTTTTGTTATTTAATCTGTTATTCGCTCCTGTTTCTAAAACGGGGAGATACTTTTGCACTTCTTGCATCGTATGTTTAACCAGTCAGGGAGGTCCAGAGCTAAAACTCCACTCCAACAGCCTCCAGGAGATTAGACAGTACAACCTCGGTTGCAAGGACCATCGTCAAGCCCAGGAACTCAACGCCTGGGGCAAAGACAGGGACTAGTTCCTCTGGTACAAACAGGGGAAATAGTTCCTGTATTTCCAGGGACAGTTGCGGCGTTGAACCGTGGGTAATATAATACATATTTTTCTCAACTAAGAAATCATTGCGAGAGTTCTAAGAAGTCAATATGACACATTGATCTCTGCAGCGTGTTTCCTCCCACTGCTATTCCCTTCTCACATTTGCTGTCCCTCTTTGCTCTTAAGAGGTCGCCATATTTACACATACACACACACACAAACACATTGAGAGTGCACACAAGTCAGATTTTCTCAAAATACGTTCACTGACACCCTTAACACAGATCTCTTGGAAATCTAGAGGGCAATTTCACAGCGAATCTGTGGTATCTGTAAGAGGAGGGTGGGGCTGTGCGTGTAAATAGCGGATGAGATAAAGAACCCAGTTGTGTGTCTGTGGCCTTACCAACACAAGGACATTAGGATGGGAGAGAGGGCCGGATGGAGTGATGGAAGAGAAAGGGAGAAGAGGCTTGATGGAGTGATAGAAAGAATGGGAGCGAGAGGGAGAGAGATTCCCTCTGCAGCGTTGAAGGTGAATACCAATGCTCTTTGGTCCAGATCAAAGTGCTGGCCTCCTCTTATCCTCCCCTTCATCTCCTCCTCACTCTCCCCTTTCTTCATCTCCTCGCTCTTTCCCTCACTCACTCACTCGGTCTGTCCTCCCCTCCTCCTTTCTCGCCGCGTTTTTCTCTTATCCAGCCCTCCATCTCATCTGCTTCTCTCTGCTCCGACACTTCACCACCCTGCATTCATCACTGCTCGCTCTCCTTTCTCCCTCTCCTCCCTTTTGTCGCTCCTCCCTTTTCTTCCCTCACTTGTCACCTCTCGCTTGTGCCATCTCTCCTCCCCACCCTCTGATTCCCTTCTTACCTCTCACATGGGTTGTGTGAGGAATGGTCAAGCTACCTCCTCTCTCTCTCTCCCTCTCCCTCTCTGTCTCTCTCTCTCTGCTGTGTGTGAGGGATTGTGTACATGGCCCGGCTATCTCCAAATAGCCCATAAATCATTGAGGCTTGGCATGGCAGGGAGAGAGGGCCTGCCAGGGCAGAACTATTAACACAGCCAAACCACTCTCATTGCCGTCTCTCTCTCTTTCTCACCTCCCTCACGCCCCCACTCCCACTTTCTCCATCTCACCCTCGGCTCTTTCTTTTCTGTCCCACCTCAGCAATAAGTCTGCATCTTGAGGACAAGGCATTACACAGTGACTCACCTTTCCTTGTAGAGCACAAAAGATGACTGCAAAACACTCCTAAGTCGTGCGGATATAGGATTTAGTGCTGGTTGTTTACACTCGCAGAGCAAAATCATTCAGTTTCCCCATTGCCCCCATTCCAGTCCAACCAAAAAAAATGTTCCCGTTCCTTTCCAAGCCACTCAGTAAGACATGTCTCACTGCAAGGGAGCCAACATGTTGAGCTCCAGCCGAGCTCCAGTCAGCCAACAGATGGATTATGCTCCGTCACTGTGATGCATGGCTTTCATTTGCCAGTTTGCTGAATGTGTTCCGTAGTCACTCATTGGTATTCATTGTTCCTAAATGCCTCTCTATATGATCGCCATTTTATTAGGCTACAACGCTAACGTGGGGTTCTCCCTGCCCAGCTAATCCCTGTGTGGGTGGAGGATGGGGAGTCATAATGCCAGCCTGTTATTGAGCCATAATCCCTCTCTTTCCCTTCCTCCATTTACCACATTAAAAACAGAAAGAGGCGAATAAATAGTTGAGGCCATTTTCTCATTATAACAAAAGAGATTAATCCAGCAGGTATAAAATCAAATTCTTTGTCTGTTGCTTTTCGAAAATCTCATTCACTTGTGTTGCTTCTTGGAAAGCACCTCTCCAAACCCCTTCCAGCCAGTAGCACGCTACTAAGCCACAAAAATCAGCAGCTTCCCAGCAACGCGAGAAGGGACCACGCCTGTTCAAAAAGTTGGGCTCGCGGCACATCGTTTCAGATGAAGGAAAAAAAGGAAGGAGGGGATGAGGGGAGAACACGTCAAGCGATTGTGATTTGCTGGAGCTCTTCAGCCTCTCAGACAGATGCTGTGCCTGTCAGCTTGGGACCGATACACTGATGCGTTGGTCTGAACGTGTTTGGTGATATGCAAATTCATATTCATTTTAATATGTGTCTTTCATCGTCAAATCGTAGTGTAACCCCCCTGACACTGCAGCAAGCCCACGTCTTAGTACAATACACATACATGCACATGTAGTATATAGATATTTCTTCCTCTGTCTTTTTGCACACATGCACACACACCTACACACACAACCATATTAACATTCTCACATCCAGCCATGGGGGTTTGATTGGGAATAGGTAGGGAAATTACACATATCATTTAATTTCCCTTGGGCCCACTGTCTTAGACAGGCGCAGAAGCATATGGCTATCCTCATGTTTGTGTGTGTGTGTGCGTGTGTGTGTGTGTGTGCATCCTCAGGTTGAGATGGATATCTTTCGGACAGTTTGCCCTAGGCTGTCTCACTTTTGTGTGTCTGTCTGTGTTTCTGTCTGTCTGTAACTGTTAAGTGTTCAGCTTTGCGTTCCCTCCTTGACAGATGGGTCAGGCAGTTTTTGGCCACCTCTCTGTGTGTGTACTGAACCTGGCAGCCCGTGCCTTTCAGCCACCTGTGTCTTACTGTATAGCTCATGTCCCATAGGAGTGTATGATTGATATGTCAGGCAGCTTGCTGGCCACCTTTTAGGTCCGCACACCATCGGGGTTTCATCTCAGTGGACCAGGGTGGCTGATTGGTCAGGCAGTTCCTCCGCTGGGCTTTTTGCACCCTGCTGGGCTTCATCTGATTTTTTGAACAGACTCTCTTGGGACTTATGGCTATATGTCCTTTGTCAGGCTGAGTGTGTCTGTCTGTCTCACCTATCAGCGTATGGGGGATACATGCAATTGTACATATTCTCTGTTTCTTTCTCTTTTCAAAGCTTTTCTCTGTCTGCCTTTCTCACTGTCTTGCTTTATCTCTCTGTCTCTATCTCCATCTGAATCTCTTATTAGTGTTTGATTGAAGGAACTGGCATGCAGTGGTATGCTTTGTCTCAGACGTAGTTGCTAGTTCTGCAACCTGTCAGAGAAACTTACTTAGACACATTAGCGCGCACAGGCACATTTCTTACTTTTTCTGTGTGTGAGAGAGAGAGAAAACAAGAGAGCGAGGAAGACATTGTGTTGTTGCATGTACATCTGGATGTAAGTTGGTCTGCGTGCATGCGTGCACACACATTTCAGAGGCACAATCACTTGTGCATGTGTAATTGGATGTAAATGGGGAGGGGGTGCTGGCAGAATCTGCTTTGGACAGCCAACCTGTCTGGCAGCCTGGCACCTGTGGCATACCAATCCAACTGCAGAGAACCCTGAAGACTGGCAGATCTGTCCGTCATCCCCCAATTACAGACTTGGAAGGAGAAGGAGGGGGGAGGAGAGAGACGCAAACTCTGAGGAAAAGTGGATGAAAGTGGAAAAGTAAAGTAGATAGAAAGGGTGAGGGAGGTTGGCGTTGGTCAGGGGGTTCAAAGAAAAAGCAAGGATCAGCAGGAATGCGGAGAGTCAAGGGTTATTGTCTTCCTTGTTGGAAACCTACACACAGACTCACTCCAGATGAGGTGCTGCGAAGATGCTCTGCCAGTGGGATATCATCTCTGAGTCATAGGTGAGTAGTAGACTGGAGGTGGGTTATAGCAGGAGCCTCTCGTCTGCAGAGTTAAAGACAGCCGCCGTGCAGGAGGGGGGTGGGAGAGAAGACGGTCAGGTCAGTCCGACTTCACTCCTACTCACTCACATGACACACACACACTCTGTTCTCCTCCTCCCTTCTCGGTGCATCCCTCCATTGCGTCCTCTCGTCTACTCTCACAGATGGACAGTCAGTGGTAATATCAGCCTTTGCAAACTTAGCTCCTCTTACTCGTGTTGCCACTGAGGCAGTACATTGTCGTGAATCCTAATAGTGTTGCTGTTGATCAGATAGTTATGCTGCAGAGGAGAGTCAGGCTGGAATAGCACTCGAGTGATAGTGGAGCCTTGTTTGCAGAGGGCAGGGATTGAGAGCACATGCACGCACATACACACACACACACACACACACACACACTCCCCATCTGAATCTGAACTATTTGCCTCCTACATTGCTACAGAAGCACTGGCCAAGAAATGGCAAATATTTATAATTATTTCACAGCTCTATCTAGTATATATACAATCTCAATCACAAAAAAACATACACACATGCACTTCTTATACAGTGATGTGACTGTGTGTCAGAGCAGAGCGAGCTGGAAGGTGCAGTTGGGGAATCATTGATTTTTACAGTAAATTGCTGTAAAGCTTCTCATGTCCTGGAGTGGCCTTCTAGAGAGGGAATGGCTGAAAACCGTAACTTGATTACTGCTCTCACACAGGACATGCCGGACCTAACTAAGACTGGATTGAACTTCAGTGTGTGTGAGTGTGTGTGTGTATTTGTGTGTGTGTGTAAGTGTGTGTCTGTTTACACATTAGATTGCTCAGGCTCAATTTAACTAGCAGCTGCCTTTGCACCTCACCCTGCTGTCACCACACACACCTGAAAAGTGACACACTTCTACGACTTCTACCTTCTACCATGCACTTGCGCACAAACATGCACAGAAACGCACAGTCATACCACACACACACACGCACACACACACATGCTACCTATTCTAAGATATCCTCCAGACACTGGGCCTTAGCCAGCAGCAGTTTAAGGGAAATTAATGAGCTCTTATAATGAATGCATCACCAGCCTGTGTGCCGTTGCCTATGGGAAGACTGCACACACACACATGCACACGTACACACGCACACACGCTGCAGCCCACAGGGAAGACTAGATTAACACACAGAGATGGAGACTGCTCAGTCACTATGGTTACGCAGATGGGCCCAAGAGAGAGGCCAGCCAGCGTTGAGGTTGGAGGCAAATGGCACACGCACACACATGCACGCACACACACACACACACACACACACCACAGATAAATTGACACATATTGTACTTTGTCACATGTTTGCTGGAGGGTGTCCCTGTTCTCCTCTGTCTTCATGAACTTGAGCTCATCAGGTGGAATGAAGGTGTGAACAAGGGTTTATGTGTATTAGTGTTACACAATGATAGGTCAGAGCCCTCTTGGACATTATTTAACCCACTTTAATTAAATTACCACCTCCATTCTCTAATTCTGACTCATTACCAGGAATGAGCAATTACCATTAATGAGTGAATGATGAGTTACTGATTAGTTGATATTAAAACTTATCAGTTCCCTTGTTTGTTTTTTGTTTTACTATCAAGCATTTAGAGATTTACTCTATGCAAGTTGATTATGTTTTATAAATAATGCATGCATAATTCTGAGACCTAATTTGACTGCCACCTTTGTTTCATTAACATTCTGGGGGGTTCTCGTGCTCCAAGTGTCCCACTGTGCCTCCCTGTCCTATCTGTCTCTGTATACTTAACTGAGCCTTTAGGCCCCATAGAATATGGCCTATGACAGCACAGCAGACAGAGACTCTTTTCTCTTCACACTATAAAGTTTCATTGTCCCTTTTTCTCATCAGGGAATTGTAGTAGAGATAGCTTTAAAGTGAATTATGCGTGAACGATATGGCTTGTATGTGCTCCATATCCACCGGGACAGGCAGAGAATATATCACTTTGTGGAAGGGGAACAGGGGAAGACGAGGGATGGTTTAGGACAGAGTGTTTTCCTTTTCTTTTTCCTTCCTGCACTCACATATTACCTTGTGGGGTTAAATCACACTCTGTAGCTCCTCTCACTTTTGCTCTGTTTTCTCTCACACACACACATTTCTTGTCCATCCCACCGTTTTGCCTCCCGATCTCTCCCTCTGTCCCTTGCTGCTGCCTTTGGGGGGTCATATGTTGTCATCCCTCCAATCTCTGAGGACTCTGCAGCCTGACAACCCAGCCGCCTGCTGTCCCTGGGGGCCAGAGGTGCTGGAGGTGCTGGAGGAGGAAAAGGAGAGCTAGGACTGCTGTGCAAGATTGGAGATGGGAAAAGAGTCAGGTGGGGAGTGATAGCTTAAGCTTGGGACTGGGGTCTGTTGCTACCCAATTTGGATCGCTGGATCATGCATGCACGGAGCCACATTTTACAGCGTGACATAAAATTCAGTCATCAAGCTTTTACCACGGTGCCCACAATCCAATGTATTCTCTGCCTAGCCTAAACAAAGATCAAATATAGGATGAAGGCTTTAAAACTTTTATTGAAAGCTTGATGCCCTGGAAGTGAAATATGAAATACTGTGTGGGATGTCATCACGGTTCCTTTATTTCACGTAATTTTATTTTTTTTATTATTTCTTTCCATTCACTGCTGTCACAATATAATGATGTGCCTCTGTGGTATTTCACATTGCAAAATGGTACATTACGTGCTTCTTTTTTTTTTAAGTAAAATGATGCCAGAGGAAGACCATCCTGCTCAAAATGCATTGTGCATCCATATCTTGTATATTGACATTTTGTCTGCCAATGCTCTCTGTGCGCTTGTGTACCATGACGCTATAGAACTTTAATAAATCTGTTTGCAACCTCCATTCATTTTATTTTAATTAAAATGATAGCACAGCCAACGCGTAAAGGAGCACACATAAAGGAGACACAGTGTAAACAATTATAATAATCAACCCTATATAGCACTTATCTAAGACAAGGCTCATAGGATATACATTCATACATAAACTGAAAACATTAGCTTGCAAAATAAATAAATAAATAAATAAAATAAAAAACAATGGGGGGAAAAAAAAGCAGATCTGAAATCTTTGCCCAGGCTGGAGCAGCTTTGTATTTTGGGATTCTACACATGCGTGGTCCAAATTGGGCAGTGATCCAAGTCGCGTGTGCACACATGTATCAGTGCGTGACCTCAATACACATGTGAAAATAAATAATGTTTACAAATGGGTTAGGCAGTGAGATCCCACCGTGCATGTGGAGGTTATTCCGAATGTGTGATTGTGCTGTGTGTGTGTGTGTGTGTGTGTGTGTGGGAGAGAGAGAGAAAGAGAGACACAGAGAGGCAGCAGAGGTCTCCAGTGACACCAGATGAGACCACGTGGAGCTGGGAGGCCCTCTTAGCGAGTTGCTACAGATACATGGTTGCCTATTCTTAGCATCGACACAAGATGCTGAAATTCTAGCTACACTTTTTATGGGGCTGCAGCTACACCTGTCTGGGCTGGGAGAGACATACACGCACGCACTCATACACACACAAAGACCGACACAGTGACAGAGAGAGAGTGAAAACCTTGACAGATAATATAAGCTTATAAATTGCACAGTTTTTTTCCACAAACTATAAGCCATGTGGTTTGCGAGTGTCATCCTCAGACCTAAATCACTGGGATCCTTTTCTCTGGCCTCCATTGTGCTCATCTGTCCTTATCCAGTCCTCTAACTATCAGCCCCTTTATCCTCTCTTCCCTCCACCCATCCCTGCATCTGTCGGCACATCCATCCCGGCGTCACAAATCCATCATCAAAGTGTCCGCTATCCCATCCATCCCTTCATTTATCCGTCCAGCCATTCATCCTCTCGTCCATGCGTCCACCTGTCCAACATCTTCCGTCTCATCATCCACCCGTGCATGCATCCTGCCTTTCAAATATCCCTCTCTTCATCCATCAGACTCTGATGGACCGGTAGAGTAACCCTTGTCACATTCATCCTTCCCTCATCCATCCATCCATTCCCCTTCATTCTTCCAGACAGAGACGGTTTAGTGGACTAAATGAGTCTGTCCAGGTATGACCAGAGCAGGGCAAGTCGTCAGTGTACGACACGATGACTGGCTGGAGCTGCCGGACAAAACCAGTCAAGTGCAAAACTAATCTACCTATCCATTTGTCTGAGAGCAGCAGAGGCAGACGGAGGTGGTATAATTGTGCTCGATGTTATTAGCATCGCCGCGGCTTTTTGTTTCTCACGGTTACGGAGGCCAGATTTCACAGCTCATTTTTACAGCGCTCTGTCTGTCTCTAAGCTGTTTTAGATTGCACAGACATGCCGATAATTGAATGAAAAACAGGTCCTCTGTAGGCGTGTGTGCGTGCATGTGTGTGTAATGTGTGTGTGTGTATATGTGTGTTTGCGTGTGCATGTGTGTGAGTGTGTGTGTGTGTGTGTGTGCATGTCCCCATTTGGAAAAAGCTGTTTTCTGGAGTCAATGGTTAAGGTTAGGGATGGAGTTAGTGTAGATCTCCATAAAATGACTTTAAGTCTATGTAATGCCCCCCAAAGTGACATAAGTAAACTTGTGTGTGTGTATATATATATGTGTGTGTGTGTGTGTGTGTGTGTGTGTGTGTGTGTGGTGCAAGCCTGGGTGCATTTTATGAGCAATAAGCTGTTGTTTGTGATCCTCTGTGGATGCATAGATAATGCATGTCTTAGTCAGCAGACTGGCAGCCTTTATATTATAAAACCATGCTCTGGATAATTGACTATAAGGAGGCAAGACAGAAGAATGGAGATGAAAGAATAATGTATACATTGATGACACTATGAAAATATAGCACATCCAATGTGATTTCGAGTTGACACCACAGAGTATCACATTGTCCGCACGGTGAAAATTTGTCGCCTGAATGAACAAAAAATTACAACTGAACAACGTCTTTCGAGTTGCATCGGCTTCCCTCTCCTACCCCTTGCCCTTCTGACCAAAGTGCCTAGGTAGTTTAAATGTTAATGAGTTGGATCAGTTTAATAATGTCACCAGAGCTCGGTTCATCAATCACTGCTTCATGTGGAATACCGTAACGCTGACGTGAATCCAGACCTGACTCATGCAAATGGAAAGTCATTATGCCTCTTAATTTAAAAAACACTGTGCCTTTTTCTAATGTTAATAAACTGCTGCGTGTATAAAATCCCTTCCATCCTTCCCGCCCACATCCTTTTACACCTCTCTCTCAAAAGCTATTACCCCATTCGTATTCCCTTTTATTTCTACCTTCATTGCAGTTTTCCTCCTTTCTGTCTTTTGACATTGCCTGTTCCCTCTGTGCAGACCCTCTTGTTTTTGCACCACAACTTGCATTGTTTGCTTCCCCTGTTCTTGTCAGGCCTTGTATGCAGACAGTTTCATGTATTCACACACACACACACACACACACACACACACACACACACACACACACAAACACACAAATCATGATGCTGTGGCCTCTATCTTTGTTACTGAGACAGTGCTGTCTCTCCCCTCTAGATGTTACATTAGATAGGCTGAATCAAGATGGCATAGCATACTCTCTCTTATCCTGTGTGTGTGTGTGTGTGTGTGTGTGTGGCTGTGGATGGTTGTATGAATTTACATGGGCATGTGTATATACAGTAGTCTGTGTGAAGTAATCCAAGCAAACATTACACAGACACACACACACACCATGTGCTTTCCAAACACGTGAATCAGGGGTCAGGAGTTTATACTATGGTCATGTTCTCGTCTAACCGGCACACAGTCTGATGAAAATCCATAATTCAGACTTGTAGCTGCTGTAAGTTCGTTAGTTACCCACACACAATTTTTTTCCCTGGAGCACATCACTGATCTGACTAATGCAATGCTGTGACAGTCCCTCCTGCTTACTGCCTTCTGTCTGCGACTTCATGTGTGTGTGTGTGTGTGTGTGTGTGTGTGTGTGTGTGTGTCGTATTTACCGGTAGGTCATCTTTAGCTAGTAATCTCATTTCCATTCCCTCTCAGACCATGATCAATTCAGGTTGAGATTACTCACCTGATTTCTTGTCCCAGGAGAGATCATGTATGCAGAACAGCTTAGTTGCATGTGTGTGTGTGTGTGTGTGTGTGTGTGTGTATGCAATATTATTCACGTATGTCCACTTGTATGCCAGCATGCAGCAGCTCTCATCCATTCCTAATTAGTGTGTGATCGATAGCTGGTTGTTGTGATGCTGTGTGTGAGGAGCGCTGCTGGACCGAAGGAACAGTGACATTTCAGCGGACAGGGATTACTCTGTTGACCTTATTGTTGCGATTAGAATGCAGCGCCAGCTCCCCAAAGATGACCTCACCTTGTTCACACTGTGCCGCGATGCTGGAGGTTGTTGGAAACCCGCTCCTTTCCGTATCCGCCGGCCATCCTTCCCTCTCTCTCTCTCATCCTCTGGACACTTCTGAAACAATCTCCTCTGGCATATTTCTTTTCTTTACATTCCCATTTTCCCTCCGTTTTCCACAAGCATGTTTGCAACTTGCTTTTAAATTATTGCGACATCCATCTCGGCATGTTTACTCCACCTTCCATATTTCCCTCTCTCACCACACTGTCATCTCAAGATTATATATCACAAGATATTCAAGTTTCCTTATAGCTTTTTTCTTGCTTTTGTGTGTGTGTGTGTGTGTGCGCGCGCGCATTTGCACCTGTGTGAGTTTGCGACAGACTCGAAAGAACGAGGGCACAAAGCAATATGTATGACTCACATCTCGGAGACCTTGTTTCCATCTCGTTTTTTTTGTCTTTTTATTTTCAACAGGACAATCTGCTCTGTTCTTTTTTTAAGTTTCAGTTAACTGTGTTGTGTCCTTATATAATCCCCAAACACTCACGCACACACACACACACACACACACACACCGGCACACACACCCATCCCCCATCTCTCTTCTCTGTTGTTCATTGCCCTGGTGTCCCACCTGAGCCGCAGATAGAGAAGGAGAGTGTGAGAGAAAGAGAGAGAGAACGGCAGAGAGAGAAGGAGAAGGCTGCTCTCCTGCTGTTGCTCATGTGCTTCATTGTCCCTGTGATGTGCTGCTTATTTTGTCCTCCATCTGTTCTATTCTGTCCATCTCTCCTGTCCCTCTCTCTCTCCATCTTTCTCTCACTCTCTCTCTCTCTCTCTCTCTCTCTCCCTCTCTAAGAGTAGTGATTACAGACCACTTAGGATGTGATGTCTGGCCCCAGGAACAAAGAGCAGCGAGAGGCAGAGACTGAGAGAGAGAGAGAGAGAGAGAGAGAGAGAGAGAGAAAGAGAGAGTAAAAAGAGAGAGTCATGGTAGGACAGAGATGAGGCATGGTTTTGTGATGCATCAATAGCTCTAAGTGGTGTCATTGTTGATGTAGATGGCTCTTGACCTTTTGGATGGCAGCCTACATGGCAGAGGGAGAGTGAGGGTATGGCAGGACAGCGCTGAGCCTCTGTTATAGTACTTTTACACCAGCCAAGCGGGTTTATACTATTTTTTTGTTTTGTTTTGTTTTGTTTGTTTGTTTTAAACTAAAAAAAAAAAAAAAAAAAAAAAGTAGGTCTGTTTACATGTTAATTAATGTTTACACATTAACAGACTGCATATTGAAATATTTCAGCTCCATGGTGTCACAGTTTTCCAGTCTGATTTAGACTCAGCATTTTCTCTGAGACTCCAGTCTAAAATATCTAATAATAAGTGATCTATTGGCAATTCATCATTTTGTATTGACTAAAGCTACAATATTCATAATTGAGACTCAACTGACAAATGTGTAGACTAATGTAATTTAATGGTTGGGTCTCCTACATGCTTATTCTATTAAAGTCACCCTGAGGTTTAGTGCTGCCTACCTAAAATAGAGCAGTAGAGCACTTTCTGTGTCATTGCACATGTATATTAGAAGGCGACCCATTTGTACCTATGTTGATCGGAGCCAAAGTCAAAGCCGTTAATTACCCAGGTTTGCTGCAAGTTTTAGGATGTGGAACTGAAATGATGGGCTGACCCGTTTATACTGAGCTCCAAGATGCCAGTGGGATTTTAGGTCAGTATAAGAACAAACAAAAATATTCTAGGCTTGTGTGTGTATGTGTGTGTGTGTGTGTGTGTGGATTTGAGTTCATAATATGTGTGTGTTTGATGACGTGTCATCACACACAGCTTTGGGGGCTTGACTGAGGGGCATAGCTTTTGAACCACAGTGCAGGCTTGTCATCATTATCATCATCCTAGCATCAATGGGTGACTGGCACACAGAGCTGGGATACAGTCCCAAGTGGCACGGTAGCTGTGGGGGCGTACAATGGAGCGGCAGCAGCAGGTGAGGTTGGGGGATTTGGGATTTAGCTGCAGCTATTTGGTTCCGTCAGAGGGGAGGGAGTTGGTGGTGGTGGGGGACACAAACCTGTCACACCTGTTTGAAGTCCACTCTGCTTATCAGAGAGCTTTTCCAGCTCACAGAACACAGCCAGCCTGTCACTATGCAGGACAGAGGCAAGCTCTGAAAAAGGGAGGGCCAGAGGAGAGGAGTTGAAATGAGGAAAGGAAAGGAAAGGAAAGGGAAGGAAAGGAAAGGAAAGGAAAGGAAAGGAAAGGAAAGGAAAGGAAAGGAAAGGAAAGGGTGCACAGACTGGGTGGAGACACAGGATAAAGAGAGAAAGCTATGGGAAGAGATTACGCTCCAAATTGCACATTAACAGCTCATTAGTCTCACATTCAGTGAGAAAATCTTAAAATAAGTGAAAAAATTCTCCAAGGGGGATAATATAATCCCTGTTGTTTCCAATGCTAATCAATTAGGCTACTTGATACTAGTGGGCTGATCTGATTTCGATATATCGGATTTTGGTATAATGACAATAAAGATTTCTGATTTCTGATCTACCTTATTCTGCTAGGTGTCAACATATTTACATTTAAAACATACATACATATACACTTTATCAGGTCCAACTGTACAATCTAATGCAGTTCAATACAACAGCTCTGACATAAATTCTATCTTTTAAGAAAGTTTATAATGTTCCGTTTTTGTTGACATTGTGGAGACTGTGTAAATTTAATTCTATGTTTATTATTGAGGTTGTAGTTTGCAGAGTTCTTGTACTGGACTACATTATATTGAGAGGTGTTTCTAATTTTTTGTCCTCCCTATTCATTATACATGAGGGGGACAAAATAAAATGCAGTCCAGTCCAACAGCAGCACTAACTATGAGCTCTATGCCAAACACAGAACTGAATGAACACCTCTATTACTGTGACAAAAAGAAAACCTGAGCATTATAGGCATCAGAAAAGTAAACTTTATGGCACAACATTTGTATTGGATTGTATTAGATTGTACAGGTAGACGTAATAAAGTGGTGACTGAGTGTATATACCACATATTTATATTATACCCCCAGAAAAAGTCCTGATACAAGACCTGCATAGGAAACAAATGGGACCATCTCATCCCACTAACAAATATTTTCAACTGTATTAAGAAAAATAACATTTAAAGACTGGTTATTAGACTGAATTACTTTAAAATTAAGGTTTTTTGTAATATAGAGCTACGGAGCAACGGCAAGTAAAATACTGGAAATGGAGGGGGTGGAGGGTAAGATAGTACAGTTGGAGGAGGGGCACGGCTCTGGGGGAGTATTTTGGGCATAAGAATCCCTCTGTAGCATCCCACTGCTGCCAACTTGGTGATAACATGCATGAGTAGAGCTCAGGTTCAAGGAGATAGGAAGATGAGGGAAAAAGAGAGAGAAGGAGGATGGGAAAAGGAGGGCAAAATTGATAGATTCAAAGAGGTAAAGTGGTCTGAAAGCCTCCCTTTCCTCCCCCATCTCTCTCTCTCTCTCTCTCTATCACTCTCTCCTCTTGCCTCACAGGGGGGCCTGCTAAGGACGTTAGTGTCCATTAAATTTGCAACATGTTTACATAAAATGAACACAGCCTCCAGCTGTCAGTCCTCCTGCCCCCCCACCCTCCGACCTGCTACATACAAACACACACACACACACATTCTCTCACTTATATATCTCTGATGTGCACTACTTCTTGTTAAATCAGATGTGCAATATAAACGTACAGGTGTAAATACATATATAACTGCTGTATTAAAAATTATCGGTTTTAAATTATTCAGCCATAACAACATTTTGTGTAGTTGTGACATATCCTGTTGTGCATGCATACGTACCTCAAGTAGCCTATTTATTAATCCTGTTTAATTCTTTGTTATTTTTTGGCACCCTTCTTTTTTGTTTTTGCTACTGTAAACCGGAGTCAGAGTCTTTGTATGCATCAGCGCACTTGGCCAATAAAGTTGATTCTGATTCTGAAATTGTGACTGTGATTTTGTGAAGAATTTATTTGCTGATGACCAACCAGTGCTTTCATATGTAGATTTCATCAACGTACAGATTGAATGGTTTATCCTCCACATAAGAGACAATAAACAGATCATCTCCTCGTATATTCCCGGTGACCTGTCTTTCCTGTAAATTGATCCAGTCATAATCCATTAAAGTGCTGCAAATGAGAGCCTTGTTGCTAGGTGACGAACCCGTTTACATTACGTGTAGTCGTTTTCCTCCGCTGACCAGCATTGTGTTTAATGTAGCACAAAGTTGCAAAGTCATGCACGCAACATGCATGTACAGTGTTCAGGTGTATGTACACACACACACACACACACACACACACACACACAAAGCATTCTCTTACTATGTGTGTTCCCTGCTTTCTAGCTTTTGAATGATTCAACACTGCCTATTGCAAGGCCCATTTGCTGTTTGATTCCTTTTGCCAGGTTGGATTTCTAATACAACATTCTGCTGATGATTCCCGCTCTCTCTAGCAGGGAGCTGTGGGCCTGATGCCCTCATGCCTATTTACCCTCCCAGCCACTTGAATAGTTATCTCTGATGGTACACAAAGCGCCAGGAGCCCGGAGGAGAGAGAGATGGAGAAAGAAAGACGACAAGTATAAAAGACAATGCGCTGGAAAGAGGGAACAGCAGGGTCAGTGAAGATGCAAGGAAGGCAGAAGTGCTTTAGAATGAGGTTATGATGAACAGACAAAGTGAAAAATGAAAGCGATGAGCTATGTGAGGGGAGTACAGCACTGGGGTGGGGGGAGTGTGTTTATACATGACGGTGTGCTAATATCATCTCTAGGGGCATGCTGTGTTGAACAGCCCCAGTGGAGCCAAGGTGGGGCCTCCTTCCTCACCTCCAGGAGCATTTGGCACCACCTCTGACATATCTGCTGAAGTGGCTGGCTGCCATTATGGATCTCTCATTGGTTCACACTGGAGTGCTCTACCTTTTATTCACTGTGGCTCTGATACAGTTGCCAATAGCTTTCCTGTTCCAGCTGCCATTAGTTAACCTAGCCAGGCTGCACTGACCGAGCCAGTACCTGTGGGTCTAATATTTACCCAGGGCACTTCAGCATGGTTTCATTTAACACATGACAGATGTGATTACTGAGACCAAACAATTGCTTTTTACACACTCTGGCAACTTGCGCACTGATTCTGCCATTATCCGTGCTCTGTGGTCATGGATTAGCTCTAATCATCACTGTTTTGTTATATAATCCACTTGAAGAAGCAGGCTATTATGATTTAAACTCTCATAATCTGATCTCATTTCCTCCACTGTCTCCTCCATTACTTCATCATTTCACTAATCTCTGAATGCGTCTCCCATCTGCATTGAAATGGGAAGTATGAAAATACTGCAGCAGTATCATACTGACTTGGGATTGGTCTCCCAACAGCAAACTGCAATGTGAAACTCTTCTGCTATGAATGTGCAAGACAATACACACATACATGGGCACAAGGACACAGTCACTCCTATATGCAAAGAACTTCATCCTCTCACATTGAAAAGAAAGAAGTCTTAAAAAAAAAAAAAAAAAAAAAAAAAAAACAATGTTCACTCAGTGTCTAGAAGAGGAGACAACAGATGATAGTGGTATATATGTAGAGCCTAACAGGGCCTAACAGGGTTTGGGGAGGTTGATGATGTAAAGATTTCACTGTTGGGCAGGAAGGCCCCAGGCAAGAAGTTTGTTGACATGCCAGCTTACACAGACCATGGCATAACTATTGTTGCAGGCTATTAAAATTTACTTATGAACCAAAGAGCATACACAGAGTACATAGTTCCAGTGGTAAAGGTTAATAATACAAGTAACACAAATAAATGAGTAATATTTCTGAGGAACAAGTATTCTTTATGTTATTTTCTTGTGGCTACTACTCACTACTCTTACTCAAGTAATATTTTTTACTGGTAGTCTCTTTTCCTCGTTACATTTGACCATATAGGTTGGATTACAGTTGTTACTCCCTTCATGATGGCTTTAAGGCCAGTATAAACCAATGATTCAAACCATTTTAGAAAAGTTGCAGTGTCTCAGCTGGAATCAAGGCGGTTGATGGCGTTGCTGTGTCCCAGCTCAGGTAGTTGGTGTCTGGTTTTAGAATAGTGTAATGGTGTGAGTCTGGATGTTAGACACTAAGTGTTTTTTTCACAGAAAGTCCAACAGCGGAATATCCCTCTTGGAAATTTCTAACCATGGTGATAATGCAGCGTTCACATTGTAACCTCAGGAGAAATTAATATTTTCAAAGGGAAGAAACTCTGAATTTCCTTCATGGGGGAATACCAAGGAAAAGAGCATTCATTTTCCTGCACTGACACAGTAAATGCTGTGTTGGAGAAATTTTACAGATGATACTCTGATGTCCCGGTCCTGTGAAGGCAGCAAGAAGCTGTGCTACAAACTATGCAGCTCCAGAGAGCTGACAGAAACACTGAAGTAAAGAGCAGCGTTGCTATGGTAATGATACACCATCATCATTGGTGTGTCATGGGTGTAAACTGTTAGGTTTTAAAATGTTGCACACAGCATTCTGCTGCAAGTAGATGCAAGTTTCAACTTGTCTTGTGGTGAATCTTTGGTGTAAACTTGCCTTAAGAGAGAACTGATGATTTTCATACGGTGAGAAGAAGGCCACGCTGCAGTCAGTGACCTTTTCAACTTCAAGTCAAGCTGGTCAGCTAGCTGCAATGGAAGGTCAAACAGACAAATCAGAGGCTGCAGAGAGCAGCTCTGACAGGTGACAGTCAGTGAATCATCTTCACAGCAAATAAAAATGCTGTTAAATCACTGTTTTTTGAATCACAGTTCTTTTTTATCAATTTTTGTGAAAATAGACAAACTAAAACTGTAACTAGTACTCACTAGTCAATGTAGTTTATTTATTTATTTATTTATTTATTTATTTATTTATTTTAACTGAATACTGAATACTGAATTTAGTCTTACTTCAGTAGTTGTCTTACAGGGTAGCCTAACTTTTTCTCATACTCAAGTGCATTTTTGAATGACTAATTGTACTCTTACTCATGTATGATTATTGTGTACTCTACCCACCCCAGCGTAGTTTTTAAATGGCAGCAAAAATAATCACAAAGGCAGCTAAATAAATTGGGCTTATTGTATTGTAATCACTTGATCAGGTTGAATTTGTTTTTCAGTGTTTAACATAATTGTATCAAGGGTTCAAAACTGTAACATACATCAAACAGCATTATCAGATTATGCAGTGATGCAGCATGAAGGAGAACTACTTTCTCTGGAGCCTAAGGAACTCACTGTTACAGACTGAAGATTTTAAGACAAACCATAAATCAAATCATCATTTGCAAAGTAACATTGTAGAGGAAGTTGTTCCCCTGAAGTCAAAAATAGTGACTCGAGGGGAAATTCTGTCTTTTGCTGCCTTTAAAAAGATGGCAGCAAAATGAGTTATAGCGATCAATAAAGAGACTGAAAATCAAGCTTTAAACAAATCATAGTTGTTTTGATTTGAGGCTTTTTACAGATTTAGGAAAAGTGTGATAGATTATTAACTGAGATGATGGAAAAGACACTAGTCAACAAACATAAATACTGTGATAGTAGTAATATAGTAAAATTGGATGCTATAAAATGAAGTAACAAAATCAAACATAATCTCTATCAGAAACCAAGCCAAGAGTACAACTGTAAAAGGGTAAAGAAAAAATAGCACAAGAATTTACAAAACACTTCAAGCAGCTATATCGTCCTGAGAGCTTTTTACTCCCACGAGAGAGAAGTGAAGAACACTTCCAAGGACTGAAGTTACCACAGAAACAGAAAAACAGAGTGGCACTCATATTGGGTCAGCCATATCAGATGAAATTAAGACTGCAATGACTATATGAAGGGGAAATTTATAAAACATTAAGTGGTTAACTGCTCGGGTCAGGACAAATGCAACCTTACCACACAGTTTTGTATTAAACTATGGATCTGACAAGGTGATCTGCCGTATGCTGATGATGTGTTACTATATGTTACATACCTTAAGAAGTTATTGCCTGCATGTATGCGTGCTTGTAGTTCAGAGTCAGGCTACAGCTTAAGTATCCAAAAGTGTGATGAAATGATCTTTGATTCTCCTGTCTGAGACCAAGATAAACAAGTAAGTGAAAACATCTGATGCTAAGAATGAACGTACATCCAGAGTTCATGTTCATATTCCAGACATTACTTGTGCAGTTTATATTATACCAAGTGATTTTATAAGATGGGGCTGAAATTTATGCGCTCTAATTTGTGTAGGATAGAGAAAAACAAAAGTTCAAATGGAGTGGGCAAAGACAGAGCAAGGCTGGTATACAATTACTAATATCTTACTAATTACCAATATTACTGATATACAATTACTATGCAGCTCATGTGCAGGTAAATGATAATTGTGAAGCCAGACAGAGGCAAGTAGAAGTATCCCTAAGCAAAGATAAACATATGTAATTGAATAAGGCCACAATAACACGTGGGTCAACAACCCTGGAGATTTGAGGTTGAATTAGATGAGATCAGGCTAAAGCTGACAATCTGATAGAGAGAGAGTGAAATGAAGATGCTGATGTTACACCAAAAACCAAGATGCATTGGTTTCAATCCACTGAATAAATGTCTGTGTGAATGTTTTTGTTTTGTTTTGTTTTGATTTCTTAGATTTATTTCATGAAATATGAGGTGACCCAAAATGACGAATGTATCATTATTGCGATACAGGGTACAGATTAAGGTCTCACCATTTGCTCAGTTATCTGCTCTTTGGTTTTTAAGCTGCTACTCCTCTTTTTTTCTACAGTCTAGCATTTATAGGACTACATCAATTTTTTGGATGTTTGGCCCCATGGTCACTTTACTGAATAGCTGATGAGACCTGGCCCATTTTCACAACTTTCTAGGTTAAAAAAAAAAAAAAAAAAAAAAAAAAGCAGCTTGCATTCAAAAGTCTGCCGTGCATTGTGTTTTTTTTTTATGTCTGGTTGACCATTCCCCTAAACAAGCCTGAATTAAACTGTTCAGCCTAGACCAGAAAGGATAATGCAAGTCTCCGCTGTTTACTTAACATATTGTATGTTCAGGGTACTATCTATACCCAATCACTGAAATGATTTGGTGCCAATTCTCCTGTAACGTAGTCAGTAAGATGATGAATGAGCTAAACTCCCAAAGAGTCTGAGTAGCTCTTTAATGTCGATCCATTTTCAGTTTTTCGTAACATTTACCCCCTTCTCTGCTTTCAGCCTTTCAAAACCAATTTTTCACTTTATCCCATTGTTTCATGCAAGCTAGTGTCAAGGACTTACAAGATATCTCAGATTCCTATGAAAATGCTCCACTGCTTGTTGAAATAAACAGTCTAGCCTTGTTTTTAGACTATTGCAGCTTGATCCCTCTCTCTTGGCTATCTTTCTTTCCAATTATGAGTTATGAGGCGATGTGTGAGAGGGAAGTAAAGTGGAGTGGCATCTCATACCTGGCAGCACAGGATGGATCAATAATTGGTCTAGATGATGTGCTGCCATACTCTCCAGGGCCCCTTAGGGTGCACATATACACACATGTATGTGTCAACACATATATACAGTCTTCTGCTAGTGGTACTGTAATAAAGCCCTGCAGCCTGTCACCACAGGACAGGCTGTAGGGCTTTTTTACAGTACCACAACACCTCAGGTGTAGAATAGAGTTGTCAGTCACATTATAGCTGATTAGGTGCCAGATTTTGTTTAACTCTTACAATACTCTGGTGACCTACCAACATGGCAACATGGCTGAACAAGCTCATCAGTAGCTGTGTGGGTGCAGGGCTAGGTCAGATACCTGCAGACTGTGTAGATTTCCATGGCCTATTTTCCCCTAACAACCTGGTGCTCAGAGGTAAAATCTTATCATAGATGCCTGCATGTAGGAGGTTTCAGTATTCAGAGGTACAAGACATCCTCTCCTTTTCTCATATCAACCATCTCCCCTTCTCTCTTCATTTTTCTATCTCACCCAGTCGATTCTGGTTTAATTTCCTCCCTAAATCAACTCCCACTGCTTCTCGTCTCTCTTCCCCCAATCTCTCGGCGTTTAGTCGTTTATGAGAGAAGGTGGAGAACAGCAGGTGCGAGGCCTGCACAAAACACCGGAGACGTGATCCAATTTGGTGTGGGCAGTAAATTGTGTGGACATCTGCGTGCTGCACGGTGCAGAGCTGAGCACAGGGCAGGGTGGATGCATCTCTCTGCCTGGCTGTATTGCTGACAGGGCACAGAGACAGCCATGGAGGGGTGCCAGGCAAGCAGCAGAGAGACTGGGGATTGGGACCTGACACACTCTCAGAGACTCTGTCTCTATCTCTGACTCTTTAACAACTGTGGATGTTTTCTGCTACGTTGCAGAAATTGGAAGAAGTGAGGGCAATACGGTGCAGGCAAACGTAAAGCAGAGTGAGAGCTAAAAAGAAAAGGCCTGACCTGAGTCGCATTCCACAGAGAGGGTGCGTGAGAGATGTGGTAAGCACAAGTTTAATAGAGAAGAACTACATGAACAGATGTCTCACCACGGCCATCATATAAACCTTAAGCTGTCTCCCCTGTGGTTCATGGCAGTGGCCTTGGGTAACAGCACACAGTCCTGGGCCTAAATTTCTCCTCAGCCCCACAGGAGGCATCTCCAGCCTGGGCTAATTGAACAGATTACATACCTCCCCTTCGCTCTCACTAATTAGTGTTAGTGTGTAGTTGGATGAAATGGTTCTGAAGTGGGTCTCAGCCCTCCACTCTTACAGGCGATTAAGATCTAGTCTGCCACACCGGTGACTGTGGTCATAACTTCATTAATAACTTGGCTGACTTTTTCCAACTCGGCTGGTTCCAGCCCTCTGGGGAGGTTGGGACTGAATTTAGATTCCCTACTGCAGAGAGATTTTTGGACTTATCCTGTGAAACAGGCAGTGCTCAGTTTTTAACTGTTAAGGAAAGTACTTCCCGCGTCTCTATTTTGTCTTATTAAACTGTTCAAAAGCATTAAGACCGTATTGGTTTTGATTAATCATGCTTGTCATCTTGATCACCCCCTTAGTCATAGCTATAATCCTATAAACTATCATTTTCATCAGTATAAGCAGGATTGTAATCACTCTGATTGCTATGGTGATTGTCAGCATCATGATTACCACCATTTTCATCTTCATCAACTTCTTCATCACTGTAATTCTCTTCCTCCTCCCCACAACATTACCATTACCTCTTTCTTTGTCACACTTATCACTATTCCCTCTCCCTCTCCCTCTCACTTTATTTGGGGTGATGGCCATGCGTTGTGGTGTTTTTTATAATTGCTAGGTTGACTTCACAGCTTCCTGATGAATGTTAAACTGTGTAAACTGCTGTCTAAGTCTCAGTGATTCATTTAGCCTCTATAAACGAAGCTAGATTAAACAAATTTGGTCAGTCTAAGTCTATCGTCATCCCACGGCAAGCTCTACACTGCACATGCTATACTGCAGACTTGTGCCCAACGTGCTTCCCATTTAAATGGATCTAATAGCTGTGAGTGCTTGTATATACGTTGGACAAGATGTTGCTCTCACAATTCATTTCACACTTCGTTAGCAGCTGAAACTGTTGGCTGGATATACGTAAGGGAACATGGAAATGATACAGCCAGGTGTTAGCTATACCATACAGTCTGATAAAAGTAATGGTCTTCAGCAGATCATGCAAACACAATTGTAAACTCTTATTAACAAAGGCACACTGGCATGCATCAGCGTGCATGACCAGCACACATGAAGATATGCTCTCACACACAAACCAATGTACACATACATGCAGGTGTTCACACACTGATGCACACGTACACATAGGTGCCTGAGGAATGAGGCTGATTAAAAAAATCCACACACTTCTCCTTTGTTCGCTTCCTTTTTACTCATCAAGTAGGCCTAGTCTGAATGGAGTAAATCATCATTGTGTTTGGGAGAAAGATTGATGGACGGTCTTAATGGTCTGGCCACCCATTCTATTTAGAACAGCGGGTCAGGCTGCCAGTTAAGGGTCAGACCTCCATTGTGGCGATCTGACATCTCTATTCATCATCAAATACAATATACATCCTATTGCCTTCACTACTTCCAAGCACAGGCTGCTTTCAGACGGCTTTTATGTAGCACTTTGTGTACTGTATTGTGTTACGGTACATGTGGGAAAATGGTAAAGGAGCAGAGGCATCAGTGGGGCAATAAATGTAAACATCTCCAAATGTAACTGTGATAAACATGTATATTTCCTGTTTGAAGTGGAAAAGCCCTTGTTAAGATTGCATGCGGCTCTCTCACAGTCCTGTCACTATGTTGTGTTGGGCCAGATGGGCAAATTACTTTTCCAGATTAGCTTCAGTAGTAAACTGAGATTTGTGAGGCATGGCTTCATGCAACACTATAACACTGTAAAGTAAACTTTTCTCGCCTAAGTTATCAAAATCTGATTATTGATTCTTATTGGTTTGGTCTTTATGGAGATGTGCATTCACCAGAGGCATAACAGGTTATAGAAATACAGAAAAGAAAAAAAAAAGCAATATCATAAGACTAAAACAATAGCATGGTTAAACAAAAAGAATCACATTATATTGTTTTTAATTAACAAGAAAGAACACCAAAATATACAGTAGTTTGGAAGTACTGATCAAAGAATATTGTTGATCAGGCCTATAGATATGGGGATGAATGTTTACTTTGTTTTTCCTATTCTACAGAAGGGGTGACAAGCCTGCATCCAGATGTTAATTCATACTGGCTAGGTGGATGTGAGGTGTTCTCTAAGATCCTGATTGCCTAGTGTGCTGCCCGTGATTTAGTGTTGTCATGTACCTGCATTTGATTCCATTGATTTTTCTTGAAGCATTGATGATTTTTGATATCCTGTTTAATGCTCTGAAAATAAATATCATTAAACTGGGCATTTTCACAGAGAAACTTAACCATTTTCTCTTAGTATAGAGTACACATTTATCATTGTCCCACTTTTACCGTGACATTTAGACCTCACTTTCTCAGAATATAGTACACATAACTCTACTTTTATCGGCAGTGAGTAATAAATAGTAAGAAGTATCATTTTCTGTGTAGAGGCTAGGGGGTGATCTAGGTGTTACAAGTGATTAAAGGGATGATTCAACAAGTTTGTCATATTTCATGAAGTATGTAAAGATTTCTTTCATGGCAGTGAGGATTGGGTCTCCCTTATCTAAAAAAATAAAGCAAAAAAAAAAAAAATGACATGGAGAGACACTTGAGTGGTGAGTCTATTGTCTAGCCTCACGGGGCTTCATGTCTCTCATAACCAAGCAGGACATCTCCCAACCGCAGGTCTGGCCTTGTACCACAGTCATGTTTCTGACGCTTCATTTTCTGTCGTCTGGTTTGGCCTGAGTCTTATTTCAAGGTAAGCTCTTTCTCTTTCACTCGGTCCCTGAATAGAGAGAGGGAGAGGGAGAGACAGAGACACTGGAACAGAGAAGAGAGAGAGAGAGAGAGAGAGAGAGAGAGAATCCTCCAAGGTCACTTTCTGTGTCTCTCCGTTAGAGTTGGTGAGTTCCTGACAAGGCAGAGACAGCTTCAATTTCTCACCGACTGTCAGGAGCTCCCTGTTTTTTAAACGCCTGTGAGACAGATATAAGCAGAGGAAGACGTTCCCTGACTTTTCTGTATTATCTGAGGGGCATTCTTTTCTCCAGCCTTATCTCTCTGTCAGTAATGGGCCTTCAGTGATTCCTGCTAGATTGTTTCTGTGTGGACCAACTGATAGGCAGGCAGATAGAGCATAACCTGCCCAGATACTGTACATCCAGACTGGGCTGTTTTTCCACATGTCTCTGCCCCTTGGTGATTGGTAAATCCCATTGAATGGCAGCTTGACAGACACTGTGGCTCTACTCCTTGGCAATGTGGGGCAGAGAGAAAAAAACAAAAGGGAGGAGTGATTGATCCGTGGAGCCTGAAGTTGAGTTGTGAATGATGTTGAGTGGTGAACTTTCTTTGACCACCCCTTAAATCAAAAGTACAGTAAAAGTCAGCTTTCTTTCATAGGTGTGAAGAAGACGTCAATCAGAGGGCTTTGATGTGACATACCACTGACATCTTCATCTGTTCTTAGACGGCTCCTCTGACACTCAGCTTGTTGCTGCTTTGGTTGTTTCGTGGAACAATTCAATTGAGAGGGGTTCTACATTAAAACTGTATGTCATGGCTTTGACTCTAAAATGAAATGGAAACATCAAAGGGAGCAAAAAGCATACATGCACACGCAAGCATGCACGTTTAAGACATCACATGCAGCCTAAACCATATTGGCCTCCTGTTGACAAGTTAATGATAAGTTAATTGCCTGGTGAGCATATTAACTCATAGTCCTCTCATTCTCTCCCAGATAAACCCCCAAAAGTGCCTTATTCTCCTGGAGGGCATTCAGTTAACTATTCACTTCACTCACTTCACTGTGACTGATTAATGTTTGGGGAATTTGAGAGGAAAAGAACAGGGGAGGAGTGGAGAAGATAGGGGAGTTGAAAGCTGTAGTGGGGAATGGAGTGGTAGGAATGGGCCGGACTCCTGCTGTCTTCTCTTTGGAGAGATCTCCACTAGTGGTGTCCCTACTGTAGAGTAAGGAGAGGCTCAGCCAGGGGTCTTTGAAGTGCTGCTCTGTTATTACACGGATGGACTCCTTTGTGCTGTTATTATACATTCAGCGTGCCATATCTGAAGACAGCTCCCATCCTTTAAACAACTACAAATCTAGGCTGTGCACGACCGGCACAAGTAGAGTGGAACCAAACTGACTTCACAAAGAGATCCAACATCATCACTGGATCACTGGAGAGCTGCAGCTCTGTTGTAATTTCAAACGCTTGGCTTGCCTCTTGAAGCATTAATCCAATTTCTAATCATAACACAAATGGTTTACAGTACATTTAGGTATGCTGGGATAGGTTTGCCAGTGACATTTGGCTTGTTCTCCATGTGTGGGTATGTACATTTCCAGCTGCTACACAAGGAAATGGAATGCAACGTGAAGATTTTGCGACGGTTGTGTTAATGCTCCTCTCAGCTCTGATGCTGCAGCTGCCATCTGCCCATGTGTGTGAGTGTGCATGTGGGCATGCATGGATCTACAGATTGTCAACTCATATGTCTACTTCAGCCTTTTCATCCAACAAAGGCACACTACATTTAAGGTTAAATAAAAACAAACAAATGACACTATGAGTCTGAAATAAAAGTACTAATGAACTGAACTGAGATAAAGTGAATAGTTAACTCAATGGCCTCCAGGAGGATGAGGCACTTTTGGGGGTTAGAGAATGAGAGCACTATGAGCTGAGTTGAACTGAGCTGAATTGAGCTGAATTGAATTGAATTGAATTGAATTGAATTGAATTGAATTGAATTGAATTGAATTGAAGAGGTCTTCCAAAAGAGGAGCTCTGACTATCCCTGTGTTATGTGGTGCCTCCAGACTGGAATAAGACAGTAAGGGTAGCCTTTACTTGATACCTGTGAAGCCAAGTGACTTGAAACAGCAGATATGACAACAGAAGGGTCCTTGAGATCCCCAAGGTTGATGTAGCTTCCTTATGTATTCACATTGTGACAGAAAGCAGCTCTGGAAATATTGGGAATTCAGAACACCAGAGGTATGTTAAATAATTCACCTAGATAGTTTCCCCTCTCTCTCTCTCTCCCTCCCTCCATCTCTCTATTTCTCAGCCATCCTTTGCAAGGTCAGTGGGTGCAGAAGGTTGGGCTTGAGTGTGTTTTGTCGTCGTCACTTTCTCCTCTCCTCGGAGCTGCATGGCTGCGACAGGGAGCCGGCTCAAGAGCCTCCAGAAAAACCCGGTGCCAGGCAGCAGCAGCATGCTTGTTTTGCGCTCAGTTTTAAGACGTGTTTTTTTGTGTGTGTGCTAGCTGAGTTTCAGGGGAGCTTGGTTGGGTGAGAGCACTAAAACGTATGCACGCCCACAATATAAGGGGACGCACTTAACTCAGACTATTTATTTACCGGGCGACGTGGGAGCGAGTGAGCGCAGCCAGGCTCAGCTGAACTGTTTGGTTGGCATCTGCGCCGTGGAGGAGAGGAGCGGCGCTGACCTGCACCCGGGGATTTTAAGTCGTTCACGTTGTTATTTCTGTATCTTTTATCTGGACTCAGACTCCGCTTGGCTCCACGGTGGACAGACTACACGCAGAGCGATGACTGTACTGAGTAATCCGCCGGCGCTCTGTAATTTCTCCGGGTAGCGGCGAGTCTAGCCACCCGCCCTGAAAATAAATCTGCCATAAAACACTGACACCATCACCACTGTCTATACCTGGGATTTATACTTTACCATGTCTTGAGACGGGAGGGGGCTGCAAAGATGATGACAGTGAGTATCGCCTCGTTTTAATGGCAATCATGTTACATAGGCTACTTTTAGCACCTCTCTCTCTCTCTCTCTCTCTCTCTCTCTCTCTCTCTGGGGGAGGGTGGGGGGGCAGGTTTGATTCATAAAGGCGTGACTTTAATTTTGGCTGTGCGGCCGATAATATCGTTTTGATGGGGTCACTCTGGTCTGGACAGCGCTCCAGCTGTACTTGTTTGGATGTCATACGCTTTGATAGTGTGATATTGGGCGTTCCTGTCACCGCTGTTGCCGGGGGCGATATCAGGTTTCTCCTGTGACTTTTTTGGGAACATTACATCATTTGAGTATAGCCTATGGATGACTCTGCACATTGAGCAAACAACATGCGCGTTACCCCTTAGATGCATACACTGAATGATGTGAATGAAGGAATAAAACGTGTCCATAATGTAAAGGCAGTGTGATGCCTGTTTACACAATTTTGCAACTGCCATACATGCAATAAATGCCCCGTAGCGTGCACTGATGATGCATGCAAAGACTGGGCGTATACGATGCCGACTTGCAACCCGACTACAAAACGACTGGAGAGTTGTAAGGACAGTCTTTGACATGAATTAAACGCCCCCAAAACACCCGGCTGGCTGCGGGGTGGGGATCTGTGCAGCTGTCAATTTGCATGTATTGTGTTGGCCAAATCCAGCCTGTATGGTATGCCTGTGCTTTGCCTAATCCCATAGCGGATCAGCTTTACTGCTCCAGCCTGCCGGATCCCGTCTTGCGTAGCATTTTCCTCTCTCTCTCCCTCTCTCCGGCACTTTAAATAATTACATATTTTACACGGACTCGTCATGCTATTGACGTGATACTATTTGGAAACTAAGCGTTGTGTGTAGAGGCTACACGAAGCAGGGAGCAGATTACTTCTATGAAGAAAGGATCGCTGACCGAGATTTAAGACGCGATTGCCCAGGCTACTTGGTTTCCTGGACAGGACAGATTATATATTGGGAAAGGAAAACAAGCCCGTTTCCCGAACCGGTTTTTTAAATGTTTTATCCTACTCAAAGAGTGATAAGACCGAGATGACAGTCCGGTTTACAAATAACAGAGACTGGTGACCGTGTACCGTGGCAGCGCGCTTGATGAGCACCCCGGTAAGGTTGGCACAGCAACATTGTAGCTACCGGCTTTAATGATCACTTGATACATTGTATGATCATGTAACCCGCTTATGTCATCTTTGTAAACATGTTTTATAGGATTCATAAAGCCATGCCTTTAATTATTTTACCAGATGACATACTGAGTCGTCGGCCCACGTGACTTCACAGCACTATGGGCCATAAGAAAGGTCGTAATGTTCTGTGTCCTCTTTATCCCCGATGACCAAACACCATGCACAGAGATTCCCATGGCCAGCGCCATGTAACAGATACGTTTTACGCCATGGATCATAGGCCATGTGTTGAGATTTTGTCTCAAGGAGAGCTTTCGGAGGAGAGTTTTGTTGTCAGATATGATTTAGCGTACAATTATATAAGTGCAAGTGGTTTGGTTTGGGGAAGTAGTAGTAAAGCATTACAGCAAAACAGTCCTCCTCATGCATTGTGTCATTGGACTAACCTCCACTGAGGGAAATAACACTAAAATTAATCTTTTCCTCATTGGAGCCCTTCTCGGGCAGCCCTGGATGTCCCAGGACCCCAGTGAGGTACAATGTGTTACCAACCCTAATGACAGTTTTATCAGTGTAATGACACCTTATCGACTGAAGCCACAGCTAGGCTATTGCGGTGGCATTTGTGGTAACACTGCCGCCTTCATCCCTTAATGCCTCACCTATATTCTCCTTAACCCTGGCCCTGGCCCATTCCTCAGCACAGAGGGGCCTATATCTCCACACAGCATCAGCAAATTGTACAGCTACTCTCCAAGGAGTTGAGTCACACTGAATTACCAGACATAGATATATTTTACACTGTCCTTTGACGTCAACAACCAGAGTCTGCACAGGTGTGGTGTAGTACTCATGACTCGGGAAGGCTTGCTGTAAGTGTGTAACACATTATTAACTGGAGTAATATTTATAAGGAGAATTTATGGGGTCTCATGTACACAACTTTAACAGTAGTGCTGAAAATGCTTATAAACATTTGTTTTTATATTGATGAAGAAATTTTCATTAAATCCTTGTGTTCTTAATCAGTAATCAGTGATATTCATTAGTAATTTCTTTTTAGAGCAGCTTAAAATGTGGATCACGTAGGAATGTGTTGTTAATATCTCTTTGCCCTAAGAGAAATTTGCAGCTCCTTGCTTTTCATTAACTTTTAAAAGTGATGTGAGGCACTATGTTAATGCAGTCCTGTGGAAAAAAAAAAAAAGACTGATAACTCTGGAAGAGAGGGCTCAGGTCAGGTGGAGATTTGTGGAGGGTTGTAAACAACGCAGACATTTTCATTAGCTGCGAACTAATCAGTCAGGCAGTGATTGGAGCTGTGCAGGAACACCACACTCAAGGTTAGACAACAACTCTGGACTCATCTGTCCAGTCAGCTGGGTCTTTTGTATACTGATACAGCAGTGTCTATCACTCTCAGGAATCACAACACTCTGTTTTGTCCTTGTGGTGCACTTTGGATGTGGCGGTGGGTGGTGGCATGTTATTCTGACACGTCCAAACACATTGAAACCAGCCCCGCTGTGTCTGTTAAGTCTTGCAGAAGCCTGCTTTCCACACACATACATGCAACAATAAAGAGTATAATACAGGAAAAGGGATGACATGATAAAGGGCTTAGAGTGAGTAGAAATGGAGATGATGGATTAGCATGATGTAGCAAGAATGCGAGGCTGTGGAGCAGCACAATTGGAATAAAATGGTATTGCAAAGGACTAGACTAGAGTGCACAGCATATCCGAGAAAGACAAAGACAATGCCAAAAAAATTGCAAGGAAGGGAAGTTCCTGCAGGACAGGAAGTGCTTTGTGGTCACTGGTCTGAAACCTCAACGCTGGCGTGAGTAATCTCATTCTGCACACTTCCCTAAATTCTATTTTGTCTTTTCTCTTTCCCCCCTCTTCCCTTTCTCTTCCTTCTCTCTCTCTGTCAAACATTTTAAACTCTTATCCTCTCCCACCATCGCTCTCTCTTTCCCTCTTTAACCCTCCTACAGGATTACCGGGAGGATGGCATGGACCTGGGGAGTGATGCATCCAGTCGTTCTAGCTCAGAGTCCAACTCCAACAAGGTCACGCCTTGCTCCCCCTCTCTTGACCTGGCCACTTTGGAGGACTACAAGTCCTCCCCGTCCTTAGACCTGGTCACCTTGGAGGACTATGAGGAGGATGAGGACTACCAAGAGTATAAGAAGAAGGTGATAGAGGAGTGGGAGAGTGAGTATGGAGAGGACTACACTTCTCCACAGCCTCCTGGTCAGGAGGAAGGTGGAGGAGGAGTTGGGGTTGGGGGGCTTGGCAGAGGCCACAGGAAGTCAGTGAACAGCCGCAGCCTCGCTGAAGAATTCCAGGATGTGAAGACCGTCCCGCCTCTGCCTGCCCCCGGCGGACACACTGCCACCTCCGTTGCAGCTGTCCCCGAGGAACTGAAACAGAACGGCAACCTGATCCTGCCCAGGAGCAGCCAGCTCAGCTCCCCAGGAGCACCACAGGGGGGCACAGGGATTCCCAAGCCCAGCCACCGCAGCTCTAGCCAGGGAAGGGGGAGCCGTGGCACTGGGGGTGGTGGTGGTGGAGGAGGAGGCAGTGGAGGGACTGGGGGACGGATTGGGGGATACAGAGAAGAGGAATGTGTAGAGGAGGAGCCTCTGCCCACCATGGACTGGGCGGCCCTGGAAAGACACCTGGCTGGGCTGCAGTGCCGAGAGCAGGAAAACCAGAACCTCAACCAGAACCAGAACCACAGCATGGGCAAGACCAACTACACCTCAGTGAGTGCATTAACATGTTATACTGTGTTTCTGTGTATTCCCGAGTGTCTACAAGCATTATAACACTTTTATATTTGAGCTTGCAATTTATTTGTGTCAGAGGTCAACTCACACATCTCTCGGACATATTTTTCTGCATTTTCCCATGTTCTGGTGGGAAGGTTGCATCATGCTGTAATCCAACAGTTATCCGTGTCAGATGGACCCTGGAAGTATGTGGGTAGGTTAGCTGGAGTAAGGCAGGGATTCAAGGATTAGTGAGTTAATGTAGCGCTAAGCTATGTGGTCCAACTGTAAACTTGAGCATCATGGAAGTCCAGCAACACAGCTGGAGGGAAGCAGATGCTGCAGGGGGCAGCGCTTAAACAGGGAGGCATTAGTGCAGAGCCACTTGTCCGACTCCTTTGATTGAGATGCAAAGTTAAATCATAACTCACAAAGAAGTGCCACAGGATCTACTGTGAAAGCGACCTCAAGACTGGGCTATGGCAATTTGAGGAAAGTAGATATGTTTTCATTGAATGTTGTTAGTAGATGCTACCTTTGCACCACAAGTATTGACTGGGGATAGAAAAAAAATCTGCAGCAAAGACTAACTGTAGACATTTGCTTTAAAAACCATGTAACCATTTAAAGAAATCTGTAGTGTTTGTTGTGGTCATATGGTGTTCCCACCAGGAGAGGGCAGTGTGGTATCACTGTGTGGTCCAGGGCAGCAGTCCCAGAGTGCCACACCAGCGGCCCCGGCACCAAGGCTGCATGGTTCACTTGTGTTCTCATGACATCACCTAGCCTTGGTGTTTATCCCAGTCACAGTTTTATGGTTTATTGTTAGCGTTTTGGTGCAAAAGGGTGTAACTACAGAAGCGTTCAGGGAAGATCAGAGCAAAATTGTTCAATGCAACCACTTTGTTATTACAGCAGCCAAGCTCTTAATTCGAGGAGTGAAACTGATTGAGGGTGAAAGAAAAAGAGGAACTGATGATGTCTCTTTTGGCATGCTAACGCTGAGACCTTTTCCTCAGTGCACACGGACAATGGCTGTGGCCAGTGCCATTGTGTGTTTGTGTGTGTGTGTGTGTGTGTGTGTGTGTGTCTTTGTCTGTCCTGGAGGCCCCCTCTATCTCCCTAAGGCATGTCTGGAATGCAGTGGGCGAGGTGGGGGGATGAGAGGAAGGAAAATGGGAAGAGAAGGAGGACAGAGCAGGAAGATGGTATCTTTCGGGCCAAGCAGCGCAGGGCCACATGGGTCATGTGTTTGTGTCAATATTCATTACCTGCTGTCCATTTGAAACGGGAAGGTCACCTCCTGGTACGCCGTAGTCTGGGGGAAGTCTGGTCTCTCTGTATCTGTCTGCTTTCTCTCCCTCCCTCCCTCCCTCACTCGCTAGGTAGTGGTCTGTGATAAAATTGGCCTGGGTGGAGACAAATCTCTTGGAAAAAGATGGTGTTTTTCAGTGAGGCGAAGCCACAGTCTCCACATGCAGTCTCTATCTTTGCGCAGCACACATGCACACACCAAAACAACACACAAACTGCACACAACATCCACATGCTAGCACAGAATCACTCCTCACCACAAACATGCGATATCCATGTTCACCCCTGATGGCTTATATGGACAAACGTGAAGTAAGACTAAGCCTGGCGTAGCAGATAGAGAGAGACAAGTCCGAGTGATGATAGCATACCACGGTTTCTGGCTATCCTTCCTATTAAGAGGAAAACCGGGCTTGGGAATTTGATGGTGCTGTGCAGATAAGAAATTGGAATTAGCCATGTAATCCCAGCTGAGCGCAGAGCAGAGGAGATATCCGAGAGAAGAAGATGGGAGGTTTGACACAAGCTCATATCCAGGACAATCCCACAGTTACAGCTGTAGCTGCTGCTCTCATATGGATCAAGTGTACACATTTTGACTAATACGTAATAGAGCTTGTGATACATAATATGACCTTCTGTTTCAGTCCTGTCAGACTAAAAATGTGTTGCCTCTCTACATTAGAGGACAGCACTAGTATCAACTCCTCTACTTCCCCTTTAATACAGTGGCAGAAGAAATCAAACATTTCCAGTCTCTTTTATGTAAGGGCAACGTCTAAATTTCTTAATTCTTCTGTCTGCAGGTCCTAGCAGATAGCCTGAAGGGAGAGGGACAGGGGCTTTTAAAATGTTGTTAAATATTTAGACATCCACTCAGGTGGGACCTACCAGCCAGACTGTCTGTGTGTGTGTGTGTGTGCAAATGTGTATGTGTGTGAGTACGTGCATGCATGGAGGGGTCTATCAGCCTGGGATGTTGCTCTGGTCCTCTGAGAGAGAGATATTCATGCTTCAGTAGAGCTTCAAAAACATCTGTGCTTTCAGAAAGACGGGACACAGCGTAGCTCACTGCTGATATTCTGCACTGGCTGCAAATTCACTGGAGACTCTGCTGGCTTGCCTGAAGCCAGCCACTAGCATGTGCCGTATGCTGAGTGTTAGCTACAGTACACACACACACACACACACACACACTCTCATAATCGGGTTATATGTAGGAAATTTAACGGATCAGCTAAAACAGATGCACACCAGACACACAACACACACCAGACACAATAAACCCACAGTTTAGGAGAAACCTCTTCCTACCTGCTGGCCGTCATGTCAGAATCTCCATCACAGTGGCCTCTTTTACACTGTATGGTGGAGGTGGAGGTGGAGGATAGGACTATGGGGTTAATGTGCAGAGCAGGATGGGACAGGCAACAATTAGAGCACCTGGTATCTATGGGTCTAAGATACAATAATAAAAATTATAGAAATCAGAAGAACCCAAAATATTACTACTCAACTGATTAAACAATAACATGGAATGAGCATGAATTTATCAGTGACTCAAGCCAATAATGAGAACCATGTACACTCAACCATTAAATTACATGCTTATTCCACTCGTTTGTCAGTTGAGTCTAAACTGTCCTCACTTAAATGGGTTTGATTATTGCAGCTTTAAACTAGACTCTCACACTCACCCAGTAGAGTTGATACTTTTATCACTATTTCTCTGCACTGTGTGTCCATTCTGAGATGAACGCACAGTTAATTGAGCAGAGGGAAATGTGCAATATGTAGTCCATTTTTATCTTATTTTTATGTTTATACATAATCCACGGCTGCACTCCATATTCCTTAACAATGAGCTTTCTGGGGTTTTTTTGTCTTTTTTTTCCTGAATTCTTACCATTTGCCATTTGTAGTTTCAGAACTTAAATTTAACTATGGTCCGCTGGAAATAGCTTTGTTTTTTATTGTTCTTAAACTCATCTTAAAATCAAAGGGTATCAAAAATTGTAGCGTTTGGCTGCAGATACCCTGCAGTGCAGAACAGGCCAAAGAATACAGGCAAGCACAGGCAGAGAGAGGCACTGACAAGCAGCAACACAAAGACTGTATTGCTTCTGTTTTATTGCCAGGCGAACGTTGTGCTGGTGAATCAGTCATATAGAGGCAGGCGTGTTTATTTGGGGAGATATAGGGGTGTGGTTTCTGGCTTCTGTAATCTCAGCCTCAGGCTGCAGGCTGTGGGTTTTCAGCTGGGGAGAGGCCGGGTGTGGTGTGGGGGGTTGGAAGGATTCATCAGGATGAGGAGCATGAGGAGGTGACCTGTTCGTAATTTGTTTCTAATGAACTCTGGAGGCGCGTGGCAGAGAGTGGCCCACAGGGAGCTCCACTAAACCAGGGGTAACACTACTCCTAGCCCTCCCTTCAGCTCCGCACCCCTGAAAGCTAAACAATAATATTATTCTTCCTAGCCGGCCTTGAGGTAAAAGAGTCGGAGACGGGGTCAGCACATACGTATTGCCGTCGTCCGCACTCCGAAATTTACCTATTCTTTATCTGAAGTGCAAAAAGCATTAAGTCCATGCCTGCAGGCTACCCATTTTTATTTAGTTTTTTTTTTTTTTTTTTTCAATCTCAGCGCACACCCAGCTTTACACACAATTTCTAAACACCCTGTGGGCAAACTCTGTGTGCTTGGTATTATAGATATGCTGAGACCTGCAGCACCACTCCTCATTTAGAAGTGTGGAGAGGAGCTTTCTCTCTCTCATATACATAGACACACTAAGTTGCTGCTCATCATGCCACAACATTTGCTGCACATATAAGTGTGTATTTGCATATGAATAGCTTTATACCAGCTACAGCAGGTACACTCAAAATGGCATCACACTCTTCGCTGAGGTTAAAATGTGGACTGACTAATGCCTCATGACATCTGTGAAATCCATATTGTATATGCTCATATCTGCAATGCAAAAATTCTGTCAGTCACCCGCAAGCACTGAACAAGCCCACAAACACGCACTTGGTCTCTGTATACATTAAGAAACACAGCCCCCACACACATACTTGCATCTGTGCATGTTGTTTATTACGGCAGTGAAGAAATTGCAGAAGTCCCACACCTTCCATCTGCCTTACATTAACACAGCAAGATTGTTTGCTGCTGCTGCCATCATTTCAGAGCTTTTGGATTACATCTGGAGTCATTTTTTTTCCTATTGCAAAGTTGAATTTGATTTTAGGATACTTCTTTTCTTCATTCTGTTCTTAAGAGGTGTGAAATAAGGTCATTGCGAATGATATGATGAAGTTATTGTATATTTTAAAGCTTTGCTATAGTGTTAGCCATTTGATATATGTTCACTGCAACTTCGGATTTCATCAGAATTCTCTTCAACGAATAAGAAATGCAAAAACATAGGAACGCCTAAAAGCAAAAATAGTCAGTAATAGAGTTTGATTTAGTTAAAATAGATAGATAGATAGATAGATAGATAGATAGATAGATAGATAGATAGATAGATAGATAGATAGATTATAATCAATCATTTTACACGCCTATTCATTTTCACATTAGACTGAAAAGGGTGTCTGGACTCCCATATTTGGCTTTAAAAATTATGTCACACTGGATAATTTGGGGAAAAAATCCTTTGGAGTCCACCTGCCATGTAAAAAGTCAGACGACTTCAAAGTGTATTATCCAGAATTTCCCTGGTTGGGATCAATAAAGTCTATCTATCTATCTATCTTAGTGCTGTGGGTAGATGTGAGGATTTACATTTGTCCTTTGCCTATAAGCTGCTGTGGCGAGTAACAGGTGCATGAGCATCAGCTCCACAACTTCACTGCTTAAGCTCTCCATATCAACAGTAAAAACGACAAGAGCCAAACCAAAGTGCAGACGTGTGGAACACGCTGGCCCAGATAAGCACTCAAGGGCTGTGGAAAATAAAAGGATGAGAACAGATCAGAGGGAGGTTAAAGAAAAGAGCAAGGGTAGAGGAGGGGAAACAATATATGTCCCTGCCCTTCCCCCACCCCCCTTCTCTCTCTCTCTCTCTCTCTCTCTCTCTCTCCATTTTGCACTCTATGATTATGTGCTGAACTCTGCTCGCCACCCTCCACTAACAACCTAACTACTACTTTCACACTGTACTTAACCGGTGCCACGTAGAGGCAGAGAGAGGGGGAGGGAGGAGAGGAAAGAAATTGCAGGGTTTTGGAGGGCCGAGGAGTGGTCATATAAGCAGGCAAAACATAAAGATGGGAAATAGTCACTTGACTTCAGCAGGGTCTAGAATGAGAGGGAAGGAGGCCTGGAGGAAGGAGAGGAGCAGAGTTTCAGTGGCAGACAATGATGGCTGGGGGGGTCAGAAAAAGAAATTGTGAAGGAAGAGGGAGCTGAATGGAGGTATGTGGGGTCAGGCAGAAGCTTTGATGAGGTAGAGCGGAGAGCTGAGCAGGAAGAGGGGTTGAAAAAGTAGATAAGAGTCAACAAATGTGGCTAGATTGAGAAGTGGGAAGGGCCAGGCGGGATGGCTTCAGAGTTGGGGGGCAGGGCTTTAGCCAGGTGTGGGGGACTGGCTGAGGATCTGGTGTCTGGTTCAGCCCTCTAGGCTCTACAAGTGTGTGTGTGTGTGTGTGCGTGTGTGTGTCGGTACCAAGCTGAAACACGCCCGGCCCTCTTCTTTACACACTCTCAACAGCTCACACTGTACCGCCTCTGCTTCAAAGCCAGGCAGTTTTCTCTCCGCTTTTGGTCCTCACACACACACACACACACACACACACACATACACACACACACACACACACACTCATGCACATACACACACATCCACGCTCCCCTAACTACATCAAAGGATATCTTTTTCTTCTCATGGTCTTCTGACAGTCTGCCAGTGTTAGTGGATGTTTTTTACTCTTTTCTTTTTTATCAGTGGAGTATTTTTCCTCTCAGCTTAACCTTGGATTCCTCACAGCAAGTTGGGCACTTAACTCAGGTAAAAAGGAGTGTTTGACCTCTTGTAAAATTTGTAAAAGTACATTTTCTAACTCTTTTCTTCAGTGTGCCATATGAGCAGGCTTTATTTTATTATGTGATTTGGCACTAGATGAACTGAAAAGAAACTTGAATGTAAGTTAACACCAAAAGTAATATGAAAAGTACGACACAAGCTGCTTTACGTGTAATTATACCCTCGGGCAGTACATTCCACTGCTGTGATACGCTGTCTGCTGTGAGCATGCATGTAATAGAAAAGTCAAATTTGTGGAGAATAGAATGGCTGAGGGTGTATATTGTAGATCCAGCTGCACATCTCTGTCTGCAGACTTCATTGTCTTCAGGAAAGTGTGCAATGTGGCCTCTAACAAAGTGCAGGTGCGTGCTGGCGTGTGGATGACTTCGACCATGTGTTGTTTGCTACCTGGTAGCCCTTTGTTTCCTCTCTTTCTAGCCAAGAAAGAATAACACAAATCCAGTCCACAGACATTTCAATCCTGATTGAAATAAGTAAAGTTTTTGCCTGACTCCTGTTTTGTTATTTTTTAGTTCCTCTGTGCATTTAGGGAACCTTTATACGGTGTTGCATGTTTGTTGTCTCAGAGGAGCCCAGCTCAGTACACCTTGACCACACACATGCATACAGACATACGTATGCCTGACCTGCTGGCAATTGTATATAAACATTTTTCTTCAAGTAACATACTACCTTGGCTACATATGCTACATATATTGTACCGTGGTGCAAATTATAACAAGTGGAAACACAAAAAGTGTAGAATTACTGCAGGGTCATCAAGTTTAAGTCTGGTTGGAGTGGCTAGACAGGAGTGGTACAGGGAACACACACACACACACACCCACACACTCACAGAGCTGCTTTCAATTGGTGTCAAAGTGCAGTTTTATCAGTGAGGTTTTTGATAACCTCCACAACTAAACAAATGCAAAAAAAAAAAAAAAAAAAAAAAAAATCCATACATGTGATGCAAGCCTGTTTGCGGTGATGTTCTGTAATGGCACTGTAAGTGTGGGTGAATGGACTAGTTTCAGGCTAGATTAACATGTGGCCGCTGTGTGTGCGAGCTGTGACCCTGGGAGGCACACAGCGTCCCGACGTGCTCCAGCGCGATGTCATCAAGGCAAGCCAGCTGCATTGTGGGGAAACCGGATAGAGGTGCCGGTGTGACTGAAGGTAAAACAGCCGTGTTTATGGTGGAAAGGGATAGCCTTCAGCCACACATTCCACCGCTGCTTTTCAGGGTGATCGCACCAAGACACATATGCACGCACACACCCGCTGATTCATTCACCCTGAGTCACTGAGCTCTGAGACAGCAGGGCACACTATTAAACCACGACTTCTCCTGAAGATTACTCACTGTAATATCGCAGTGTAATGTGTACTCTGCAGCATGTGTAATGTCCTATCTGGCATGGCAGGTCCGCTTAGGCTCATGCCAAGCCTCAGCCGCGCTTTACTACACTCTTGCAATCTCCACCTGGTTCCCCTCTCTCTTCTCCTCCCATTCCCTCTTTCTTCTCCTCCTTATTTGCCCACTCTCCCAGGCACCCACTGTCTACCACTACTGTTCCCACTCCTGTTCCCTGCTAATTGTCGTCTTCCTCAAGCTGTCAGGAGGCATTAAAGCCCAGTGTTCTCACGCAGCCAAAATACAGCAGGAGACCATTTTCTCCCCCTCGCCTGACTCCCCCTCTCCTCCCTAAGAAAACCATGAAAGGGGGGAGCAGACTGTGAGTGGCAGAGCGTGCTGTGGAGGAAATGGGGATTTATGTAGCTGCGACGAGACGGCCTCTAATGTTATAGCTCCGTGTCAGTCTGCATACTGCACAGTCACTGCAGAGCATAGCTATCCCGCGTGCGCGTGCACACACACACACATGCATACACACAGGCCAGCTTTATAACAAGAACAGGATTAAAGGAAATAAAAAACAAGGTTTATTGTGAGAAGGCAACAAAAAGAGAGAGAGAGAGAGCTGGAAATGGCAAGTGAGAGAGTGAGAGAGAGTGAGAGAGAGAGAGAGGCTTTATTTTTTCCAAGCTGTGAAGGATTTTAAACTCCGATCCGTCACCTCTCCTGTCTCCTGTCGGAGGAATAAAGGCTTCAGTCAGACACACAGTGGCTCGTGTTTGTGCTGTTTGTGTCTGTGTGTGTGTGCTTGTGTGCACATGTGCGTGTGTGTTCTTTTGGGTGGAGCAGCGCAGGGCGGGTGAAATATTGTGCTTCTCTGTGCTAGATTATAGAGCATGTGTTTAGATGTGTGCAAGAGGGAGAGAGGTAGGTTGTGGACTTGGGTCTGTTTATACTGGGCTAAAAATACAGGGCATGTTCAAGGCAGAACGTACACACACACACACACACACACACAGACAGACTTTTGCAAACCGAGTTTATTTTTTCTTCCCCGTTTCTCACTCTTGCTTTCGTCTAATCTGTTATTCTATCCAGTGTGTATTTGCGGCTACATGTGCTTGTGTGTGTGTGTGTGAGAGAGAGAGAAAGAGAGAGAGAGAGAGAGAGAGAAAGAGAGACATTATGCCAGGTCATGCAGAGAGCTTCATCTGTTGCTGTAGAGGAGAACAGAGCCGAGAGCAGACACTCATCCCCTCCCATACCCGTAACACCAGAATATCCATTAAATTAAAGTCAGTTCTCCATTGCATTCTTGTTTAATGTGATTTTCGTCTTGCTTTCTCTTATTTTTTTTCGGTCATCTGGGCAGCATGAGTATGAAAACGGCTATTTAAACCTTTTCTGTCCATTCTGATTTTCTTTCCAAAGTGTTAGTGGAGAGAAACTGTCCGTACGAATCCTATCAGACTCTGACCTTACACTAATCCCGCAGCCACAACCATACTCCTCTGACTTTCCATTGTGTCCAGTTCATTTATTACCTTCAGCTACTTATTATTCACCACTCATAACTTCATCACTGATTGTGTCCTATCACGAGCATAATTGGCTGTCATTTAGCTATTTATATTAATATAACCAGTATATGAATTTGTCGCAATGCAATTTAAAAATGTGAAACAAACAAACATTAATGTAGCCTGGTCGCAGCAGGCTCATTCTCTCTGCCACCGACTGTAGACATTCACTGCACACAGTCCTCATTAGACCAACCACTGGTGGCTGATCATAAGACTTAGCACATACACACATACACATACACACACACACACACACACACAGGCATGCACTCCTTGGCCTTCCACATCACTTCCTCCCTGTCAGAGAAAGCTCATTACCGCCAGGATCTGGCCCTCACACTGAGCCAACCTGCTTTGCTATGCAGTGTTTTTACACTGGCACAAAATGTCAGCTCACTAAAAGCATCTGCGCTCCCCTCATCCCACTGAGAGAGAGAGAGAGGGAGGGAGAGAGGGAGGGAGGGAGGGAGGGAGGGAGGCAGAGAGAGTGGGAAGTGCGAGAGAAAGATGGAGAAAAGTGGTGAAAAGCAAAGCAAATGTAGTTACAGTCAAAGGCGAGAAAGAAATAAGTAGGGGGGGGGGGTTAGATGGCGGGGAGATTATAAAGAGAGAGGGCAAGCTGTTTGTCAAAGAGAGGGAGGAAGCCTCACAGTATGACTGGTATTGCATGCATTTTCCATTAGCTGTACGGAGCGTTATGGTGCATTATTTACCACCTATCACTTCTAGCTGCCTCTCTATCTCTGTAGCATCAGTAGAGCCAACTACCATGCACCTCGCCCGGTGATCAGGGCTTATAATTAAGTATGCATTATTTCTGTTTGTATCTATAAATATACCGACACACCACAGAATTAAATAGACAGAGCTGCACGTGAATGCTGTTTTGATGTGCCGGATAAGAGGAAGAAACAGAAGACGAGAGGAGCTGCACGCTATCACACACCCACACAGCAAGAGTGATACACATCGCAGCCATCTCGACTCCTCCATAAAGGCAGAAATTATATACCACCGTGTGCATACAGCATGGTAGCTCGCACACAGCACGCTAAAATCCTTCCGTTTGCTCTCGCATGGTAATTTGTGCTCTCGACGAACTTTCAACCTCAACCGTCAGTATTTGCAGGAGCATCGTTGGCTCTTTGTGCAACTCTTGAGATTTACAGCGAAGAGGAATGTTTCATAATGTGACCAGTGTGTGGGAGTCCAAACTGTGGTCTGTCTGCATGTCTCCTCGTCTGTTTGTCTCTCTCCCTTTGATAAGCTCTGGCCCGGCTGAATCTCTTCTGTGCTGATTTAGGACACTGATTTCTGTGGTTAGATAATCATAGTGGTGAAAGAAAGAATGATTGCAGTGCAAGGTGGCTGGTACACATGACATAATTCGAGCACTGGGGGCTACAGTATGCTGTACGCTGCTCTCCAGGGTTTGTTACATGGTGTTTTTTTGTATTTTAGCAGGGACAAAGAAGAGTCTGTCTGGGCCTCCACCTGTGCTGTGAGTCAGATTGTAACCTTGACAACCATTTGAAGGTCAGCAGGGAGTGGAAGTGCCTTTGACTGACTGCTGCCATGGCAATGGAGAGGAGAAAAGCGTCACCGCGGCTTCTCATATCAAAGCATGGCTTACAGATTTTGTACATCAAAGTTTCTCTGCTCCTGTGTGTGTGTGTGTGATTGCACATGCCTGGGTTAATGTGTGCATCGGAGAGAGAGAAAGTCAGTGATGCATTAGTATTCAGTAAGCAAGAAGTATCAGGCTTCAGAGTCTTTGAAGCTGCAAAAACCTAGGAGGTGTGAACATCAGCTAGTTATACTGCAGTGTATCGGCTTCGCTTTTGATCTGGTTAATTCATGAGGCCTGTAGAACCACTGAGAAAAACAAATTTACTCATGATCCAAGCTGCAAGTACCGGAATCAACGAGCTGGTTCAGATGCGGTCCAACAAAAATCCATTAAGAAGTCATTTATTCTCATTTTTAGTCTTGAAATTCTTGTTTCTCTTAAAGCAGATTTTAAGAAATCGGTTGGTCTGCTCATTTCTATTGCAGTTTCACTCTTTCGGGGTGTTGTGGAGACAAGTGTCAGTATCTTGAAACAAGGCAGATCACTCCACTTGTGTCAAGAAAATGTCACTTCAAGAAAAATAATGAAGTAACTTAAATTCTGAGATTAGTGGAACTGTCTCACTTTGTATACTTTTTTTTTATTTGTTACTAAGCATTTAACACTCAATACCAGAATAAATGGTTGGTGAAAAGGGATATTTTCACTGTTTATTTCCACCGCTTTGCATGAGCTTAATAGTCCATTTCAGCTTTCCACCTCTTCCAAGGTGAGAAAAACAGCTTTATCTGTATCCCCAGTCGGTGCCATGTACATATTGTTAGATTCAAGGTTAGAGTCAGAGGATAGGCGCTGGTCCAAGCAGGAGGCCAGACCAAAGGCAGAGATGTGCAGACCTGAGCAGACAGATCAGAGCAGGGAGCTCATCGATCCACTTCCAGGTCATTAAACCCGAGAGTGGGCTTATCGGGAAAAGTAGCGTCACCCAGCGGAGATCAATAACAGATAGAGAGATCTGGCCAGAGTGGATGGGATGAAAGGAAGCGTGTGGACCTTTTCAGAGGGGACAGAAATGAAATTTGAAACAGCTGTCTGTATGATTTAATTGTATCAGGATGTCACATTGTCCGCATTCTTGTGCAGTGCCATCGGGACGGCTGATAGCACAGCAAAACGGGGAGTTGTGTAAATGCAGGATGCAGGATGGTAACCAAACTGTGAAATGCATACACATGGTATGTTTACGTCTTTGTGAGATCAAAAGTGACCAACGGATCAGAGAACAAAGGGAAGGACTGACAAAAAGAAATGGGTTGACAGTGGGACAGAGGGAGGGGCTGGAGCGGTGAAGAAGAGAGAGATTATCCTGCAAGGGTGGACTGCCTGTGGATTATAGACTATGCCATCTGCCACTATGGGATTATAATCCTACGAAGAGACAGGGGCACAGAGAGATGGAGGCTGAACATGCCATGCAATGCTGGCACATACTTCCACACAATAAGGCTCGTAGAAAGTCAGACAAATAAGATTAATCAAAGAAAATGCTCAACCTTTCTAAGCCACTGACAAAAACAGATTATCAAATTATCTGTTTGCCTTGAGGTGTTGTCATTTTGAATAGGGTGACCTTCCATGAGTCGGATGAAACAATCACAAAAGCATCCAGACCCACGGGACACCTGTGTGTGTCCTGCTAAACATCCCCACTCAACTTTATTCTACTCGACTTTACCCGATTTACTTTTCTGGATTTCATTTCCCACTACAGAAGCCCCACTGGCTATTTGTTGGCATGTTGAGTAGTGGCTGCTTTACATGAACAATTTAAGTGCAACTAAGAGATTCATTGAAAAAAATAATTTTGCACGGTTGGATTATCAACTGCACTCCAATTTTGACGCGTTAGTCCGCCTGGACCACAGTGCCACACCTTTGCTACGTGCACTGTGCACGCGTCCACTGTACAACTCTCACAAGTCGTCCATGGGTGAGTGAGTAAGTGAGTGACCACAGTTTGCCTTGCGCAGCCCACAGCAGCAGCACTGCGCACGCCGTGAGAGAGAGAGGATGTTTTGGAATGAGAGTCGCTGATCTGCCCCCGACCCCCTTTTCTCTCCACATTATCCGTCTGTCTCTCTGTCTGGCATGACTCTTCCTCAGTCCTCTCACTCTGTGTAACAGCGAAAGCCCCCACCCCTTCCAAACCCTCGCTCCTCCTTCAAACTGCTCTCCCCCCCCCTCCTCACTGTGCTTTAACTCTATTTGCTATTTCGGCCTGTATGCCGCCCACCGGCCCCTCCCACCTTTCCATCACAGCCAGACAGAGAGAGGCGGCCGGGGAATGTGCTCTCTCTCCCTTTCACGAGCTCCCCCTAACCCTCCCTCCCTCGCTCTTTCTCTGTCATTCTCGCATGCCTCCTCCCATCTCTCGCTCCCCTCCCTCTCTTGGCTGTGGGGAAGAAGCGATCAGACTCCCTGCCCTTCTCTCTCTCTCTCTCTCTCTGACAGACACACCAAAAGACAAGCAGAAAAGAGAGCTAGAAAGAGGAGGGTGAAGTCAGAAGTGACTGGCAGGGCGAGGGAAGCAGGCAGCAGCGTTGATTGATCAGGTCAGAGCGAGGACTGGGCGCTCTCTGGCACCCCTCCTCTCCTGTCCCGTTCGCTCCGGGACTGCAGGGCTGGGAATCCTGTCCCGCTCCATCTCTCTCTCTCTCTCTCCGTTCCCTCAGCTCAGCCGGCTCCACTCTAGGATGCTGTGAACGATGGTCCACCAGGAAAACTGTTCTTACCAGGTAACACCGAGCTCGCGGGGCTAGATGACATAACACGCACTGTGCATGAGTGTAATTGTTGATTTGGGTAAATATTGCCATATGGATTAATGGTGCAGTGGTCCTTTGTAGTCAACAGATCCAAGCAGATGTTGATTTTGGCATCAGCACTCCAAGCTTCAGCAGATGTGTGGATTTGGGGTTTAATCCGTTTTTTTTTTTTTTTTCTTTTTTTCTTATCATGACGCCTTGAATGTCATGTTGAAACTAGGGAATCAGTGCTTGGTGTGTGACTTGTGTGTCGTCATTGACAGTCAGACCTGTGTAGGAGTGTTGCTGTGTCTTTTGTGTTGCATGACTGTGTTGTGAATCTGCTGGCTGACTGGTTGCTAAGAGAGCATTTGACTCAAGGGAATAATGTCCCACCTCGCCTCCACCGCCTCCCCCTCCTCATCCAGCCTCATCAATCCACGTCAAGGCGGGATGAGCTGTGTCTGTGTGTGTGCTGGGTGCCTACATGTAATTGTGAGAGTATGTTGTCGTGATTGAACTCTGCATGTGTGTGAATGTATTCTACACCGTGAGTTTGGTGTAGTGTGTGGTGTGTGTGGGTGTGATTGTGTGTGTAAGAGAGAGAGAGAGAGAGAGATGTATGGCACAGGCGTCACAGTGAGGAACAGAATTTAAATGTAAATGTTAGCTCGGAGGGGTGTGTGCATGTGTGTGTGTGTGCGCCTTTGTGTGTGTGCCTGTGTGTGTCTGGTGGGACGTGTGACAGAAGTGTCCCACTTTATCTAATGAGGAATGGGAGGAATGGGGCAGTTGTGATTAAAGGAGAGCAGCACATCACAGCTGTACATACACTCCTCTCTAAGCAGCACAGTGAGGGAGGAAAGTCTGCAATGCAGGGGAGACGGGAAAGTGGGGAAAAGAGTGGAGAGGAAGATGAAAGGCAAAAAAAGATGCGCTCAAACTTGAGATGTCTGACATGAGGAGGCAGGTGTTGAACCGGGGAGTGATGGATGTTGAGGATGCGGGAAAACTGCAGAGGAAGTGATGAGAAAGAAAGAAAGACAGGAGGAGAATGGCGGGTGATGGTGGGTGTTAGGGCTGCGTGATATCAACAAAATCTAACATCACGATGTCTTTGAGAAAATACTTTGACACTGATACTGTTATGATATTGTAGGGATGATTATTGCTGCTTTCATGAGATATTTACACAAAAATTACTCATGAACAGTCATTAGTAATGTGGATATGATAGAACAGCTAGTCTAATAATTTCAGAAAATCATATCCCTTTACTATAACACAGAATTCAAAACCAGCAAAAGACAACACTTATGCCATACCATGATATTGCAATTTCCAAAGCCCCTCATGATTTTAGTCTCTCTAATGATATTGATATAATATCAGAATATCGCCTAGCTCTACTACATACTGTATATCCGTTTCTTGGCCAAGCTTAGACTTCAGCGTCGACTTTGACTAAGACTTGTTAAGGCATTTTAAGTTCAACACTTCAACACTTGTCACCGCTTACCTTACTGGCATTAATATCAACATTTATAAAGGCTAATCCCTTGTCAGTTCAGTGTACATCCTCTTAATGCTTGAAATTAGGCCCGGGGAATGGCTAAGCTGCCCTCAGATTTCTGTGTGTAACATAACAAATGTATTAATCTCAAATGCGGTTTGCATATTTGTGTGCTTGGCGTTTGCGTGTGGGAGAGGGAACAGTTGTGTAATGGGATAAGGATTTCCTGCCTTGTTCACTGGTAGATGAAAGCTTGATGCGGCGATAGCAAGATGGCAGGATGGAGCAGAACAACAGAAGAACAGAGAGAAGCGAAGCCAAGAGGAGCCAGGGGAAAGGCGGCAGATGAAAGATGAAGATGAAACGCTATCAGAAGAAGTAAAGACGGCACCGGCTGAGTGAGGGACAGGTTAAAAGACGGCGATGAGAGCCGCATGCCGCTTTCTGTGGCAGCGGATTGGGATGATACAGAACAACAGTGGGGAGGATGAAAAAGTAATACACAAATTAAATCTAGAGAGAGAAAATCAAGGGAACTCTAGAGAAAAGTTTACTGGCAAAGGGACAGAATAATAATACATAATGCAAAGAGCCTGCTAGCACACAGAGGGAACAAATAAGAGGAAAAATATGAGAGCGGAGAACAGAACAGAGGGTTCAGGCTCTGATAACAGCAACTCTCTAGAGGCCCCTCAATTAGACTGGTAACCTGGCAACCGGCGGGCAGACAGCGCCCCTCGCACACACACACAACACACACCAAGGGATGGATAGAGCGGAAGAGAGTTCAGGGGATAGAATGGAGGAATACAGGAGGAGAGACGATAGATGAGATTGGAGGAATAATAGGTTTAAAGGAGTAATAAAATACATGAGGGGTAAATGGATAAAGGGGAAATGAGGGCGGTAGAGAGACGGGGAAGGAAGCGCGTTGTCCCTGTTTCTCGGCGCGTCTCCGGGGACAGTCTGTGTCTTGGGGCTCGTCTCTGTTTGGACATCAGTGTTGTTGGTTTCCTCTGCTCGAAGTGAAGATGTCGTCCTCATTTTCCCCTCCACAGGCTGTTCATGGGCGATGATGTTCAAGGCAATTTGGTCAGAGGAGGAAAAGCTGAGAGAAGCAACTATCTCTCCCTGTTGTTGTTTTTTTTTTTTTTTACCTCATGACCTCTGAGGCAAGCTCCCACCCATTGTCAAAAACCATTAGCCAATTAGGTGACAGGCTGACCCTGGGATAACCAGTGAACCAGTGAGGTGACCATTTGACCCATGGTCATCCACCTCGAGCCATCAATTTTATCCCTGTCAGGAAGAGTAGATAGGTAATATACCCCAGTTCCAAATTGCAAATGAAAGGTGAACTAAAAAATAAAAAATAAAAAATAAAAAAAATCATTTCACTATTGCACTAAATCTCAATCTTAACAACTCGTTTATTTTAATATATTTCATATTCAACATTTTTTTTATTATTATTATTTGTGTTAAGAAAACAAGATTTGAAGACTAAATCTTGTTTTCTTAACACAAATTAAAAAAAAAAAATCTGCCAACTGGATGAGATAATCCCTTTCATGTCCAATGCAGTTTTACATGCAGAGGAATATGTACAAAATATATTTAATCAAGGTAGGATAAGGGGAATCAGCCCACTACTATCAAGAAAATGCCATTTAATTTAGGAAAGTTCTGGAAGCAAGTTGATTAGCATTGGAAGCAAGTGGGATTATCTCATTCCACTTGCAGATTTCTTTCACTGAGGTTTTTAAACAGCGAACATGAGACTAAATGACTACATTTTTTGCAGTGTACGCCAAATTTAGTAAGAATCAACAGTCATCCACTACAGTCGCCGCCCTGAATTAAATACTACACTTCAAGAGCGGCTTATAAGAAAGTTAACTTGAGCCGTGCTGTTTTTCAGTTCATTTCTTTAGAGGCACAGACCGCAGATTGTCATTGTATTCTCGTGTTCTCTTGTAAATCTATAAATCTGGTGCAGCCGTGTCGCTGTCAGCGGCAGCACTAGCAGCAGGGTGAAGGGTGATGGTGAGATTTATCAGCCTGGCCACAGCGTGTCATCCTGAGCCTTAGGAATACTGTCAGCTTGCCAAGGCCCCAAGAGCTCTGATTGAAACATGTCGTATATTATGTGTGTGTATGAGTGTGCGTGCTTGTATATCTGCAAGTGCATGGATGTTATGCATATGTGTCCACAAGTGGATGCAGTTTTGCAAGCCGGAATGACAGAGGAGTGAAGCGGAGAGCTCCAGTGTCATGCCAGTGTAACAGGACCTGTGGTGTGGCCAGATGAAATATTAATGAGGAGGAGCAGCGAAGTAGGTGCCGCTGATGGCTCATGCTACAATGACAGGGTTACCATGTGCACGGAGGAACATTTCCTGCCTCGGATGCATTTATTGCCCTACACTGCAACTAATCTCAGTCACTTAGCGTCATATTCAGTGTTAAAATCTTTTCCTTCAAACAAGTGAAACCATTTCCAAAGCTGATGAGCTGTTTCCAGATTTTTTTTTTTTTTTTTTTTTTTTTTTGAATCAAGTGTCATTGTCTTGATACTTTTAGGCTGATCTGCCCAAACATTTCTGACTCGTTTCAACATATTTATACTTCTTATACTTAACTATAATTATAGTTTTCTGGGCAAAAAAAACTCAAAACAAGTGAAACTGCATTGCAAACCAGTGGGATTTTCTCATCCCACTGGCAGTTTTTTTGTACAAGATTTAAAGACTGAATATGAAACTACATGGCTTGTTAAGATTGATATTTCTGCAGTGTGTTGCAAGCAGTCACTCGTTTCTATGTCACAAAATCTGACACCTAACTCTGTAAACTTATAATTGGACAAAACTTCAGCCTTCTCTCATTCATGGCCACTATGCAACTGTGTGTGTGTGTGTGTGTTTGTGTACGTGTGTGTGTGTGTGAGTTATAGGACTTCCCAGTGGGCCGCCCCATGATCCTTTCGCAGCCCAATTTGTTTGGAACACAGAGCATTGCCATGGAGAAATTCTTGCCACGTTGCTATGGCAGCAGCCCCCGTTCTTTTTCTCCTCTTCCCAAAATAAGAGCAGATCAGAGTCTCCAGTCCTCCTTTCATATGTTTCAGTCACTGTGATGTGGTGTTGCAGTGTCACATAGCGCACATGAGTGCACGCCACATAAATGTGCCGCTTTGCATGCACAAAGTCATAAACAAAGAGACAGACTAATGAAAAACAAGCACATACCCACAAATGTAGGTAGGTGCATTCATTTCAAACATATGCGCGCGCACACACACACACACGCACGCACACACACATTGCCATTTGACTTGGATCCCAGGCTTACAGGAGGTGCCAGGAACCCTCTCTCCCACAGTCACCCTCTGTTCACTTGGAACAATAAGCAATTCTCTCTCTCTCTCTCTCTCTCTCTCTCTCTCTCTCTCTCTCTCTCTATCAGCTGACCTGACAGCTAAGCTGCAGAGATGTTAACTGTGTGTATGTCTCAAACATCCAGTGGAAAAAATTTGTCTCTGCTCTTGAACTGCGATTGAAGCAATGTTTGCGTGCACATCACTAATAATGTGTGTATTTGCATTTATGGATCAGTCTTGACTCCTTGTTTTCCAATTTCAGTCGTATCCAGGTTATCATAGCCCCCGTCCATCCTCCTCCTATCACCCTGTCCTGTCTGAATCAGCAGTGACTTCACCTCCACCATGAAGTCAGACTCAGTAATGAACCAGAGAATCAGCGGGACCGTGTGTGCCCCGCCCTTTAGCCCCAAACAGGCCGCTCTCTCTGGGCTGAGGCACAGCCCACCCCACACCAGGAGTTGCGTGTGCGAATGTTTGCATGTTTAGATCTATTGGCATGTGTGTGTGTGTGTGTGTGTGTGTGTGTGTGTTTGCGTGTTGCCTACATTGTCCCCAGCAGCAGTCCAGTGTGGGCGGATTCAGGAGACAGCCACATAATTCATTCTGCTCTACCCATAATCCTTGGGGATCAACACTGAATCAAACGCACTTCCTATTTTCGCATTCAGCCCCTCTGTGTGTGTCTGTGTGCATCTGTGTGTGTGTGTGTGTGTGTGTGTGAGAGAGAGAGAAAGAGATAGAGCGAGTGGCGTGCAGTGTTCAGATCCGCTTTGATGTTATCACGCAGATGCATTATTCCACAAGTGTTTGCATCTCGAAGTTCTTCAAAGGGATCGCCCGCTTGTGTTTCACGCTACCATTTAGAAGCTCATATTGCTAGTCTACTCCTCCTCTCTCTCACTCTCTCTCAGCAGATGAACAGATGGGTGTGAGTCAAATTCATCAGTATCACTTTGTATTCTCTCCCTTCTCCACTGCTCTCTCTCTCTCCTCTGATAATCTGTTTGTCCTTGGCTGGCTATTCTGTTTCTTATCTGATCTCCTTTTCTTCCCGTTATGTCTCTGAGTCTTGAGTATGATTCATCCTCTGAATCAGTCCGCGAGTGAAGGTGTGTGTTTCGAATAGAAAGCGGAAAAAAAAAAAAACAGTACAAAACTCCTGCTGAAGCTGCGTTTACACCATGTTAGAACGCCAAAGGTAAAAGTGCAATGTATGTCTCAGACTCACTAAGAGTATTCTGTTCATTTCAGTGTTTTCGCTCTCAGATATATGACCAATTCATACTTTAATTACGCCATATTTCTCCTCGACAACTACCATAATACTAAACAACCACAAAATTATAGAAGATGCAGGTAATTTTTGTTGGTTGAGGCTCATTGAACTCATTGTCAAATCAAATCAGTGATAAACTACGCGTTCATTCTGTGTTTTTGTCAGCTGAATCTTTCTATAATTTTGCGTAGCGCACTTTCCAGTCCGGTTAGAAGATCAGTGACCCAAGAAGAAAGGAACTAAACACAGATATTCGCTGCTAGTTACTGCTTGTATGGTTATGTCCATTGGTAACCAACCATTGTAACTGATAGCACCATTCTGGATATGTGCACGAATATTTGAAAAACAAGTTTATATACCCACGAATGTGATAATGACTTTATGATTCCTACATGTGCCTGCCATTTTCCTATATAAAGGACTAGTTGATGGTGTGTGTGTGTGTGTGTGTGTATGTGAGCCTGTGCTCCTCTTGGTTGCGATTTGGGCATACGTGGATACAATTTTCTGTCTGGGTGGCTATGACAAACGTATGAGTCATGGGTCGATAATGTCTCACAAAGATGAGATCATTACACACCGTGGAGAGCTCAGATTGAACATGTAACTAGCCGACATACGTAACACACAATCTGTGCACGTAGGGGTCTATTTGTGTGTATGTGTGTGAGTGTGTGTGTGTTTGCGTGTGTGTGTGTGTGCCAGACTAATGGTCCATTGTGCTCTGTCAGGGTTTATTTAGCTGGCCGGGCCGGGGGCTGCTGGCTGAGTCCAGACAGGACGCTATTTTTACCTTAGCAGGAAGGGAACACGCTACCCCCTCTGACACACACACACACACACACACACATATTCATTCTCCCTCAAATATGTGGGCTAAACATTCTGTCTTTCACACTCAAACACAAGAGAGATGTAAGCCGGTGTGGGTAAGACTGTTTGGGAGAATTAAGAAAAATTTTCACAGAGAGACCGAGTGAAATAAAGATAGTGAGAGATAGGGAGAGGTGCCAAGAGGCTCTGACATCTGAACACACACACACACACATGCGCAGGCAACAAGCACAACAGTAACAGCACACACACTAGTGGGTTGGCACACACACACACACTATGGCTGACCTATGGCTGCGGTGTCTCTTTCCAAACTGGTTGAGAGCAGCTGCTGTCCTCACGTCAGGGTGTGAAAACGGAAAAAAACACCAGAGGAGCTCTCTCTCCCTCTCTCTCTCTCTCTCTCTCTCTCTCTCTTTCTCTCTCTCCCTCTCTCTCTCTCTCTTTCTCTCTCTCTCGTCCGCCCTGGCCAGAGGGGTGGAAGGTAGGGAGGGTCTAAAGGGGCCTTACCTCCGACCATTGTGCTTTCAGTCCTGCGGGACAGGCAGAACTACAGAGGAAAAGCACTGGAGAGAGAGGAGGTTAGTCATAGATCACGGCTGAGAATCTAGAAAGAGAGAGAGACAGTATCGCAGCATGTAAGACAGAGAGAGAGAGGTTGTATATTACCGTCTGACCATGGTGACCAGGGGGAGTTGGCTATGAATCCGCTGCGTTCTGAATGGACCCAACCTCGGGGTGTCAGTCCAGACTAACCCACTGACAGGGGAGTAGGGAGGTGAAGAGAGGGAGGGAAGGATGAGGGAGGCACTGGATAACATGGATTGTGGTGGAATGGATGATGTCATCAGGCAAGCGTCCGGCCTCTACCTCACTGACGACTACAAAGAGGTAAAGGATAGCCTAAAGTGTGTGTGTGTGTGTGTGTGTGTGTAATTCCTTGTGTAGGTGTGCACTTGTAACTCTGCTTGAAACTATTGCCAACCACAGAGAAAACATTACAGGCTGATGTCAATTGAAAGGTCAATGCAAAAAGAGAGGTGGAATATTTTCGGTGAAACGGATCACTGGATGATAATATCCTGATATCATATCAATATCAAGATATGACACGAGATAGCATCTGGGATTTTGGATGGCATAATATTGTGATATGGCATAAGTGTTTTCTTCTCCTGGTGTTAAAACTCTTGTGTGTAAATATCTAAAAGCACCAACTATTGAGGTATTCGGTCATAGATATCATATTTAATGCAAAATCATTAGCATTTGCCAAGTTTGTGAACATGCCCACACACATGCACACACATTTAAACTCTGTACTGCTCCTTAGTGCCTACCAGTATTATGGCTTAATATGGGTGTGTGCAGCTATGTATCACAACCTAGGGCTTGTGACTGACGTAATGCTGAGAGTTTGGGTATTAAAATGCTCAGATATGTGGGGCAATGCTGTGGCGTAATGGCATGAGCAAGTGGGATTTTTGCTTCAGCATTTTTCCTATCTTTCGGAAAAACACACATACACACACACACACACAGACCCCTTTGAGACTTCTGTCTCGCTTACACATGCATATATAAAGATGGGTAAAAACAGAGAGAGAGCTCAAATGTCGCTCTGGCAGCCGTTGTCCTGTCTAAATCCACTTCATGCTCCTCACCTTGGCTCCCTCCCTTTGTTTTTTCCTCTCTCACAACATCACCCACCCCCACTTCCTTCAATCCACCCCCTCTCCCCCCTCATTTTTTGTGCTCCTTGGTCACCCTCTGACTGACAGGAGCAGCCCTGCACTGACCCGTGGTTGAACTGTATGACGGGTCAAGGGTCAAGTCCCTTATCTGGGATGGAATGCTGCGCTGCCTAGACAGCCAGGTTTCAGATAGCGTGCTGAGAGAAGAGGGGCTCTCTCTCTCTCACACACACACACACACACACACACACACACACACACACACACACACACATGCACACAATTTTATCCTCTGCATACACAGTGTGAACTGTGTGTACTGTAAATTGATATACACACACTGGAAGCTACATTTGCCAAAAAAAAAAAAATGCACCAGTACATTCTCTGTCTTAGTCAAGTCCACAGGAGGAAGTAACTAATTACATTTACTCATGTCACTGTAACTGAGTAGCTTTTTTGTATACTGGTAGTTTTTAAAGTATTTTTAAATTTTCCTTTTGTTCAAGAAGCCTATTTTTTTCCTAGAGCTCAGATTTTTCTTTCACTGAAAAAGTCTGAAGCTTTTCACAGTGAACACTCAGTCAGCAGAGATGAGAGGAGTAATCTGGCTTTACCTTGTTAGTGCCTGTATTTTTTTTTTTTTTTTTTTTTTTAAATTTCCAATTACACAAATCTAGTATGAACTTTTGAATGCATCCTTTTAGAATTGAATGGAAGAGACTGCATCTAAGAAAGCTGCTGTTTCTAAAAATGTAACCCAGTAACTTTTCTCCAGAAAACTGGGTAATATATTAATTTCATTGTTATTTCACTGACTAGAAGTAGAAATTAGAAATTATCAGAGAATTTGTAAGAATGAATATTTATGGGTTTCACTCTCTCTGTTAATCTGCCAGTATAGACAGTTATGGATAACTAAATCTTATCAGATGGGGATCCCTGGGACTGCATCTGATCAAATACAGGTCCATGACCTGATGTGTATCAGGTTGGGGGTCCTAGACATTGAAAAGGCTGAGAGCCACTACTTTATACTTGTACTTCACTAGATTTTACTTCTCAGTAAAACATCAGGAAAATTAACAATACTTCTACTTGAGTAGCAAATTCTTTCCAACACTTGTCAAGTCTATCAGGACATGCACGTGCATGAAAGAATGTAAACTAAGAAACTGTACAGCTCAGTCAAAACACACACACTCACACACTCTCAGTGAAGACATAGTGACCTTGTTTCTCTGTTTGTGAAGCTATGAGCTCAGCAGCAGCTCTCAGTCAGGCCTGGAAAACACATCAGAGTGAGTCCTCTGTTTGGACTCCTAACAGCACACACAGATGGCTAGTCTGCTCACACACATGCGCACTGGCAGTCACACACAAACACACACACACACACACACACACACACACACACACACACACACACACACACACACACACACACACACAGTTAGCATACTCAAAAACAGTCTCACTCTCAAACACTTTCACAAACCTGATCAGTTTTATTCAGATGCACGATAATGTCATCATGTCTGAGCGGACAAATACCCTTTGCTCGCAAGATGTTTTGTGTGTGTGCAGTGTGTGAGTGTGTGTGTGTGTGTGTGTGAACACTGGCTTCTTGTCTTCAACCAGGGACTGAGGTCTCCATCAACCCCTTATTGCAGCCAGTGAAAAGCCTCCATTGTGCAGAATGAGTTCAAACTCTGACTGAGGAATGGAAAGAAACAGGAGACAGGGGAAAGGAATATTGGTATATGAAGGTGGGGTGATATTTTCAAAAGGACACGATCCTTTTTTTAGAAACAGAAGGAAGGCTGAGAGGGGGACCTGAGTAGAGAAAATAAAGAGGAGAAGGCCCCTTGCAGGCCAGCAGCGTTACATCTCACATCTTAACCACGACACCATCAGGCCACATTAAGACATCAATTTCAGTGAAAGCACAGCTTATTAATTCATCTTCCCTTTCAATTATAGATTCTCGGGGAAAATGTGAAGACTCAAAACAAGCACCCTGCCCTCCATCCCCGTTGCTCAATCACCCACTGGGCTTATGGATGAATGGGTGCAGTGCCGAGTAGAGGAGGGAAGAAAATGTCTTTATCAATGAAGGGTTTTCAGCTGAGGAAATTGCTTGGTGAATTTGAGGAAAAACACAAATTAGCCCGATTGTGTTCCCCCAAATCTAATTTGGATAGTGACAGCTCTGGTGCTCAAGGCCAGGGAATGTCACTCACTCACACACACACACACACACACACACACACACACACACACACACACACACACACACACACACACACACACACACACACACACACACACACAGAGAGAGAGAGCAATCTGGAATGTGAAGAGTAGCCACAATGATGTAGATTGATGCAAAGCGTTGTTTGTTTGGGGAAGATGGAGACAGACAGTCTATCACCTCTGACTGACAGAGGTGATAGAAAGGAATTAGTAAGAGGAAAGAAAAAGTAGAAAAGAAAAAAATTTCAAACGATAGATGGACACAAGGCAGAGAAAAGAATGCAGGACAGTAGGAGAGGTAGCAGAAGGTATTTACTATTCACACCTCCTCCACACAGCGATGTATCCAACACCTCCTTGAGTGGTTTATGGGACCACCATGATGAGGTTTGTACAGCCAGCCCAACCACCCTCACACACACACACACAACACACACACACACACACACAACACAAACATGCCATATAACAGATGTTTATACAAAGTCAGCTGGTTGTGTTGGCAGGCAGCTGTGAGATGTAAAGACGTCTTAGTGATACCAACCTGCTACCTGCTAACTTCTGAGGCGAGAGCTCTGACCTTCAGCAGATCATTCCACATTTAGTTCTGGGAGTGTAATGTTGGTTAAGAGTTGTGATTTCAGCAACATCAGCTAAGTCATGCCTCAGCCATGCCTAAGTCACATTTTCTAGGGCTGATCTCAATTCACACCAATCTCATCGCCAGTGGAAATGCTACATTTCACCCAAACAGCACATCAAGCGCACATAATAAAACTTAAAAAACAGCAGTGAGTTTAACAAGTTGTTTTTATGGCTGCATGACATACCTGGCCCATCCATGTGCATACTAACAGGTTTTAGCCAGATATGCTTATGATATTTTAAGCACTGAGCTGCTGACTCAGCTGTTGCCACCAGTGGCAAATGAAAACTTTTGGAGCAGCACAGACTCCCTCTGCACCAAATATGAAACTGGACTTAATCTGTGATCGGCTGTGAAAAACTGCAAACATATCCAAAGGGAAGTGTCAATGGCAGATGGACAACATGCCCACACTACTAATGTTCTGCTGAATGCTGCAAATTGACTCGCTTGTTGGCACTTTGTTTTTGATTTCTCCGTTGAAACAGCAATTGGCCTATCACTTATGATCTCTTTCGAACATTTATCTGCCATTGTAATTGGTAGCTGATTGGTCATGGCTGGTTCTAAAGAGTAAGTGGCTGCCCCAAAAGCTTTGCCATAGGTTTCCTGTGTGCGCGGATTGATTGGTTTATTTGGAGGGAGTCATGAAAGGTTTAAATACGTAAAGCAACTCCTCCACAGTCGGCAGACAACCCTCAAGAGAAAAAGTGTGTGTGGTCTGTCATTAGGGAAGTAAGAAAGTCGACCTGAATGTTGATGTTGCTGTGTCTCAGTATTCTCATGCAGAACCTCCCCTCAGCCTTTCAAAATGCGAACTATGTGAAACTTCCTTCCCGCCTGCAGCTCAGGACACCCCCGCACCTTTTGTTTTGCAGTTCTCACCACACATGAGGGCAACAAACAGTTAACAATGCCCGGTGAACCACCACCCCCTCTTGTTTTTTAACCATAGCTGAATAACTATTGTTTTACAACGGACTGAACTTCAGTGCTGCTGCTCTGCCCTGCCAGCTGGACTGGGTAAAGCCTCTCGGTGGAGTAGCTTGACTGACAGTGTGTCAGGTCTGCAGTGGTCAGGTTTGTATGAATGATGTGTGTGTACATAAATGTGTATGAGTGGGCTGTGCTCCACATCACAGGCTGGTGTTGTGCCTCTGGAGCAATGAATTGGAACTCTCAAGTGTGTTCAACTTGACTCTCCAGGCTCCCTTGTCAAACAAGTAGACATACTGTATACACACACGCGCACACACACACACACACACACACACACACTCACACACATACTATGGAGCAGTGCCAATCCCACTCCTCTACATACCAGTGTGTGTGCGCGTCTGGCACTGCCAAGTGTGTCTTGTGGGCTCTTGTGTGGAGTGGGATTATGGTAATTTGTCCTTGGTGAAGGCACTCGCACCGAAGCCAGCACACAATTGTCAGGAGAGACCGACAGAGAGGAGAGGAAGGAGCAAGGGAGTTGAGATGGAAAGAAAAAATCAGTGGGAGTGAGGTGAAGGTGTAATGAGAGACTGGGGGAGGGAAGATGGGAACGAGCTGAGGGGAGACAGACAGACAGGGAAGTGGAAATGGAAAGAGATGACTGGAATTGGGGATAATGAGAGAAAGAGAGCAAGATAAAGGACTGAAGCTGGACCAGGTGAGTAAAGAAGGGATGAAGATGTGAGCAAAACAGGCAGGGTTAAGTGAAAGAGCGCGATAACAGGAGAGAGCGGGATTGAGGTTACTCTGTGGCCCAAGGCCGTCAGCAGCTCTTTCCTCCTCATCGCCGTCTCTCCCGAGCACTCCACCTTCTCCCTCTCCTTCTGCACGCCTTCACTTCTCCCCCTCTTTTCTAAAGCTCTACTCTCCCCCTCTCCTTCAGTCTGAAAGGCCCGCCGTTTTCTTTTCTGTGTGAGAGAAGGGGAGGAGCAGTCCAGTATTAGGCTGGCTGACCGTGTGTGTGACAGACTAAAAGCCTATTGTGTTGCTCTCTCAGTGGCACAGGGAGAGGGTCAATATTTCACCCCAAACATGCTCTTAAAGACCCCCCCATCCTTGGAGAAGCTTTTCTTAAGCCGTAGTGCCCCGACTGCAAGCTTAGGCCTGTGAGAGAGTTCTACAATAATATGGACCTTAAAAACTGCCGGACAAGAGAACAATTTAATTCCTCCCTTTTGATGAGAGAAAATATGTGTGTGTGTGTGTGTGTGTGTGTGTGCGCGCAGACTTGTGTGAGGCAGTCCGTCGCCATGCGGGACGCTCATTAGCTGTGTGCACCTCAGTGGGGTGTGTTTACCTGCTCTCGGCCCAGACGAAGCGTCCTGTGGGGATTGGTGTGTGTGTGTGAGAGCACGTGTGAAGCGCTGCCAAGGCTGGAGCAGCGCTGAGTTAGGAATTCTGGGTTGGGAACAGGCCAAGCGGTACAACACAGGAACAGAGGATCACTGGTGTTCTTGAAGATGTAGGCGCGTAGGAAGCAGGTCTCACTGTTTGTCCTTTTGGATTTCGATATAAACATTCCTCTTCTTATATATTTATGGTGAATTCTGATGTCTCTATAGGAATAGGCCTGTTGGGTGTGAGTGTGTGAGATGATTTGAGGTCCTGGAGTTCTTTCTGGTCGGTCTCTGAAACAGTAGCACCACCTCTTGGTGAACACTGGCATCACCAACATGCAGGATATCCCTCCTCCAATATTTCATCCTGTTTCCTTCCAGTTCATCAGCTGACTCCACACTTTGGGTTACAGCTTGTTAAGATGACACTGAACCTCAGGCTGTAAATTAAGAAGCTGTTGCTGATGCTATTAATAAGCTTACCGATGCTCAGCAGTGACAGAATATGATCAAGTTTACATACTACATGTAGGACCAAATTACGCTATAGTGGCGAAAACGATTTATCATTCTGACTCGTGTGTACCAAACAATTATATGTTTAGGGCTCAAAACAGATTTAAAAAAATAATAATAATGAAATTATTTCCAAATTATGAATCCATTTTTATTAAATGAAAAAAAAAAAAAAAAACTTTTCCTGCAATGCTATGTCCACATTTTTTCAACAAAAGTCATCAGGTTTAAGCAATTTGGAGTATAAATAAAAGACAGTTCAAAAAAACTCAAGTAAAATCAGGAAAGGTTCTCTGATAAAAAAAAAATATGTTTAAGAAGGGACGTAAACGAAGTCACTGACTCAGCCGACCAAAATATTTAACTTCTGTCTCTCCTTGTGTTTGCAGGCCCAAAAGAATGAGAGGGAGTCCATTCGGCAGAAGCTGGCCCTGGGCAGTTTCTTCGACGATGGGCCAGGCATCTATACCAGCTGCAGCAAGAGCGGCAAGCCCAGCCTGTCCTCTCGGTAAGACCTCTGACCCGACGGCCACAAGGCTCTGATTGTTTGGTCTTTCTAGGAACCTCATCAGCTGATGGAAAAGCAAGTGACTCACAATCCTATCTGTCTTGTTGTTCCTTTATCAAAACTTTGCTTACTGGGCTTCCCGCACAAAATGAAAGCAGCACCTCAAATTAGAAAGAACATGACCATAAGTTGTAGACGGCTATTGTGAGAATTACCGCAGGGGATTGACATTTCAGTAAAGCTCAATGCGCTCGGTGTAGATCCATGTGATGGGTACCTGTGAGGAATAACATCCTTTCAGAAAGTGATAGACAGACAGAAAGAGACAATGGCATGAGGCAAAAGAGGATTTGTGCAATGTGAATGGGCTGAGTTACATAATCAACCCACATGGTTCTCACTTCCCAAAACATGGTGCGCGCAGACACACACACACACACACACACACACCCACACACACACATGTGCATGCATAAACAGTTTCCTACACTTTACTGTACTGGAAAAAGTTGTTCAGAAAATACGCCAGTGTTCCCTGTGTTCCTGTGATCTGAATCATGTGCATCTCCAAATATTTAGCAACATTTGGATGACTGACTGTGATGTTAAATCCCACATGCGGGGAAATTGTCAGATGTCAGTCCACTCTTTAAAATGTGGTCTCATTTTCACCTTAATTTTATTTTCATTTGTCAACACATCTGTGTGTCTTCTTTGTAACAGCATTACATTTGTGTTACTTTTCAGCCCAGATAATATATAAATAACCACCAGTGCTGGAAATAAGAAATAACATTACCTGTTATTATTGGTGTAACGGTTCACCTAACCCACAGTTCGGTTCAAACCTCGGTTTTCAAAAACTACTAAAGAAACGTTTTGAAAACTTCTAGAAAAAAAGAACGGGGTTTTTAATGACCCAGTTGTCAGTGATATAATGTCCAACCATCTGTAGTTACTGCAGTGAACTCGCAGTCCTCTTGTAGTTTAGCCTTCACGTCTTCGTAATGTTTAGGCAGCACATTTTGGCTGAAATGTGGTCGACCGGGCGCGTCATGTCGCTGTTCCAGGACACTTAGCAAATGTCTGAATTAAGCATTATTGTAATAATGTATGTAATAATGCGATTACCCAACTACTACCAACAAAATAAAATGTATAATCAAAATGTATTCACATTGTGGGCATTTCGCTCTCAAAATATAAAAGTTTCAGTGGAAATACATGAGCTCTGACGTTAACTAGTCCCCGTCAGCCAGCCAACTTGGGCCTATTGTGTTTTGTATGATTTCCCCAAACTGGATAAACACCGCATGTAACAACACAAAACTGCTCTGCTACCTCAGTCATGTTGTAACTAGAATATGCGCTGGAAAAAATAATTTTTTTCATGGACTGATAGTTATATTTCTGCCAATTTCTCGGTCATTTTTAAGCTAGCAGGTGCCGTGACAGCGACTCACCAACACAGCTGATCTTTATCTACAACCAACTTATATGAACAGTTATATTTAAATATAGGCTACTTCTTTCCAGTGTCAACAACAACAAACATCTATCTTTTAATAAACTCACCGGCAGACGTTTCATTTCAGCTGGGGGTGTGGCACTCCAAGTTAACGGTAGCTCCTGTTAATGTGGCTGAGCAGCAGAAGTTGAACTATCTGCCCGGTGTGTGTCAGGTCGTCTTGTAGACATTTGACGGCCCAAGACGTTGACCGGACCGTACCGGCTTCATTTCCTGACCTCTCCGGCTGATCCGGCTCTTCACTCGTCACTCTCGCGTATCTCTCCTTTTTCTGTTCTGTCTTGTCTTCCTCGTTCAGCCTTTTATCCAAACTTAGGTAGCCAAATAAATCAAAATCGACAACCAAGCGGTCCATTATGCAGGCGAACAAAGTTGACAGCGCCTTTTGATGCGGGTTTCAGTGAAATGTTTCTCGTTACCATGGAAACCGCACAGACTTGGGCAATAAGATGTAGGCGGAGTAATATTTTCAGTGATGAGGTTTGTAAGCGTTATTACACAAGAGGGTGTGCTTGACCGTCATTATTGTGTTGACAGTGATGCGGCCGTTTGATAATGTCCGTCCTCACTGATATTAACAGTGAAGCCAAAGTGAACCGAGGTTCGGGAAGACGGAATGAGTTTCTAAACCGAAATCCTTTGGACCGAGGTTTTCTGGTTCGGTCCAAAACCGTTACACCCCTCCCTGTTATATTACTTTCACTTTGTTTTAAAAGCAATGTGGCTAGTAGGTAATGGTGATAGACTTAAGTCCACATGACCAACAGAAGACATCAGAATAATGACAGACACACAAGGTTATATTTGTTACAAGGTTTGTAACAAATATAAAGCCTAGAGCATTAAATTCCAGCTTTCAAAGTCATATTTTCTGCTTTGTTGGGTTATTCATATGCATTGCACTTTAACTCCAGTACCTCTGGCATGACTTGAAGGCAGGAGAAGTTGAAGAGAATGCTTGGATAAATATTAAGCCAGTAAAGAGGCTGAAGAGACTACAGAGGGGAAACTAACAGATGATGTATGAGATGAGTAATGGTCATTTGATTGCTGAAATTGGAACAGCAATGCCTTATTTACCCTGTTACAGGAAAAAGCAATGTGGTAACAGGAACAGAAAACTTTTTAACATGTCACCCCAAACACTGATACCAAAAACTGTTTATTTATTTGTTTTATGTATTTATTTTTAATTTATTTTATTTTGTGACTAGCATACCTATGAGGTGCTGAAAAGATAACAGATGCGTGGTGTCCCAGTGTATAAAAGCATGATATATTTCTTTGCAGAGTCTAATCATAAACATATGGTCTTTTATATGTTCTTGACTTGAAAACCCGCCTGCCTGCATGCTTGAATTGTCCTTGTCATGCAGAAATGCAAACACTGCAGCAGCTCCCAGGTTTTAATAGGTACAAGTTACAGAGAGCTGTTGGATGCTACCTCTCCTGAAAAAAAAAAAAAAAAAAAAAAAACAATCGACCACTCGGGTCTGATTCAGTCAGGACTGATTGGATCTATGCTGTGTAATCGATCACCTCTGTTTGTAATTACTGCATTGAATAAGCGGAGTATTGATCCTCGGTGGGTTGGATCCACATCTAGCAATATTCTGCTCCTCCGTGGCCCAAAATGCCCCCATCAGTCCCAGGCAGATTGGATCAGACATACCGGAGGAATCCTCTCAGGCCAATCCATGTTGAAGACAAGAGGGACGATGATTAGAAAAACAAGGCCTCATTAAATTTATCCTGGGCCAGCGCTAATCTGAGGAGCGGTGAGGGCAGAGCAGTAGATGGGCTCTCCCACTGGCCTTTCTCTCTGATAGTATACATACAGTGTGTACACACCCATGCTATTTTCTATGCACAGCCATTTAAATGCATTATCAAGTCAAAGCCCTCTGTTGAACTCTTCACAGGTTATGTGTATTTGCAGAAGCAGCGTTGACCTTGCTGCCCACTTTGGCTCTGGTCCTAGTCAATTACTGCGGAAACAGCGAATGGCGAACTGACCCGACTGTCCCATCTATGCTAATAGCGAAATCGTCTCCTCTCTCATTCCTTCTCTCCCTCTGTTTATTCCCAGGCTGCAGAGCGGGATGAACCTACAGATCTGTTTTGTCAATGACAGCGGCAGCGACAAGGACAGTGATGCAGACGACAGCAAGACAGAGACCAGTCTGGACACACCTCTGTCTCCCATGGTATACACTGACATACACTTCCATTCACCTACAGTTCAACACACATGATTAATAGGCTGAGTGTTTTCTCCACGGATGCCAAAGTCTGGAAATCACTAGGGAGATGTATGATATCACATACAGTCAGGTTGAACAATTCATTGAAATATTATCAAAATCACAATACGCCCAACTGCAATATCCAAGTCACTGCAGCCGAAATTCTTTGATCATGTAAAATGTATGACAAATCCTGTTATTAATTTATTTTTGGTGCTGCAGAGATGCCCTTGCTTACAAATTGTAGTCTCCATATTTAAAGAAACATACACTATTTGGACAAAAGTACTGGGCCACCTGACATCCCATTCTAAATCCATAGGTATTAATATGGAGTTGGTCCCCCTTTGCAGCTAGAACAGCTTCCACTCTGCTGGGAAAGCTTTCTACAAGATTTTGGAGTGTGTCTATCGGGATTTTTGCCTGTTCATCTTGAAGAGCATTTGTGAGTTCAGACACTGATGTTGGACGAGAGTTCATCCCAAAGGTGTTGGATGGGGTTGAGGTCAGGGCTCTGTGCGGGCCAGTCAAGTTCTTCACACCAAACTCACCCATCCATGCCTTTATGGAGCTGCTTTGTGCACTGGGGCTCAGTCATACTGGGAGAGAAAAAGGTCTTCCCCAAACTGTTCCCACAAAGTTGGAGGCAGAGAATTGTCCAAAATGTCTTGGTAATCTGAAGCATTAAGATTTCCCTTCACTGGAACTAAGGGGCTGAGGTCAACCCCAGAAAAATAAGCCCATAGCATTACCCTTCCCTCCACCAAACTTTACAGTTGGAACAATGCAGTCAGGCAGGGAACGGCGCCAAATCCAAACTCATCCATCAGACCACCAGATGGAGAGTTTTTGAGTATTTGAGCCAAATAGAGGGTTTTTGTGCTGATGTCAAAGCCGGAGGAGGTTTGGAGCTCTGCAGTTACTGAGTCAGCAGAGCGTTGGTGACTTTTATGCGCCTCAGCGCTCTGCGACCCCGCTCTGTAACTTTACGTGGTCTGCCACCTGGTGGCTGAGTTGCTGTGGTTCCTAAATGCTTCCACTTTGCAATAATACCACTTACGGTTGATGGGGGAATATCTAGGGGGGAAGAGATTTCAAAAAACTGATTTGTTGCAACAGTGGCATCCTATTACATTACTATTACAATACCACGCTCCACCACTGTAATAGTACCATTCTTTGTTTGTAAAGGCAAACTGCATGACCAGGTGCTTGATTTTATACGCCTGTGGCAATGGGACTGAATTCAGTGATTAAGAGGTGTGGCCCACTACCTATGTCCATATAGTGTATTTGTTTGGAACAGACATCAGCAAAAATATCAACAGTGTTTAAACTGTGACTCATATCACAATCAGAGCATCTGTAAAAATACTTTTTTTTTTTTTTACCCCATCGTTCAGCCCTAGTATACAGGACTCACAGACTATTAATGAGTTGTGCTTGTGATCGTGATATAAAGAGAAGGGAGGAGGTATTCATTATGAATCAGAGAGATAGCTGTCGCTTAGTGGGAATATGATTCTCTTTGCTCACGTTTTCTGGACCGTTAACCAATCCACTGGCAGTAAATGAGAGGTGAATTGGAATATGCTCGCTAAGGCTACGGATGGCTGACCACATTAACCTCCTGTCAGCCTGAGACACATTTAACAGAAAGCGGGAGAGAGAGAGAATTATCATCCCTTTACATGTTCATCCTTGCTGCCCTCAGCTCCCTGTCTATGTACGATGATATTCCTGTCAGTGAATATAATGTACACACGAAAATACCAAGAGCACACTGACATTAATCTTCTGACTTAAGTCTTTCTTATCATTCCCTCCCTCCATCTCTCCGTACCTCTGCCGTCTACTGCACCTTCTGCTCCATGCTACTCCCTCATTTCGTATCCTGCTCACTCCCTCTGTCACATATTATCCCCCCTCAACCTCACTTGTCTTTTTTTCTCTCCTCCCTGCAGTCCAAGCAGAGTTCGTCCTACTCAGACAGGGACACCACAGAGGAGGACTCGGAGTCTCTGGAGGACATGGACTTCCTGAGCCGACAGAAGAAGCTGCAGGCGGAGGCCAAGCTGGCCCTGGCGATGGCCAAGCCCATGGCCAAGATGCAGGTGGAGGTGGAAAAACAGAATCGCAAGAAGTCCCCGGTGGCGGACCTGGTCAGTAACAAGAGCTCCAGCAAAAAGCTCAAACATCAGTGTAGTCAGCTTTTCAGAAAATGAAAAAAACAAGGCTCATGTTTAAATGCCAAACCAGAAACAAACAAACTGTATGAGAGCTTAAAGGAACGGTTCACCCAAAATACAAAAAAGACTTTTTTTCCCACTCACTCTTAATGCAGTTTACCCAGGCCCAGATTTGTACTCGTTTTGGGTAGATAGATACAGTTTGCTGGGTTTATTAAAGGAATACTCCAACATTTTGACCTACCCAGCCTGAGACAATATGTTCAATACCATTTTCACCTGTCCTTTTTTATGGGTAGCGATTTGTGTTACCTTAACATAAAGACTGAAGTCTTCGTGAAATGCCACCCGTAAGAACTGAACCACTGGATATACAGAGGTGACAATGGTGTTGAACATCTTGTCTCAGTCTGCGTAATTCGGAAAAAGGGTATTTCACCAAAATGTTGGAGTGTTCCTTTAAGCAGGAAATAGTTTCCTACAAAACTCTTCACCCCTCAGTATTGTGGGATTTGTCCACAAACCAGTGCCCATCCAGCTCCGTTGCCTTTGTCTTGCTGGTAGACCAGGAAGGTCGTGGCAGACACAAAGCCTTGCCAAATCACACACAGGCTATGTGGATGGTTACACCGCTTTAGGCCTGAGTGAGGAAAATATCTTTTTTTTTTCGTATTCTGGGTGACCTGTTCCATTAACGAGTTTTGAAGATGTTGTGATGATGTCACAACCCTCCCTCCCCCCTTCCTCTTCGTCCTCTTCACCCATTAGGAGAAGGAGCAGTGATGACGACTATCTTCATCATTATTTCATCCATTTTTATCTGCCCCGTTGCTCCCTCAACAGCACGCACACACTTACTCACAGATTTACACACACTTTATCTCCACCTTGGCTGCCAGGCAGAAGCCTTTACTTATTCAGAGCAGAGAGGGGCAGCTCGTCCGGGCCCATCGATAATTCATACACCGGAAAGCATTGACGTCGGTGTTCAGGGACGCAGTGGTGCTCAGCAGTCAGAAGACATCACTGTCACATCAGGACAGAACACAAGGCCACAATTAAGCTTACATTATGGCAAAGCTACTTCTGCTAAACTCCTCCTTCAAACACTGCAAAAAAAATCTCTATCTTAACAAGAATTTCTTCTTATTCAATTTTAAAATCTTGATTTTTCTTAAAACAATTGAAAAAATCTGCCAGTAGGATGAGATAATCCCATATTGGCCAACCTGGAGAGTCCAGTAATAGAACAACATTAGAAATTTGTCTTTGAAAAGTACACATTCAGAAAATACTGTACCATTTCATTTGTAGGCCCTTTATATATATAACAATGAAAAAGGAAGTAATAACTGATTATGCGAAAAACAGAAGTAGATCTAAATATATAAGCCATAACAACCTCTGGATCACATGCTGCTGTCTGCAGTTTACCAAGTCCTTTAACATGATTTATGACAAAGCTTATTTTGCCTAAATTAAATAATTTATTGAATCATCCAGATCACAGGCAGAATAGAGGCAGTTGGCCTAATTGTGTTTTCAGTGTAGACGCCAGTAAGGTAACCATGGAGACTGCATTTCGGTGCAGTGCATTTTAGTGGCTGTTTGGCAGCAACAGTGATAATATGGGTCCAAGACATTTTGTGTTACTGTTTGTAACACGTACAGTAAATGGGCAGATTTAGAAATTTGATCAAAGTATAGGAGAATATTCGGAGGAATGAAACTCTGAGAGAACAGCAGGAGAGCGGGATGAAAATCTGGAGTCTCCTTGGAAAATCATGAGAGTTGGCAAGTATGGATAATCCCACTTGTTTCCAGTGCAGTTTCAGTATAAATATGTGGAGACAACGCAAAATAACACAGATCAACCCACTAGTATCAAGACAATGATGCTTGATTCAAGAACATTCTGGGGAAAAAGTGCGTTAGCATTGGGAACAAGTGGGATTATCTCATCCCGCTGGCAGGTTATTTATTTTGCTGCGAACAATCACTCCATCATTACAGCATCTTGCAGCATCGTGTTTACAAGCTTGTTTGCATTTTGTCAGTGTAAATGGTATGATTGGTGTGCCACTGAAACTCAGAGCAGTCAGCAGACCAGTCTGACCTTCGCTCTCTCATCGCCCACTTTGTTTCTTTCGTCATTTCATGTCCCTCTCTCTCTCTCTTCCTCTCTCTCTCTCTGCGGCACACAATTACTCACTGGGGCTGCTCTCTCTGCTCTGAAACTGTGTCGCATGGCAGTGTGGTATCCTGTAGCCTCTAGCACAGTTGCATCACTGCCAATGTGAAAGTGAAAGAGGGGGTGAGAAACAAGCGAGAAGAGCTAGCCACACACCCACACACCCACACACCCACACACACACACACACTTACACAATACATAATAAATCCAGTGGCACATGCACTGGTTTTCTCACGAACATTTTTGCCAAGACATGAGATGGAAGAGGGAGGGAGACAGAAAGTGGGTGTTGCGGGGAAAGAAAAAGTGACAAAACATGAAGCAAGGTTGGATTTTCAAGCAGCTGATGACGGCTCAAGCAGGGTGATATACAAATAGCATGGCAAACCAAAAGCAAAATCTCTGTCCATAAGTGTATAAAGAAATCATGATTCTCTGTCCTTCATTACATGTAGCAACACTTGTGGGCCGGCATCACATGATGTAGAGTCAGCTGGAGAGCAGTCACAACCACACACACGCAGCAGAAACATGAGAGAAACTCAAATTCAGTTTGGACCTCATTGCGGTGTATGTACAGAGAGCACACAAGCAGCCAAAACAGCAAACAAAGCCTGAAACATTAACAGAACATGTTAAAAATAAATAAATGTTAGCTGCTTGTAATGACATTTGCTTGTGGTGAAAAGAAGAACAAAAACAAATCCTGTTTTGGACAGATTCATATTCTGGAACAGTGTGGTTGAGGCTTGTTCCTTCATGGCCGGTAATGTAGACTTTGCACAGTCAAGCAAAATATGAAAATATTTAATATTAATTCATGTGGAAAGATAGGGTCTCATTTTTTGGCATAAGATTAAATATTAAACAATTTCACTAGAACTGAATTTATGCACTGTCGCCAACGAAGAAGCAAAGCCTCATGGTTTAAAAGCCTGGGAAATGCTTGTGAAAAGAGAGATTTTTCTTGCAGTAAATTGAAGATCTGAACTGGGGGACAGTGAAGCCCATGAGACTGGCGGCACTCTGGCCACGAGTAGCAATAGCGGCCCCTGCTGGAGAGTTGGATCCTCACGCTGTCACCGAGTTCAGCATCTGTTAATCATATTGAACACGATGACTGGCAATGTATTTATGTTTGTCTGTGTTTGTGTGTTTTACTGGCAGCTTCCCCACATGCCTCATATTAGTGAGTGTCTCATGAAGAGAAGCCTGAAACCCACAGACTTGAGAGACATGACCCTGGGACAGCTCCAGGTTATAGTCAACGACCTGCACTCCCAGATCGAGAGTGAGTTTGAACACAAGTGCTCACACACACACACACACACACACACACTTACACTGTCACTAACCTCTACTTTCAGTCAGAGAAATGAGCAAGATAGTAAATGGGGAAAAAACCGCATACACACACACACACACACTGACCCCTACTCAGTGCAGTGGATGTGAAAGTGCTTTTATATATGACAGTCACTTCACAGAACTATAACAGTTAACAGCTTCCCCACAGCTTTTACAGTTACTGCACTATACACATCATTGATCCTGGTACTAGGGAATTGAACAATTTCACATTTTGAATAAAAACGCTCCAAAATCCCCATGACTCCAAAATCACAGACTTTCCCTTAAACCTCGTAAGCTTATGTCTCTTATTCTGTGGCATGGCTGAAGAAATAGGACCAATAGTTGGAACTTTTGATGATACAACACCACTGACAGAATTTCTCCCACACACGAGTCAAATGTTATTGTTACATGTGGGATGTAGAAACAAGCACATCACTGCTGCGTAGTCCCAGTGCCATCTATTTAATTATTTATTTATTTTGAAGGGCAGCATGTGGAAATTGAGATTTAGTCATTAAGCAGTCAGACATTTTCCTTCTGTGTTTCATTGACTTAACATAAAGTCTATCCATGTAAGTCCATGTAAGCTGAATCAGTTTTTTTTTCCTTCTTTATTAACCTTTAATCAACCAGGTAAAAGTCTCATTCAGATTAAAATCACTTTTGCGAATGAGATCTGGCCAGAAAAAAAACAAGAACACATTAAATATAAACACAAGGACAACAAAGAAAGGACTACAAAAAATGTGTTACACAGAAACATCTACTTAAATCAAAAAAAAAAAAAAAAAAAACTTTTGATTTAAAATAAACCTAATTTAAAACCTTGTATAGTCACCAGAATAAATGTTAATTACACAGAAAGGCACTGACCAATACTGTTAAATTCCAATTCCTTTAACGTTTAAACAAATTGACCATAGGATATGAAATCTGTCAGGGACCATAATATGAAAAGATAATTTGCTAAATATTAAATGGTTCATGATGTAATATTTGAAAAGTGAGAAAGAGTTTGGTCAGATTAAAGCATAATGTTAAGACTATTAATCATGTGGTTTTTTTTGTTTGTTTGTTTGTTTTGGGTTTTTTTTTTTTGGTTTTTTTTTGTATTGTAACTGTTTCTAGTGAATAAAACTATAGAGAAATTAAGATACCCCCCTGCCCCTCACCCCGCCACCACCACCACCCCAATTACTAATAGAAACATTACTTTTCTGATATTTTACTTTAGTAGACATATAACTGTAAAAATCTACTTAGTAAAACGACAAAATTACATCATTTAAAATGTACTCAGTTACTGAGTTACTTTTTAGATGCAATCTTTTCCATTCAGCTCTACAAGGACAAAAGTTTGGAAGTTCACAGTAAAAAGTCCCTCCGAAAAGTAAAAGCCAGATTGTTTCTTCACATCTGTGCTGACTAACTGTTCTCTGTGAAACGTTCTGTAGTTTGCCAATTTATGATGACCAAGTTGCTCATGTTTACAAAGAATAGACAAAAAGTGTGCTAAGTAAAATATAATATTGCTGCCTTAGAAATATTCAAAAACTACAATACACAAAAAAGCTACAGCAATATAAATGTTTTAACAGTAAAACACGATGTTTTCCCCTCATATCTCTGCCTCTCTGTCCTCTGGACTGCAGGCCTGAACGAGGAGCTGGTGCAGCTGCTGCTGATCCGGGATGAGCTGCACATGGAGCAGGATGCCATGCTGGTGGACATAGAGGACTTCACCAGGTATGGAGGCACTTACAGAGGAACTTTTGGAGCCTGTTCCCCTCCGTGCTCCCTGCCTTCGTCATCACTGTCTCACTGATCTGCTGGTGAACTTTCTGGCTGCATCTCTCACGTTCATTTTACCGTCTGTTCCCTCCCTTCCTCAGGCACGCCGAGAGCCAGCAGAAACATATGGCTGAGAAGACCCCTTCCAAATGAGATGTGTCGCCCTGCTCCGCCCCAGCCCGCCCCGCCCAAGCC